>NC_142437.1:19276250-19590156 GCF_059453495.1 Arachis ipaensis | reverse complement strand
CCTGTACTAGTGCGCTCCCCTTGTGAAAGATATCGAGATCAAGTCCACTAGAGTTCCCAACATTACATGGGTGCACACTCCTCATGAAGGAAATTTCGCCGCTGATCATCTTGCAAAGAAGGGACAAAACCTTCCCCTTGGCCTTCACACCTTTGATGTTGCACCCTTTGATATTAGTCATATCTTAGCTTTTGATTGTTCGGGCACTCTTATATTAAAAGGTTTTAGTTAGTTTCTTTTTCTTTTGGGGTCTGCAGACCCCGTTCATCCAAAAAAAATAAAAAAATACAACTCAATCCCTTATAATTTTTGCAAAAATCTATATGAACAAAGATATATTTTGCACCACCATATTTAAATAAGGCCAAACAAAGACACTAAAGGGTTGTCGAAAAACATCAACAAAAAAAAAAAAAATCTACATCATTATAGTAAATCTTACATCACATTTGAGAATTACACCAAATAATAAGTCATACCAAAATATAATCAAAGTTAACTCAAAAATCTAATTATCATAATTTTCACAAAATACCATAAATAACTCAATCAATACTAGATCAATCTAAAAATGAATTGAATTACTGTAATTTTTTGAGAATCTATCAAGTCCCAAAAGCTCTTGTCCAAATGTAAATTATTAAAGAATTTTAAAATAACTTTCACCACCTATGCAAAAGACAAAAAGATTTTTATTTAGGCAAATAATTACTTGATTAATCTATCAATTCTGTTTCCATACCTAATATATGATATGTAATGCTTCACCAATTGAATAGAAATTAGAAACAAGTATCACATTGATGTTAGCAAGAGTTAGAATTACTTAAATATTATTAAGAACACAATTTAAAGACCTTGCCACCTTGAATATCTTTTTTAAAATTTAGAACCTATCTCCTTCACTCAACAAGAATATGAATTATCACAATCTTCATCAATATAGGATGAAACTTAGAATGGTAATAATATTTTACTTCAAAAAAAATTATCACAGAAAAACAGAGAATATAAACAACACAAAACGAGCTGAATTCATGGCAAGACACTGCAAAATTAGGTACACTCATGGTAAAATGTTGCAAAACTATTTTTTTTCATGGCAAACACACACTAAAAATATAGAAAAAAGAAGAAAGAACCAAGAGCAGTAAATGCACGAGAGAAAAAATGACTAAAACAACGACAATAAGTTACCCTTAACACAGTGACATCGGTGATGACAAAGAATAGCTCCTAGCGGTAACGACGAAAGGTGAAGCTTAAACAACGATCCGATAAATTATAAAAGAAAGGACGAAAGAACAGAAAAGTTCTAATCTATTAAAAAACGAGATGAAATTAGAATAGAAAAATTTGAATGTGGATAAATTTTAAAAAAATATTATTAAAATTTTAATTTTAATTTTTTTTATATTCCTACGTTTTAAAGGTATTGAAATCCCAAACTAAAATTTTAGTTACATTCTCTTTTTTTTGTCAGTAGATTAAACAACTCTCAATTCTAGATATCTCAATAAATTAGACAATCTCTAATTCTAAATATACAATATATTTACGTATTCTTCATATATTTATCAAATTTTTACCTCAATTGCAACTTCTAAGATTTAAATCCTAGACTTTTGAAGTGAGAAGGAGAAGATATGTCATATGAGTTAGGAAGGAGAGAAAAGTGAACTGAAATTTCAGCATCAGTGTTTGAGTGGTGTCCCTCTGCGTCTCATTAAGTATGTGTTTGGATTCACGTTAAGCAAACTGGAGTTTGAATGGAAGTGATTTTGTAGAATTAATTTTGGATAAAAGTGAGTTTGTGCCAACATAATTTATATTTGACAATTTTTACTAAAATTAATTTTGATAAAATAAATATTGTTTGGATAATATTAGTTAAAATCACTTCTAGATAAATAATTAATTAATTATTAAAAAAATATAATATTAAATTATAATATTATTTTTTAAAGTATATTTAATTTTTTTTATATATTTTTAGTATTTTTTATATAGTATTTTTTTATAGTATTTTATTTTAATATGTTATAATTTTTTATTATTATAATAAAAATTAATATTTATTTATGAAATTAAAAATAACATATAAAAATTGATAATTTTAAAATATTTTTTATAGTAAAAATGAATATTTATTTATTAAATTAAAAATAATATAAAAAATAATATATTTTAGTATTTTTTTTAAATATTTTTAATAATTTTATTTTTATTATTATTTTAAGTTTTAATTTTTTATAAATTATATTTTTATTATTATTTATAATTAATTTTTTATTTAATTTATTATTTTTAATAGAAACAATAATATATATTATAAAAAATTAAAATAATAAACAGTGTCCAAAAATTAGAATAATTGTTTTAATATTTTTAATATTTATTTAAAAAAAATTATAAAAAAATCAATAATAATTAGCAACAACTTAAACGTGCATTGAATAAATACAAAAGTTATAATTTTTTGTTTTTAATGAACGAGTTTTTGACTCGCAAAATCAAAGTTGCTAAATATCAAAGAACAACATTTAAAACACTGAAGCGCACTTTTATCCTCTCTCTCCAGTGTTTCACAAACACCCCCTAAGTAGTTGAAATAAACGCGGCAGCAGTCATGGATGACCTTCCAGAATCTTCCTCCAAAGGCACCAAACGCCGCCGCATGGATGATTCCGCCGCCGACGCTGCAACCTCCTCGTCACTGCGTACGCACCTTCTCTTCTTCTTCGCCTCTCTCTCTCTCTCTCTCTCTAGGTTGTTTGTGAATTTGAGCATATTTTGCAGAGGACGATCTCACATTCAGCGATACGCTCGTCGCGCTTCAAATCATGCGAGCTCAGTTCCCTGACATTGATAAGGTTTGGTTCCTCCTTCTACGAACACTTCCTAGTTTGATTTTGATTTCAGCTTCAGCATCTCTCTCTCTCTGTTTTATAATGAACTAGCTGTTAGTTATTTGTGTTGAGTATAAAACTAGATTATGCTAGGGTCCATTTGGTTAGTGTCTCATAGACACAAATACATAGAGATTTTCTTGTAGCACTTAGAATCTGAAACATAGAAGGAAGAGTCTGCGTGTCCTGTCTCACCTTGTCTCTCGATCTAAACGCAGTGTTAGTACTCAAATTAGTGTTTGAAAGATACTCAGGATAGTGAATTACTCCTTTAGGTATTTATTGTATCGAGTCGGATCTTTATAGTATTAAATGAACTATCCTTATAAGTATCAAAGTGATGGGTAGGATAGGTGTAAATTGGGGAACTAAATTGATATTGATATCTTATAACATTCTCAAAATCGCATTCGAACTTACTTCATGTCATGTATATATTTGATTTGTTGGACTAGTTCAAGTATTTACTAGAAGAGGTTTATTTTGATATAATTGTTTCCATCGTGAATTAATCATGTATTTTTTTACAGCATTAAAGTCGTTATTATAGGATTCAAACACTTGTAATGGTATGTCAATGTATAATTGAATGATAATATGAAAAAGCTTTTAAGGTGATATCAAAATTTAATCCTTTGTTACTCAAGTGCCATGTAACATTGTTGTAATTGAGTGCTACATAACATTATATGGTTGGACTTGGATGAATTATTGCATGTTACTTGAGTGCATTTAAGGTGGTTGTACTAGTGTATATCTTTAATTTCTGTAATAAAGGAAGATTAGGTATTTAGAAAAGAATACACTTTTTATTTGATAGCAAAATACAACATATACCTAAATGAAGGTTGGTCATATTGTGAGTCAGAGTAAGCACAATCCTTTCTGATACTTTTAGAGCATGTGAATTTTAGTTGTGTTTATTGTAATAGATTTAAAGTGTCAATAATGACGTTTGAATTTTTCAGGTGTCGGTTCAGCCTTTTATATTAAAATCCCAGTTGTATAGCAGTGTAAAGGACAGAACGCAGGTGGACAGGGAATTGGAGGTCTGATAAATTTCATAATCTTTGTGTTTTAATTTGCTAAACATTAAAGCTTTGATGGATACGTGGTAATTGGGTGATATATCTTATTTGTGCAATTGTGCAGTCTCTAAGGAGGGACAAAGTTCTGCGTATTTTCAAATTAAATACTGGACAAGATGATTATGCTATAATGTTTTTGGATGACTACATAAAGCAGGTTAGTTTGTATTATTATGAATTTATGATTCCAACTTTCAGGAATGCAGTGTTGGGCCATAGTATAAAATGTTCATTCTAGTTTTAGTGCTACTGAATTGTCCCCATCTTGGATGCCTTAGTTTATTTCCTTTTTGATTTAAGAATGTAGTTCACTACAATATGAGTTGTTTCTGCTGACCTATTTATGCTTCTGAAAGGACTGTCACTGAAATGTTCCATTTATCTTTTCTGACTATTGATCCATAGATAGATCAAGTTTTTAAAAGAATGGAAGGAAAGAAAGAAATGGAATATGAAGTTTTTGGGTGGTTCAAAAATTATGTTCTGGATTTGAAGCTGGAAACTGGCATTGAACATCAGGAGCTTGTGAGTGAGATTCACTAATAAGCTTATTTATACCATATAATAATTCCCAGTTCTGTTTATTACACTGTCTACTCTATAACAAATCCTTATAATATGGCAAATGCCTTTACTTTGGAAGAATCGGAATGCTAAACATAGGAGTGTCAAGTGCATCATACAGATTTATATTCAGATATACTAATATAAAAGATGATATTTTCTGATTTATCAGCTCAAAATCTTTGTACTTTGTTATCTCAGGGAATTTACTGAATCAATTTCTATAATTAGCGAAGTGTGCTTCTTGATGCAGTGCTCACTCTTGTCACTTGGGGGGAAGGTGAAGGACAGCCACATCACCCTTTTAATTAATGCCGGTGTCATTGTGAGTAAACATGAAATATAAAAGCTCTGTTTACTTTTTTTATTCATTGGTTGGCCGTAGTTACCCTTCTGTAGTTATAACTATATTTATGTTTGTACAATTGTACATACTAGATAGAGTATGAAGTCTTTGAGTGAGTGATTAAACAAAGAGGGCAACCACATTAGATATTTTTGGGAGGAAAGTTTTTTGTAGTTTCTTCACAAATTGGGAAAGTCCGAAGACAATGATACATGACAGTTTTCTAATTTTCTTTGATGGATTACATAATGTCATAAGGGATTTTGAAACTTTTGCTTCCTTTTAGTGATTAAACTTTAATAGTATTTTTAATTATTATCTCTTCTCAATATACCAAAATGCTTGCTGAGAACAATCACAAGACTAAATGTTACTTGGTTTTCTGAGAAGTATGATACAGCTGTTTATCTTGTATTCTATTTCTATGCAAATGGTGCCCAATTTTACACATATTCATTTCTTTTCTATCTCTTTCTTTTGGTACAAAATAAATAATTTGTTTCATTAGGGATATTAAGAAAATTGTACCATTCAATAATGCACTTTTTATGTTTTCTGTTAAGCAGTATTGTCTGCAATGAGAATGTTGTAACCTTTCTCTATCATTTCATGCTTTAAGATGCAACAAGATATAGCAAACTTTTTCTTTGGTTAAGCAAATTTTGCACGTCCTCCTATTGTTGGATATACGGAACTTCACTTTATAGGTTCCAGGAATACTTGTCAACACAAGATTCCTGTGGGAAACTTGTGTAGTTTTATGTTGATTATCTCCTTCATATATCTATTTTCGACTACAATGCTGTATGATTATATTCCTTTTTCGTCTTAATATTTATGTATAATTTTATTGCATGCTTTCCAGATTCGACAGCTTATTGATCCAAACATGTATTGGTTTGCAATCCCAAATGTTGGCACACTTCTTAAGGGTCTTGCTCAGGTATGAAGATTTAATGTTTACTGTATTTTTATGTATAGATACTCATGATATAGTTTGATCTCTGTATGTTCCAAGTTAAATTGCATAATATGTTTATTGTACTTTAAGGTGACTTCAACTACGTTTTAAATATTTGAACATGTAAACAATCGGGGTTTTGTCTAGGAATTAGTTTGAGACCCTTTCTAATTCTGAAATCTCAATTACTGACTAACTAATCCCCTCCACTCCCTATATTTAACTGACTTCTCTAAGTGACCGACCAAGGAGAGTGAAACAAAGGGAAGGATATAAATTCCCTAAAAAGTACTTATTTTTATTGAGTTTGTTTCAATTTATTTATGTTAATTTTATTTAATTTATTTTCCAAACTTATATTTGTCTTAACACAATATGTCATATATTTAGTTATGTTAATATGTGGAACTTGTTAATTCCTTAAAATTATATGACATTATATTTTCTTGTTAATAAATAGAAGAAAATTGCACCAATGAGTTATAGCTCAAATGACATAGTCTTCCCATACTCACCTAAGAGGTCGCGGGTTCGAGTCTCCCTATCTTTGGTAAAAAAAAAAAAAAATTGCATTCTTTTATCTGATAAAAAAAGTAACGTAAAATTAAGGAAAAAAAATTCTACTAATAAAACCAGAAAAGGTAACCTGATATTTCTGGACTCACTCCTGCTAGAAGGCCTATTGTATATTTTATCATAACTCTCATCTCTACTCTACTAAGTAAATCTTTAACCTCTTTTATCCATTTTAACTCCATTTAGAATTTTGCAAATTTCAATCTGAATTCTCAAAATACAATTTGCATCAGGTACTTTAGTAAGCATAAATTACAACATAGGAAAATATTGAATTTAGTCTCTTGGTTGGGATGTGATTTAGTAGTTACATGGATTTGATGGTATTTCAGATTTGTACTCTTTACCAGAATGATAGTTATGCAGAATTATTTTTGAAGATCATGAGGAAATAGTTTTGAGATCACATTAAAGTTGTTCTCACTTTGTTGTTCAGGGTAGAAATGAACTTATTTCACTTCTCAGTCGTCGTAGATATAAGGAGATGATGTTAGCCACCTTGGAGAAGAAGCGTCTTCGAATGTCTCCACTTGATATGAGATTTCATCTTCGTGACTTGATTGGTTCCGGACATCTCAGAACTGACCATACACCAACTGGTTTAATCATTCGAGTCTCAAAAGATTGAGATTCAGAGAGTCCTAGATGTGCTTTGATCCATCAAATGAATTCATTTGATCAATTGCTCCTGTTAACTCTTATTTTCAAGAAGAGGTTCAGTTATCTATGCTTTGGATTTAGATATAATTGGTACAACTTGGATAAAAATGATAGCCACATTTATCCTTGTTGATCAAGAGACCAGACTCAAAATGGACCACTTGATTACCTATGTAAGCAAATCTTTTTTAATTTCCAATTGTCTTTGCATGGGGCAAATTATTTAACCAGCATTTTCATTACCCCCCTTTAAAAATGGTGTGAATGTGAACAGTAATGATTAACTAAAGTACTTATGTTCATGTAAGTTCATGTGATTTTCAGGTTACCGGAATCAATTATGAACTATCTGACCTGGCTGTGTGCTATCAGGGCTGCTACTTCGATTCTTATTGGTATGACAGTTATTTATTTTGTATGAATCTCTGAGTACCCACGACCAGTTTTCTAAATATTCAATTCAAATTATAGTTGGTTAACTTAAAAGTGATATCTGATATGAGAAAGTCCCATGACCAAACAATCATTACCCAAGTTCTCTAGTTTTAAATTGTTACTTGGAGCAAAACTTCTAGTTCATTTTATTTGTCACTCTTACTACTTACCACTAAATATTTATTACAAGATTTCCAATTTTATTTTTTGCATACAATTCTCAGCACAATTAATGACACAAAGGGAATTAGTTTAACAGAAGTGGGCTAAGTTTTGTACGAACTTTACCCATAAAGTCTAGGGTTAGGGCTTAAAGTTAAATCTGATAAGCTCACTCGGACAGAGATCGAGCCGTTTACATTCCGGTCATATGGTTTAGGTTTTCTCACTTATCTTTTTCAATTTAAAAAAATGAAATATTAATATAACAATTATATAACAAATCATAGTTGATAAATATAGGATATTTGGGTAAACATATTCCTAATTAATCATTGCGGAACCAACTTGGGTTGGTCGAGTGGTCAGCTTACTCGTCCGCTTAAGCAAGTGTCGGAGGTTCGAATCCTGCCTTGTGCATGCAGCAACTTATTGGCCAGCGACAGACCCTTGAATGGAGCTCCGATTCGCGACGGGATCTTCTAGTGTATGGTGTTGGACTGTTGGATAATACTTTTTTTAATGAAGTGAACTTTCACATCTTTGAGGATCAAAACAATACTTAATTCTTAACTTTGATTAGTGTATATTGTGGCTATGTCCATCTTTATGTTTTTTTTTTTTCTTTTTTCAAAATGGAATGGAAAAGAAGTTGTTTTCGAGAGATTTGAGCTGGGTTAATATTTTTGAAAAATTATACAAGGATAAATTCAAAGAATAAGTTAATTACAAATTAATTCTACCGTAGTTAAATATTAACTTTGGTTAACTTTGGGTAACTCAGATCAAGTGTGGTTAATGATCAATTTAAAAAATGAGAAACTCTTGGGGTTAGCAACTTTTAGTAATTTTGGTCATTGGTCAAAACAAACACTAAATTGTTATTTTAATAATTTATGTATGCAAATTTTAAAAAATGTGGGTGTAAATCTTATTGATTTATGAGTGTAAACTGTATTGATTCATATATGCAAAACTCTAGTAAATATAGGTGTAAATTATATACTTGTGTGCAAAATGTCCGTAAATATGAGTGCAAATTATTACTGAGTAAGTGCTGGTAAAAAATAATAATATTTGTTGGTCATGTAACATTACTCTTAGAAAAAATAACCAATCAACAATTGACATATCGCAAAAGATAAATTATAAATTAATTTAAAGGGGGTTAACTAGAATTTAGAAACCACATAGGTAACCAATTAGAGGTGCGGGGTACTGCATCTAAGATTTTAAAATTAAAAAATAAACTACAACCTAATTTTAAAATTAAAAAAAATAAAAACTTTTGCGCACACAAAAAAGTAAAAAACATGTCCTATTATTTCAACCCATAACATTTTGGGACTATGATCTCCCTCTCCTCCGCTGCCGTGACGTCGCCTCTCCATTACTCTCTACACCATTGAACCCTCCTGGTCCTTCACCAATTGTCACGCCGCCACACACCCGCGCCTCCTTTTCCAAACAATCTTCGTCGTGACGCCCATCTTCTCGCGCAAGAACGGTGCGACTGCGATCTCCCTCTCCTCCGCTGTCGCGACATCGCCTCCCCTTCACTCTCTGCGTCGTCGGCCCCTCCTGGTCGCCGGTCATCCTGCCACCACACACCTGCGCCTCCTTCCAAAACGCTTCTCACCGTGACGCCTATTTCCTCACGCAAGAATGGAGCAGCCACCCCTCCATATCTTTGCACAAATATCTTTTTCTTCTTAGTTTGGATAATTTTTTTTACTAGTTTTGGATTTTCTTTCTCCTATATTTTGGATTTTTTTGGTGTGTTTTGCATGATTTTTTTTTTGTTTTACAAAGGAGGCCTTAAGGCCGAAAAAGGAAAAAAATAGTAAACTCTAGGAAAATACAATCCACTACAATTAGCTAAAACCAACAAGAAAATTTGGCTGGGGATTGTTCATAATAGGCTTCATGTTGACCTAAGTTCAGAATGAGGTTGGCTAGCTCATCAGCTATTTGATTGGCTTCCCAGTAGACATGTCTTAGCTCCACCCTTTAGTTACGACTAAGGAGATAAGGAGATTAGATATCCATCTAATAATACACGTTAGAGTTGGATGCTTACAAGGGGGATTTCTAATCATCTCAATAGCACCTTTGGAATCAGACTCAACAATAAGCTTCTTGATCCCCCTCTCCCAAGTTATTTCCGAGCCTTGAAAAATAGCATTAATTTCTGCTTCAATAGCACTTTTAGATGTTTCTTTTCTTAGTTTTTGGATGTTCTTTTTCCAATAATTTTGAATGTCTCGTTTTATTAGGTTTTAAACTTTTTTAAATGATTTTAGATATCTTGTTTTTCTTAAATTTTGAATGTTTCTTTTTGTTACGTTTCAGATGTTTCTTTTTATTAGTTCTTGGATATTCTTTTTACAACGACGTTCTTTTTCTTTTTGTAGGTTTTGGATGATTGTTTTTATTTTTTAGATGTTTATTTTTCCTAGGTTTCGGATATGTCTTTTTTTTTATATGTTTTGGATGTTTTTATATATGTTTTGTTTTTGGGATTTGGATGATCTTTTTAATAGTTTTAGATGTCCTTTTTCTTAGTTTTCGGATGTTATTTTTTCAATATTTTTGTATGTCTCGTTTTGTTAGGTTTTGACTTTTTTTAAATAATTTTAGATATCTCTTTTTGTTAAGTTTTGGATGTTTCTTTTTGTTACATTTCAGATATTTCATTTTATTATATTTTGGATATTATTTTTACAATAATTTTAGATGTTTGTTTTCATTTAGGTTTAGATGTTTTTCTTTTTAGAGTTTGGATGTTTCTTTTTATTTGGTTTTAGATGTTTCTCATGATAATTTGAATTCATATTTCTTGAGTAAAGTATCGTTTTTGTCCCTAACGTTTGGTGTAAGTCTCAAAGTTGTCCCTAACGTTTAAATTGTTCTATTTAGGTTCTTAACGTTTCAAAATTGACTCAATATTGTTCTGCCGTTAGAGATCTGTTAACGGAATTGACGGCGGGACAAAATTGAGACGATTTTGAAACGTTAGGGACTTAAATAGGACAAAAAATTTGGGGACAAAACGATATATGAAAATAAATTTTAATTTTATACTTCACTAATATCAATTTTTTACGGTACATAGTTATTCAATTATTTTTTGATCACATCTAAGTAAATTACAGTTAATCACATTACTTTGATTCTAAATATTTTTTTTTATAATTTTACTCTTGAAGATTTTTACTCATCATGAAATGTTTGTAGAATGACTAGAATCACATTACATTATTGTATATGTATCATTTTTTTCACCCACAAATTTATGTACTAATCATTCTACAAATATTTTATGATGAGTAAAAATTTTTAAGAGTAAAATTATAAAAGAATAAATTTATTTAGAATAAAAGTAATGTGATTAAGTATAATTTATTTAGATGTGATTAAAAAATAATTGAATAACTATCTACCGTAAAAAAATTGATATTATTGAAGGATAAAATTAAAATTTATTTCTGTGTATCGTTTTTGTCTCTAACGTTTTCGTCCTATTTAAGTCTCCAACGTTTTAAAATCCTCTCAATTTTGTCTCGCCGTCAATTCTGTTGACAGATCTCTAACGGTAGGACAACATTGAGTCAATTTTGAAACGTTAAGGATTTAAATAGGACGAATTAAACGTTAGGAACAACTTTAAAACTTACTCCAAACGTTAAGGACAAAAACAATACTTTACTCCATATTTCTTTCAAAGAGAAAGTAAAAAAAAAATTACTGGTTGGCCGCCCCTTATTGGTTATTGTATAATTTTTTGAAAAGATTCAAATAATGGCAGGTCACTTTTTAAAAATTCCACATATGTATAAAAGAAAAGACAATAAATATGAAAAATAATAATGGTATCAAACAATTGCATAACATTTCATTTAATTTTAGAGAAAAAAAAAATCATAAATGATGCTTGATAATTATCTCAAAAATAATGTGGCTTTCAATAAAAAGAAATACTCTTTTCGACCATGGATCTTTATTTTTATGAGACGAGCTAGATCTTCCGTCAATATTTTTTCTCTGAATTAACGGAATATGCCTACATAGCACGTTAAACTGCTGATTTGTCCATTAAGTGCCACCTAGGATTGACAATTTTTTCCCTGGTTGTCTTTTGGGGGATAGTTGTCATGAGCCGTTTAGAGTTTTCTCTATTTTTTGTTACTTTTATTCATATATATTGGATAAATTTATTGTGTAAAAACTGATAAATATTAGTAATTTTAATTTTTTTTACGAGTTGTTAAGATATTATATTGTTAAGATTATGTTAAATTTTAAGTTTATTCAATTTAAATTAACCATCATAATTCACATAAACTCATTATTATTAAAAGAAGTGCATATTCTATTTTATAATAGATGATGAAAAAGTTGACACAATATTTTATCTAAAATAGATAAGAATATTTATGTCAACTAATCAAGTAAATATAACATTACAGACTCAAAGTTCAACATTTTGGAATAACTAATAACAAAGAGATAAAATTAACAACATTCAGCAATATCATTTTTATTAATATATATATATATAAATGATATTGCTGAATGTTGTTAGTTTGTTTATCTCTTTGTTATTAGTTATTCCAAAATGTTGAACTTTGAGTTTGTAATGTTATATTTACTTGATTAGTTGACATAAATATTATATATATATATATATATATATATATATATATATATATATTCTATTCAATTTCTATAAGTAAAAAAATAAAAAATCACTAATATTTTTTAGTTCTTGCATAGTAAATTTAGCCAATATATATGAAAAGATAACAAAAAATAGAAAAAAATCTTATACGGTTCGTGATAATTACCAAAAAAAACAAGGAGGCCCCAATAAAAGAAATCTATCAATCTTGGCTAGCGCTTGACAGACAAATTAGCTGATTAACGTGCCACATTAGTATACTTCGTTAACTCAAGAGAGATCATTCATGGACGGACTAATCAGTCTCACGGAGTTAAAGATCAAGGGCAGAATTTTTTTTTTTACTAGAGACCTTGTATAGTCCAAAAAAATTATCACGAGTCGAGATGGGTATTCACCCTTTAATTTTACTTGGGTTAAAAATTCAGATGTTTCCCACCTCCAATATCATTAATAATTTAATATTAAAGTGATTATTCAACTCTTTAAACAAAAAAAAAAAAAATCAAACTATGAGTTAAATTTTAGTTTGGCCCCTAAAATTTGACCCGATGCTCAGAATGACCCCTATAATTTCCTTTGCCGCAATTAGAACTTCCAAATTTGCAATCGTAGCTCCAGGTTGCCCCTGCGATCATCTACGTCATCGGAATGCTGATCTGGCGCAATTGCATGACACAGTGGATACAACCAAAATCACGTTGTCTCACTTTTGCACCCAATCCCACTCATTAAGTGTCGTCGTTTAAGTATTATTGGGGTTAAAACTATCCACCTTCATACTAAGATGATCATAAATTCAAAACACCAACAAAACCTTGACCTTTCCTCTTCTTCTTCTCTTGAATACACTACTGTGAAACCCCAGAGCTCCCCTTGTAGCCGTTCTGGAAAGGTATTTGAATTGGTGATAGTTGGCGAGACTGAAGAAACTTTTTCACTGTTCACACAGAGGTTAGTCACGGAGCCCTTTACCTCTGACATTATTGTACTCTGTTCTTCCTCTTTATTATTTGTTGATGATTTTTCGTATATTTTGTGTTCCATAACTGTTGTGTTTAATTTATGCATTCAGTTTAGGACTTATGGTTCACTGCTAGGGGTTTTTTCTTTGCTTTGCTAGGAAGTTAGTTATTTTGATCAGTCAGAGTTTGGTTGTTTTTAGACTGTAGGTTGTGTGTAGTTAGTCTTGAAATGTCTTTGCAGACGGAGGATCGCATAACCATAGTATTTCACCATGGAGGTAGGTTTGTTACCAAGGAGAATGGTTTTTTAGATTATGCCAGAGACAACACAGATGAATTGGTTGGGTTAGATGAAGACACGATGGATGTATTTTCAATTAGAGACTACTACAAAGTTTCAGGATATGATAACATAGTGGAGTGTTGGTGGTTGGCTCCTGGAAGGCCTCTAAAGACTGGGTTGAGAGCTCTATCACATGATGTTGAGTTGTTGGAGATGTGTTATCATGCAAAGTGTAACCAAGGGATTGTACGCGTTTACTTTGAACATGGAGTGTCCCAACCAGAATTGAATGATGACTGTCCAAAGTTGTGAGATTTCTCCAAACTCCATTCCCACACCACCCAAGTAAGAATGACAAGAAAGCCTCACCTAAGAAGAATGTCATAAACCCAGACACATACAAGCAGTTCTAAGACAACCATAGAACCCAATTCAACCTACAAGGTCAAAGAAGTTGCCCCCAAGAGAAGAACAACTCAACCCCCAAGTTCTGCAAATATGGACCCAATGCAAGGAGTAAGCTCCAAGATAGCAGCAAGATTGGCAGGGTTTATGAAGTTTGTCCCCACCCTCGGCTTCATACCTCAAAGGAAGAAGTGATGCATTGTATTTTGTAACTTTTACTTGGCTTGAAGTTGAGTTCAACTTTATGATTGCTTTTAGGAATGAGTTTATGTAATGATGTAACTGTATTTTGGCAAAATTGTGTTTCATGAGTTTATGTTTGTTTACATTTACATGGTTTTATCTTGGAGGGTTTAAGAAATCTATGTAATGATGATACTATATAAACATCAATGTTATAAGTCCTTATTATTTTGAATGTTAGAACAGCTAGTGCTATCATAAACATTGTTATCATCTTGGAAATGGTACTTGTATATTAGTTATTATCAACCATATTCAATCTAGTGCTATTATTTTGATTTTCCGTCATTTTGATTTCCAATTATTTTGATTTGCAGTTTTAAAATTGTACACCATGCCAGAATTGAACAAATTTTCATACTCAATAATCAATTACATTCATGTTAATTTCATTTCTACAATCAACAATAATATAACATACTATTTCCCTACAACCAAACCATAACTAATGCACACAATTGCAATCAGAAATAAGCTTAAAACACAACTCCATATTTTTAAAATCCTAACATTAGCCTCCAAATTCTTAATTGTCCAACTTAAGCTCATCATTCAATGGTCAACATTTCTTTTAGGTTCAACTCTCACAACAATGGTGTCATCCTCCTCGTCTGCCCAAACAAAAATACAACACCATTTCTTCCCCGTAGCCTGATGATTACACAAGAAAAAAACATAAAATACAACTCATAATGGGAAACAATTAGCTCTGAGAATTCAACAACTCACATTATAATTTGGACACCCAAAAAGAGGATGCTGGGGATTGGCCTCTGTACCAAACCAGCAAAGAACAAGGCACATTCCACATCCACACCATTGAGAAAGCTTCCCTGCTCTGCTACGACTGGTGGTTCTCGCCCACGTTCCATGTGAACGTGACCTACTTGAGCTCCCTGAACCTTGACTGTTGCTCCCAATCATCCCTATGAAAATGACAATGGGTTATCAGTTTGGGGATTTGGGGGCTTTGTCTAGGGATTTATTTCAATCGCAGGGGCTAGATTGAGATAAAATATCGTCTCCATGTCATATAACCGTTACCAATCCCATTCTGCACTTAACAGGCCACGTGTAGTCCACCATATCATGCAATAGCGCCAGATTAGCATTCTAGTGACGGAGATGATTATAGGAGCAACCCGGAGCCACGACTGCAAATTTGGGAATTCTAATTGGGGATAAAAAAATTGTAGGGGTCATTTTGCGCATCGGGTCAAATTTCAGGGCCAAATTGAGATTTAACTCGTCAAACTATCTTAAAAAATTTCAGTATCTTCGTAATAAATATTTGATCACTAATTTTTCTTTTTTTTTGACTTAATTTAATCACTAATTTACTGCCAAACGAAATCATGGATCAAATACCAATTAAAACAACAATAAACTAGGCATCCAAGCGTTTTTTAAACCAATTCTCTAACCATGTCATCACGCATTTCATCCTTTTTGTATGTGTGCTTTACTTCTTCTTCTTCTTCTTCTTCTTCTTCTTCTTCTTCTTCTTTCTTATTTAATTTTTTTCCTCCTTCTTTTTCCTCCTCATCCTCCTTCATTATCATCATCATTGTTCCACTACAAGAAAAACGTTGAGTACCGTCGGTAATATGTTTACCGTCGGAATAAATTCGACGGTATAAACCTCGCTGGTAATTATTTATCGACGGATTTCTTCATCTGTCGTTAATTACCATCATAATATTTTTGCTGGAAATTTTTACCATCAGATGTTTTCCCCAATAAATCCAACGGTAGTATATTATTAATTAATAATTAAATTAATAACTACAGGCAGATATAACCGATGGTAAACTTAAATTTTTTAATTTTTAAAAATAATTATTTGAAAATTAATATATAATTTTAAATATTTAAATTCAATAATTCCTAAACTAATAAATAAGAAAATACAACACTAATTAACTCATAAAATAATTAACCAGATAATAATAAACTTAGAAAATCGACAACAATAAACAATAAGTCAATAAAATATTTAATGGCCTCAATAATAAATTAGACAATTAACAACAATCAACTAATTAACTCAGAAAATAATTATAAATAGAAAAAAAACGTAATTCATGCATATTAAACAGCTGACTTCGAAACTTGAGAGTAATAAAGATCAAACATTCACGCTAACTTAGTAACCTAAACTCTAGCAATACTTATGTGAAAATGAGATTGGAGAAGATTGGTTTTCAAACTAATAAGTTACAAGCTAATCAACCTTAGAACGCAGTACAATAAATTTCTCCTACCATAACAAATTTAGATATGATATCAGAATCTCAAAATGGAGAATAAAGGAGGTTTTGAATTTCTTCTAAGATGATGACAGAACCAGAGGTTACATTACAAGCTTTCTTACTAATAGTAACAAAACAGCATAATCAAATTCAAGCTACAAAAAGTATGCATATAAATCATTTCTACTATACTTGAATAAGGTATTAAACAACTAGCTGACTCTACTGTACTTTATTTCCAGTTCCATTTACGTCAACAGCAAAACTGCTGTAGATTTGAGAACTAAGATTCTTTCAATACCTTACACAAATTTAAAGAGCAGGTGCTTTAGTGCTGGAGGGCATATTCTCAGATACCGGTGCAGTGAGAGGAGTATATATGCGTGCTTTCTTGAGAATTTTAGCAACAATCTAATGTTTACGCTTACTCAAAGGCCTAAAAGGATCCAGTCGAACCTGAAAGAACAACAGCAAAAGAGATTGCTTACTAAGTTTTATTAAAAAATCTAGAGGGTATATTAACATTTAACAACTAAGTTATAAGAATAATACAACTACCAAGCCTTATTCCGTTAAGAGAGATCAGCTATATAGATCAAATGCCATCATAATTAGTACATGATCACAATTTCTGATCACAATTTCTATTCTTAACCCAAAATACTCTTGCTATAGGATAAATCAAATTAAAGCTTTAGTCATTCTTGTATAAAACCCTAAGATCAACCAAACTATTAGCTCACCTAACCCAATTATAGTTTAGCCATGATTAGAAACAACAACATTACTCTTTCTTTCATTTTGGTTCCCACGGACAGCACCCCCTCCCAAACCATGATTACACCACATGGCCAATTAACCTAGTGAATGCTTAATCACCAATCCTAAGCACATGTGTTACTTCATCCTTTCCCCTGAGACATGAAATGTATATAGAGCCCACACCTACCCCCTTTCACTCATACCACTACTTACAAAACATACCATCTAATTCAAAGAATGGAGAAAGAGAGAAGACCGAGAGTGACCCAGTAGAAGAACACGGTCAGCATGCAACCTTTTCCAACCCTTTCGACCTCCATAGGCGCTTGAAGCAATATAGTTCACACATTCCTCTATCAACCTTTGCTGTTTTGGAATTCCTCACTAGATAAGCTAGCTTCGATTTCTTATCCTCGGTTCAATTCGGTTTTCACCATCACAAAGCAGCCCAGCCTTGTCTTTCCTTCCAGTTTGTGTAGCTCAAGGGCATTTTCCCTAACTCCTCTGAACCACCGAACCATCTAGCCTGAGGAGGTGAATGCTTCATCTTTCCTCTTCCTGTGATCATGGGTTTGGCCTCAAGGTCATAATGATGATGATGAATGAAATTAAATTATGATGCATTAGGTGTTGTAGCCGAGCAAGTGAGCTTAAGAGCAAAGTCCTTCAATTTTCGACACCACCAAGTAAGGAATAGGACAGTTAGATTGTTATTCTTGTGGCTGTGCCTGCTGATGAGAATTGATGAATTATCATATACTTGATTGATGATAAATATAGCTTTATTATATGTTTGAATGATGATCAGTGCATACGAATTGTTTTGTTTGATATAGTGCTGAAAAGGGAAAGTTTGATTATGATTAAGTACTTGAAATTGTGAAATTTATTGAATTTGGGTTCTTGGGATGTGTTGGCTGTGAAAGCATCTTTGAATAACTTAAGAAAGGTTAGATGTGTGATTCTGTAAGGGTTATAAGGTTAAATGTGGGATATGGTATGTAAGGTTGTTAAATTACTTAGTGCAGAATTTTCTGCATATTTGGCAGCAACTTAAAATAAAACCTGAGAACAATCTAAGCATTATTTTTTATCCAAATTATTTTTCTATCAAACTTAAATAAGTCAATATTTTTCCATAAAAATTTCAGGAAATTTGGCCAAGTGGTTTGGAAGATGTGAATTTTTGAAATTTAGTAATTGCTGCAGAATTTTCTGGTTTTCTGGTTCTGCAGTATCGAATTCCGGCCACTAGAACTTTTGATTTATTTGACATTTTGAGTTTCTTCCAAAAGGATTTTAAAGATATGTAAGCATATTTTAAGTGAGTACAAATTTCATATCCATAGCTATTTTTTAGAGTTAGTTATGTCTCTTGGAAGTTAGACTGTTCGCTAGAAATTCAGAACCAATTTAAAGAAATAGTACAGCACTTCCAATTGTCATTTAATTAACCAAACGAGGTGCTATAGACCTGAAACTTGTTTGTCCTAAAATTAGGAGTGTTGGGTGTAGCCTCACCAAAATCTAGAAGTAACGGATAAGAATTGAATTTATCATAGATTTTTCAAAAACAGAGCTGCCTGCTATATTTTTCTGAATCTTCTTAGGTGCAGTAGCAGATTTTTATTAAGTTTGTTATCAAATCCAATTCTAATGCAAATACGGTAAAACTTTGATTTTGATCCAAAGGGTATATCCAGATTTGGCAACATACATGACCTTAGTTAAATGAAACGAAAATGGTAGACTTTTCCCAAAAGAATTAATATTAAATAGTGATGCGGAGGGTTGTGTAATTAAATGGCGATGCGGAGGTACGTATAAAAAAGTGGCGATACAGAGGTGTGTGTATGTAATTGGTGATGTGGAGGTATAATGAAGAGAAAATAAAATGAGAAACAATGAATGAAACAAAAAGTTGAGAATTGTATATTAAATGGGCCTTGTGCCGAATTGCTAATGCGAAAGTGCCCGCCTAACTGATAGCCTTTTTTTTTTATCATGATGCCAAGATATCTTAACTGACACGGGTTCACCCATGATGATAATTGTGCCTGACTGACACGGTAAAGAAACCATATTCGGGGTTCACACCAAGTAACGTCGGGTTGCGGGTAGACAACCGACGCATGAGCTCATAGCCTGCGCTAGGAACAGGCATGCATCATCTTGTTTGCACATATGAACTTCCTGTGAATTATTTATTGCCATTTTCTAATTGTTTATACTATTTACTTGTATGTATATTTGTGCCCTGTGTTTCTGTGTTTGTTCTGTTTCTGTTTCACGACAACTTAGAGATAAAAACCTTAGGTTCCCTTTTTACCTTGCTGAGAACTCTAGGTGCTCACTCTTCTTTTTCTTCTTTTTCCCTTCCCCAGATGGGGTCGGCAGAGGAGTTCTATGAGATTCGTCTTATTTTGAGCTATGAGGACTCGACGCGGGACATGTCTTCATATGGAGCATGCTGTGGACCCGCATCTACGTTTGACACGAGCCTGAGTTTCACGTTTCTGTACAATGCCCTCTCTTTGACTTTGGCATGCCGTACGCATTCACGTTATCCAAGTTACACCTAGTTGGAGATCAATCCCCCTCTTCTCGCCCTATTTTCTTGGTAGGACCACGCCACGATATCCCTCACTCAGATTCTTCGCACGCATGTGAGACCGACTTGGACCTTGCACAACACTTTCCTATTTTTGCACCTCAGACTGGGCCCATCGAGTCCGACGACCTTTTGGAGTTCGTGGAAACAGCCATGGAGGCCAACCCTTTGGATGACTTTTCCGTCTGGAATGATGAGTGGTGTGGTATTTTACAACCCACAAACTTACCGGCAAGTGCACTGGGTCGTACCAAGTAATACCTTACGTGAGTAAAGGTCGATCCCATGAGGATTGATGGATTAAGCAACAATAGTATTTGATAGGATTAGTTAGACAAACAGAAAAGAGTATTTGAATATTCAATCGTGCAGAAATTAAAATAGTAAAGTAAATAAATTGGGAAGAAAATATGGAGAAAATAGTTAAGGTTTCAGAGTTATCTATTTTTCCGGATTAACTTTTCTTACTAACTAATTTAAACATGTAGGATTTAATTTATGGCAACTATATGTGACTAGACCCTAATTCCTTAGACCTTTCTAGTCTCCTCTAAAATTCATCAACAGCCAATTCCTTGGTCAATTAATTCCAATTAAAGGTTGATGATCAATTTCCAGTTTATATACCACAAAAACTCTAATTACCCAAAAATAAAAGGATTATATGTCACGTATCCCGTTAAATCCAGATAATTAAAATTTAGGAGAATATATTTTCAAGCTGTTGTTCAAGTAAAGAGTTTTTCCAAGTTTTACAAGAACTCAAATAGAAAAAGGGTCATACTTCTGTTCCACCCAAATTCATAAAATAAAGAGCGAAAACAATTCTTAAATTATAAATCCATACAAAAATTAAAATAGAAAAATGAAATAAAATTAATCCATAGAAATAGACAGAGCTCCTAACCTTAACAATGGAGGATTAGTTGCTCATAGTTCAGAGTAGAAGACTAGGATTGTAAATTGGGATGGAATGGGATCCTCTCCAAGACCTCTACAAAGGAAGGAAAGCTTCCTCCTTTTATAACTAATCCTAATAAATTTAAAAATCTAATATCTAAAACTAAAAATTAAAATAATATATTTTCCTAATTTAAGATTTGAATTTAAATTTGAATTAATTAACAGATCTTCAGTTGATGGGTGGGGACCACTTGTTCTGTCCATTCTGCAGCTTCTAATATGTGTTTTCTGGGCTAAAAATTGAGTTAAAACAGCCCAGAAATCGCCCCCAGCGTTTTTCTGTATTTTCTGCACGTGGCGCATGTGACGCGTCCGCGTCGTCCACGCGTTCGCGTCAGGCACGCGATCGCGTCATTGCGATCTCCTCCATTCCGCGTGGTCGCGTGAGCCATGCGTCCACGTCGGTATTCGCTGGTCATCTCCTTGGTTTCTTCTCTTTCTCTGCAGAAACTTCATCAAATCCATCCAAATGCTATCTAAAATAAATAAAATTGTACAAAACTCAAAATAGCATCCATAGTGGCTAAAATATAATTAATTCTTAATTAAACTCAACACATTAGATGCAAATTTACTAGGAAAAGATAGGAAAGATGCTCACGCATCACAACACCAAACTTAAACTGTTGCTTGTCCTCAAGCAACAAAAATTAATATAAGTTTAGGATGTGAATTTGCATGAGAATGAGAGTTCGATTAAGCCCATGTCTCTTCTTATAGTGGGGTTTACAACTGCAACCCTGAACAATTTTGGCATCTCACTTTATCCTTTGAAGTTCAGAATGATTGGCATCCATAAGAACTCAGAATTCAGATAGTGTTATTGATTCTCCTAGTTCAGTATGTTGATTCTTGAACACAGCTACTTTATGAGTCTTGGCCGTGACCCTAAGCATTTTGTTTTCCAGTATTACCACCGAATACATAAATGTCACAGACACATAACTGGGTGAACCTTTTCAGATTGTGACTCAGCTTTGCTAGAGTTCCCAGTTAGAGGTGCCCAGAGTTCTTAAGCACACTCTTTTTGCTTTGGATCACGACTTTAACCGCTCAGTCTCCAACTTTTCACTTGACACCTTCACGCCACAAGCACATGGTTAGGGACAGCTTGATTTAGCCGCTTAGGTCAGGATTTTATTCCTTTGGGTCTTCCTATCCATTAATGCTCAAAGTCTTGGATCCTTTTTTACCCTTTGCCTTTTAGTTTAAAGGGTTATTGGCTTTTTCTGCTTGCTCTTTTTTTTCTATATATATATATTCGCAAGCTTCGTAGTTTTCACTGTTTTTTCTTGCTTCAAGAATCAATTTTATGATTTTTTCAGATTATCAATAACATTTCTCTTTTTTCATCATTCTTTCAAGAACCAACAATTTTAACATTCATAAACTTCACTATAAAAAATATGTACTATTCATGTCATGCATTCAGAATCACAGAAAATACCACCACATTTAAGTAAATAAGTCTATTCTTCAATATAGACCCACTTTCTCATGCAATATATCACTCCTGTATTTTTTATTTGAATTTAAGCTCAGTGAGTAATACATGAGACATCTTTTCAGAATTAAAGCAATAGGGAGAACTAAACTAGTCCTAGGATTCTTAACTAATAAAGGATCATGCAATAAACAAAACAAAGTAGTAGGAAATCGGAACATACATAATAAAAGCGGGAGGGAATAAAAAATGAAAGGAACTCAACCACCTGGGTTATCTTAGCGGTCGTTTTATTCTTCAGGTTGTGCTCCTTTGTGAAGATGATTCGCCTCCCTTTAGTGCCATAAGAATAAACAGAAAACCCTTAAGCGAAGCGTCAACACCAAACTTAAAGGTTTGCATGTCCTCAAGCAAATAAGAACTGAAAATAGAAGAGACAAATATTAAGATGAAAGAAAAAATAAAAGGATAAGAGAATAAGAGAGAATTAGAATTGGGAGAGAGAGAGAAAGAAAACTGGGCGGTGCAAGTGACGCGTTCGGGTACGGCATGCGTACGCGTGGGTCGCGCACTCTTCATAATGATGCGTTAGCGTCAGGCACGCGTCCGCGTGCCCTGGATTTTATGCGATTCGCGTGAAGCCAGCCGTGCGCCCGCGTGACTTTCTGTTCGCATGGCTTGGGAGCCAAATTTTCATACGACGCGTTCGCGTCGTGCATGCGCTCGCGTGGATGGCCATATGTGCAACTGACGTGAACGCGTCAGTCACGCGTCTGCGTGACCAACTTTGTGCTTTTAGCACACTTCTTGCCACAAGCCAGCACAACTTTCTGTCCAAACGCTCTTTGACGTCAAATTTACAGGTCACGCGTTCGCGTCGGTGACGCGTCTGCGTGAATGGCGAACATCACAAACGACGCGAACGCGTGGGGTACGCATTCGTGTGGGATCGTTTGTGCTAAAAGCATGAGTCCAGCGCCACTCCCGCACAACTCTCTGTCAATTTTCATTTTGCACGCACAGATGATTGACGCGTTCGCGTCAATGACGCTTGCGCGTCGTGTGCCTCCCCCGCTTTTTTTTTTTTTGAAATTTAGCTTGAGGTGTTCGGTTCCTGGAAGAACATAGATGCATGATCAGAAAATTAGAAAGAACTCAATAAAAATAAATTAACTAAGAAAACTACTACTACGAAAAATAGCTAAAGATACGAAATTATCGGGTTGCCTCCCGACAAGCGCTTCTTTAACGTCACTAGCTTGACGATCAGCTCTGCTAGTTCAGCAGATGAGTGGACCTCTGGCGATCAATCTCGCCTCCAAGATAGTGCTTCAACCTCTGGCCATTCACTGTAAATTTTCTGTCAGAATTCTCTTCCTGTATTTCCACATGACCATATGGTGAAGCTCTAGTAACCACAAACGGTCCTGACCACCGGGATTTCAGCTTCCCGGGAAAGAATTTGAGCCTTGAATTATACAGAAGCACTCTTTGTCCTGGCTCAAAGACTCTGATGGCAATCTTCTTGTCATGCAGTAGCTTGGTTCTCTCCTTATAGAGCTTGGCATTCTCATAGGCTGAATATTTGAATTCATCAAGCTCATTCAACTGAAGCATCCGTTTAATTCCCGCAGCTTCCGAATCAAGATTCAGGTACCTGATTGCCCAATAAGCCTTGTGCTCCAGCTCAACTGGCAAGTGACAGGCTTTGCCATAGACCAACTGATATGGGGACATGCCAATTGGAGTCTTGTATGCGGTCCGGTAAGCCCAGAGAGCATCATCAAGCTTCCTAGACCAGTTCTTTCTTGAAACACTGACGGTCTTCTCTAGAATCCTCTTAAGTTCCCTGTTGGAAACTTCAACCTGTCTACTTGTCTGAGGGTGATAGGGGGTTGCCACTTTATGACGGACTCTATATCTATGCAGAAGAGAGTCCAGCTGTCTGTTACAGAAGTGACTTCCTCCATCACTAATGAGTGTCCTTGGGACACCAAACCGGCTGAAGATATATCTCTGAAGAAAACTCATTACCACCTTGGCATCATTGGTGGGCAAAGCCACAGCTTCCACCCACTTGGACACATAGTCGACTGCCACGAGAATATAGTTGTTTGAATGTGAGGGTGGGAAAGGTCCTATGAAATTAATACCCCACACATCAAACAACTCAACCTCAAGAATCCCTTGCTATGGCATTTCATGGTTGGCAGGGAGATTCGTGGCTTTTTCACATCTGTCACAGTGTTTTACAAATGCTCTTGAGTCTCTGAAGAGATTCGGCCAGTAAAACCCGCTCTGAAGGACCTTTGTAGCTGTCCTTTCACCACCAAAGTGGCCTCCATACTCAGAACCATGACAGTGCCAAAGAATCTACTATTTTTCTTCATCTGGGACACACCTCCGAATAATTCCATCTGAACACCTTTTAAAAAGGTATGGTTCCTCCCAAATGTAGTACTTTGCATCAGTCAATAGCTTCTTCACTTGTTGCCTACTATACTCCCTTGGGATAAAATTCATGGCTTTATAATTTGCAATGTCTGCAAACCATGGAGCCTGCTGAATGAGGAACAATTGCTCATCTAGAAATGTCTCAGTTACAGCTGTGGGTGGTTGCACTCCTGCTTCAGGCTCAATTCTGGAGAGATTGTCAGCTACTTGATTTTCTGATCCTTTCCTATCTTTTATCTCAATATCAAACTCCTGAAGGAGCAACACCCATCTGATTAATCTTGGTTTAGAATCCTGCTTGGTTAGAAGGTACTTTAAAGCAGCATGGTCAATATAAACAATAACCTTAGAACCAAGTAAATAGGACCTAAACTTATCAACAGCAAACACAACAGCTAATAATTCCTTTTCTGTAGTTGTGTAATTTTTTTGAGCATCATTTAACACATGACTGGCATAATAAAATACATGTACAAGCTTACCATGCATCTGTCCTAAAACAGCTCCTATAGCAAAATCACTAGTATCACACATTAATTCAAATGGTAAATCCCAGTCAGGGGGAGCTATAATGGGAGCAGAGGTAAGGTTTGCTTTCAGAGTTTCAAAAGCATGCAGACAATTAGAATCAAAGACAAAAGGAACATCAACAACCAACAGGTTGCTCAATGGTTTAACAATTTTAGAAAAATTCTTTATAAATCTTCTATAAAATCCTGCATGACCCAAGAAACTCCTAATTGCCTTAACATTAGTTGGTGGTGGTAATTTTTCAATTACCTCCACCTTTGCTCTGTCAACCTCAATTCCCTTACTTGAAATCCGGTGTCCAAGAACAATGCCTTCTGTAACCATAAAATGGCATTTTTCCCAATTTAAAACAAGGTTTGATTCTTGACACCGTTTCAAGACAAGAGATAAATGTTTAAGGCAGGATTCAAAAGAATTACCAAAAACAGAAAAGTCATCCATAAATATCTCAATAAACTTTTCAACCATATCAGAAAAATTGAAAGCATACACCTCTGAAAAGTTGCTAGAGCATTGCAAAGTCCAAATGGCATTCTCCTGTAGGCAAACACTCCAAAAGGGCATGTGAATGCTGTTTTCTCTTGATCTTGAGGGTCCACTGCAATTTGATTATATCCAAAATATCCATCTAGAAAATAATAAAAAGCATGACCAGCTAACCTCTCAAGCATCTGATCAATGAAAGGGAGGGGGAAATGATCATTCCTTGTAGCAGTGTTGAGCCTCTTGTAATCTATGCACATTCTCCATCCTGTGACTGTTCTTGTAGGAATAAGCTCATTCTTTTCATTCTTGATCATTGTCATCCCTCCTTTCTTGGGAACTACCTGCACAGGACTTACCCAAGGACTATCAGAAATAGGGTAAATAATACCTGCTTCTCATAATTTCATTACCTCTTTTTGGACCACCTCTTTCATAGTTGGATTGAGTCTCCTTTGTGGTTGCACAACTGGTTTAGCATCATCTTCAAGAAGGATCTTGTGCATACACTTGGTTGGACTAATCCCTTTCAAGTCACTAATGGTCCACCCAAGAGCTGTTTTATGGCTCTTGAGCACTGAAACAAGCGCCTCTTCCTCTTCAGGCTTCAGGGAAGAGCTAATAATTACTGGATATGAATCATTTCCACCCAAGAACACATATTTCAGAGAAGGGGGTAAGGGTTTGAGCTCAAGCTTGGGGCTTTCTCCTCCTTGATTGGCGTGTTCATCAACTCCTTTTGGGGTGGTGAATCGTCAACTTCAACTAATTCATACTCAGAAATAGGATCCAGCACATCATTAAGTACCTCAGTTTCCAGTACTTCTTGAACAAGTGGTTTGATAAACCACTATTTTATGGTTTATATTGTGTTTAATTGTGTGGTTTTATCATGATCCTTACCCACTTATTCATTAATTTAGCATGCATTTATATTTCCTTTCTGAAATTATTACATGATTGAAAACTGCTTCCTAGAGACTTTTAATTATGCATTTTAATTCTCCTTTATTCCATTCAATGCCGTGATATGTGTGTTAAGTGTTTCAGGCTTTATGGGGCATGAATGAGTTGGAGATTGGAAAGGAAGCTAGCAAAAATGGAAGGAACAAAAGAAATTGAGGAGATAACCAGCGAGAAGTGACGCGGCCGCATGGCTCATGCGACCGTGCGAAAGAGGAGAAATCGCAGTGACGCGGCCGCATGGCTCACGTGACCGAGCGGACTGGAAAAGCACGAGCGAGGCGGAGGCGTGGACAACACGAACGCGTGGCAAGGAAAAGCACGAATGACGCATTCGCATGGATGACGCGATCGCGTGACATGCGCGATCTGCATAATCTGTAGGATTCGCTGGGGGCGATTTTGGACCCTATTTTAACCCAGTTCTCGGCCCAGAACAGCAGACTAGAGCCAGAGAACATGCAGAAACCAGGAACAACATTCATTCTACACAGTTTTAGTTTTTAGATCTAGTTTTACTCCTCCCCTAGGTTTTTTTCTCTCTAGACATTCATAGTTCTTAGGATTTAATTTTCGATTGCTCTTTGCATTGGAACACTGAGAAGAGTTATTACCTCATCAAGACTTCGTCATTCTAGTTCGTTTTCTTTACTTGGTTTACTCTTCCATGTTCTTTGCTTTGTTTAATTTTACCATTGGAATATTCTTAGGATTATTTAATACAAGGATCACTTTTATTTTTAATTGCCTATTTTAATTTTCATTTACAATGTCTTTCTTTAATTCCTTTTCATATGCTATGAATTTTACCTTTACAATGAGTGAGTAGTTCCCTACTTGATGGGGAGTTGATTGAAAGGAACCCTTGAGTTGGAAGGTTCAAGAGAAATATTGTAATTGGGTTATTGTTGGTTTGCTCTCTAGTTCCTGACACCGATCCTCCCAAGAGTGGATTGGGACTTGTGGATAGAACAGCATTCCAATTTGTTTTACCTTCCCTTACTTAGTAAAGGATAATTAAACGAAATAACTCTCAATTGTCAATTAATCTTAAGAGTGTTCCATCAAGAATAGGGCTTCCATGTAATCAACTCCCAGTCAAGGCTTTTATTTACATTATTCAATTTCATCAATTTAATTTCCTGTTTACTCAACTCAAACCTTTTCGAAAACATCTGATTAATAAAATAGCACCCTTTCCTGCAACTCGTTGGGAGACGACCTGGGATTCATACTCCCAGTATTTTAAATTTCAATTTTCTGTGACACCTTTCTAAATTGAGCGGTGGATTTCTGACGAGTTAAGAACTATACTTGCAACGCATATATTCTAATAATTTTTAATTCACTAATTTCTGCCCGCATCAATTTTTGGCGCCGTTGTCGGGAAGTTGCAATAGAGTGCTAAAGTTATTAATTGGATTTTTATTTATTTATTTGTATTTTATTTTATTTTGCTACTATGAGCTGCTTGTTTCTTTCCTAGATGACGCCTTCACTTCCTGATCTACGCTTGCCAGTATTTGATCCTGAGATTGAAAGAACCATCTCAGGAATAAGGCGAGCTCGGCGTCGGTTAGTCCTCTCTGAGGGCGGATTTGAAATGCCATTTGAGGAAGAAATCAGCCCTCGTTCTACTGATTCGGTTGATTTATGTACAGGTAACATGGCGGCAGCCAGAAGAGTTACTATCCAGGAGGAAGGAGCCCCTGATTTTACAATGCAACCGTTTCAAGTGCATCACCCAGCGGTGGCTACAGATTTTGAAATAAAGACCGCACTGCTCAATTTGATGCCCAAGTTTCATGGCTTGCCTGCTCAAGAGCCTATCAAGCACCTGAGAGATTTCCAGGCAGCCTGTTCTACTGTCAGGCGAGATGGTACAGATGAAACTTCAATTATGCTGAAAGCTTTCCCGTTTTCTCTTGAGGGAAAAGCAAGAGAGTGGTACTACACTCAACCCCTAGCAAATGTATCCAACTGGGATACGCTCAGAAAAGAGTTTTTGGAGAAATTCTTTCCATCTGAAGTTACTGATAAACTGAGGAAAGACATTTCCATGATTGTTAAAGATGACAACGAGACTCTCTTTGAATACTGGGAGCGCTTCAATAGTCTTCTGGAAGCATGCTCCCACCACATGATCGACAAGATAGTGTTACTCAGCTACATCACACAGGGTATGAGGCCCCAAGATAAGACCACATTGGAAAGTGCTAGCAATGGGTCTATGAAAAAGTACAAGACCACTGATGAGGCATGGCAATTGATCAGAGACTTAGCTGAATCTACTAGGAACCACAGACAGAAGCAAGGCCGTTCAAAAGCCGTTACAGAGGTATCCTCTAACAGAGAGACTGCTGCTCTGACTCAGAGTATCTGTGAAATGACCAACTTGCTGAAGCAAATGCAATTGAATCAACAACAAGTTCAGCAAGCTCAACCTCCTTCACCACAGTAAAACCAACAGTTAGTCCCACAGAGAGTTTGCAGAATCTGTGCTGATTATAGCCATTATACTGATGAATGCCCGCAGCTCCAACAGGAAGACAACATGGTGGCATCCACTCATAACTTCTATGACCGCCCCAATCAAGGGTACAATCAAAGTGGAAATCATAACCATGGATGGCAGGACAATTCTAACCAGCATTGGAGGAGCAACAATAACAGAGGAGGCAGAGATAATCAGGGAAATCAGAGGTGGAATAATAATAACAACAGGCAGCAGAACTAACCTTACAGAGCACCTCACCTGAGGCAATCCCAAGGACCACAGAATACCCAACAGCAGACCTCTCAATTTACTCACCCTTCTTCGTCTCCTAATGAAGAGTTACTAAAATTTTTTGAGCGAAGTCAACAGACCATGGAAAATAACATTAATGCCAGTCTGAATGGTCTGACCGCTACTTTGCAAGATCTTGTCTCACAGATTGGATCAATGCAAAATTCCAATAACCAACCTTCAAGTTCCACTGGAATTCCCTCTCAACCATTACCCAATCCGAAGGGGGGCATTAATGCCATCACCCTAAGGTCCGGAACCACACTGCAGGAGAGGAATCAGGAGGAGCCAAGCCCACCAGAGCACGCCTCAGCTGAAGAGGTTGTAGAAATAGAAGATGTTGAAGAGGAAGAAGACATACAGGACATAACTGAAAAATAAGAAGCCCAACCACAGGAGGAAGCACCAAGAGACACTGCAGAAAACACCACTCCCATTCCATTTCCACAACTTGCAAGGAAGCCCAGGAAGCAGCTGGAACCCGATCCCAAAATGGTAGAAATATTCAAAAAGGTTGAGGTAACTGTTCCTCTTTTTGATGTTATTCAACAGGTACCTAAATATGCAAAGTTTCTAAAAGATTTATGTATACATAAAGACAAAATTAATGAATTAGAAACTATTCCTTTAGGTAGTTCCATATCTGCTTTAATGGGAGGATTACCTGAGAAGTGTAGTGACCCAGGTCCTTGTATAGTTAGTTGTACTATTGGTGTAGTAATTTATGATTGCATGTGTGATTTAGGAGCCTGTGTTAGTATAATGCCTTTGTCTATATATGATATTTTGAGGCTCCCTCCCTTAAAAAGGTCGGCAGCTCGTTTTGTGTTAGCAGACAAAAGCATTATTACAGTGGCTGGAGTTGCTGAAGATGTTTTAGTGAACATTAAAGGGCTTACATTTTCCACTGATTTTTATATCTTGGAGATGCCCCATAATGACTCAGATAAGCCATCATCAATCCTACTTGGGAGACCATTCCTGAAGACATCAAAATTCAAATTGGACGCTTTTTCAGGAACATACTCTTTTGAAATAGATGGCCGAATAGTAATCTTCAATCTGAATGGAGTCATAAACAACCCTCCAGAAGATCATTCTATCTTCCAGTACGATGTCATAGATGAAACTGTAGCTGCAGTTCACAAGGAAGAGTTAGAAGAGAGGCACACTGGACAAGGTCCAGGTGTGGGGATCCTCTTGACTGACAATGAGGGCACTTCGGCATTTTCACAAGTTCCAGACAATCCAGAGCCTGCCCATGATCAGAATTTGGAATTAAAACCTCTTTCTCTACATCTCAAATATGGTTATCTTGAAGATGAGCAGAAGTTTTCAGTTATCATTGCAAGGAAACTTACTTCTCAACAAGAAGAGCAGCTACTTGATGTACTGAGGAGGCACAAAAAGGCAATTGGGTGGAGTTTGGCAGACATAGTAGGCATCAACCCTCAAGTATGTGAGCACAGAATATTTTTAGAAGAGGGAGCAAGACCTGTCTGTCAACCCCAAAGAAGATTGAATCCCACTATCTTGGAAGTTGTCAAAAAGGAAGTGATTAGGCTATTGGAAGCAGGTATCATCTATCCCATTTCAGACAGTGAATGGGTTAGCCCAGTACAAGTGGTGCCCAAGAAGTCTGGAGTCACTACAGTGAAGAATGAGCAGGGAGAGCTCATAGCAACTAGAGTTCAGAATGCTTGGAGAGTCTGCATTGATTACAGGCGTCTCAACCAAGCCACCCGTAAGGATCACTACCCACTTCCATTCATTGATCAAATGCTGGATCGCCTGTCAGGTAAATCACATTATTGCTTTTTAGATGGTTACACAGGTTATTTCCAGATTCATATAGCTCCTGAGGATCAGGAAAAGACCACTTTTACATGTCCTTTTGGGACTTATGCTTACAATAGAATGCCTTTTGGCTTGTGCAATGCACCAGTTACTTTCCAAAGGTGTATGATGAGTCTTTTCTCTGATCTTATTGAGGACTGTATAGAGGTTTTTATGGATGATTTTAGCGTTTATGGTGATTCTTTTAGCCTTTGCTTAGATGAATTATCTAGAGTATTAGATAGATGTGTTAATACAAACCTTGTATTAAATTTTGAAAAATGTCATTTTATGGTAAAACAAGGGATTGTATTAGGACATGTGGTATCTAATAATGGCATTTCTATAGACCCAGCAAAGGTGAATGTTATTTCTAGTTTACCTTACCCCTCCTCTGTGAGGGAAGTCCGTTCGTTCCTTGGCCATGCAGGTTTTTACAGGAGATTTATTAAGGACTTTAGTAAGGTAGCACTTCCCTTATCCAGATTACTGCAGAAGGATATTGAGTTCGAGTTCAGTGAAGATTGCAAATAAGCGTTTGATAAGCTGAAGGCCGCCCTGACTCAAGCTCCAATTGTGAGAGAACCAGACTGGAGCCAGCCGTTTGAAATCATGTGCGATGCTTCCAACCATGCGGTAGGAGCAGCGCTGGCTCAGCACGAAGGTAAGGATCCTTTTGTTATTGCTTATGCGTCTAAGACTTTAGACGCTGCCTAGTCCAATTATACTACTACTGAGAAAGAGCTTCTTGCTATTGTTTTTGCTCTGGATAAATTCCGAGCTTATTTACTTGGTACTAGAGTAGTAGTGTATTCAGACCATGCAGCTTTAAAGTATCTATTATCTAAAAAGGAGTCCAAACCAAGGCTTATACTTTGGATACTACTATTACAAGAATTTGATTTAGAAATAAAGGAGAGGAGTGGTAACCAGAATTTAGTGGCAGACCACTTGAGTCGCCTTGAGCACATTAAGGATGATTCTACTCCTATAGATGATAATTTTCCATTTGATAACCTGCAAGCAGTATCTGAGGTACCTCCTTGGTATGCACCTGTAGCTAATTATCTAGTTAGCCGCACATTTTCTCCAAACTTTTCTAAGCATCAAAGAGACAAGCTGAAAAGTGAGTCTAAATATTATATATGGGATGACCCATATTTATGGAGATGTGGCGCTGATAAGGTAATTAGATGGTGTGTACCTCAATCAGAATTCCAGTCTATTTTAGAGGCCTGTCACTCATCTGAGAGTGGAGGACATTTTGGCCCGCAAAGAATTGCTAGAAAAATCTTAGACTGTGGATTCTGGTGGCCTACTCTTTTTAGAGACGCTGCTGAATTTTGTAGAACTTGTATCCCATGCCAAAAATTTGGTAATATATCCAGAAGGGATGAAATGCCTCAACAATATATGCTTTTCTGTGAAATTTTTTATGTTTGGGGCATTGACTTCATGGGTCCATTTCCAAATTCCAATGGTTATTTTTATATATTGTTAGCTGTGGATTACGTTTCCAAATGGGTGGAAGCAATTCCTACCCACACTGATGACGCTAACACTGTTGTTTCCTTTGTGAGAAACCATATTATCTGTCGCTTTGGATCACCACGAGCAATCGTGAGTGATCAAGGCACCCATTTTTGTAATAGGAGACTAACAGGATTAATGAAGAAGCATGGGATAATTCGTAAGGTTGCAATAGCATACCATCCTCAGACCAATGGGCAAGCCGAGGTGTCAAATAGAGAGATAAAGCGAATCTTGCAGAAGATAGTAAAGTCTCATAGAAGAGACTGGAGTACCAGGCTACAAGATGCACTATGGGCATACAGAACAGCATACAAAACACCTATTGGGATGATTCCTTTTCGCTTAGTTTATGGAAAAGCTTGTCATCTCCCGGTGGAAATAGAGCACAAAGCCTTTTGGGCAGTCAAGGAGTGCAATATGGGAATTGAGAAAGCCAAAGCTAAAAGGAAGTTGCAACTGCAAGAACTGTAGAGCCTTCGCCTAGAAGCTTATGAGAACTCAAGACTACACAAGGAGAAGATGAAGGCTGTACATGACCAGAACATCAAGAGGAAAGAGTTCCAACCTGGGGACTCAGTCCTCCTTTACAAATCTCGACTGAGGCTCATGCCAGGCAAGTTGAGATCAAGATGGGAATGTCCATACAGAGTAGAGAAGGCCGAACCGTACGGAGTTTATCACCTTAGCCATCCTTTGAGCTCGGAGCTTATCAAAGTTAATGGACATCGTTTAAAGCTGTACCATGGCGAAAAGCGGAAGAAAGACAAGGAACTTGAGATCTTCCTCTTGGAAGATCCCCACATAGCCAAAGACTGAGCTAGTGGAGCGTCCAACTTACGGACGTTAAAGCAAAGTGCTAGGTGGGAGACAACCCACCATGGTATGATCGTTCTTTTCTCTATTTTTAGTTTTCTTATCCAATAACTCTTCTCTTTATTAGTATATTTCGTGCATCTGCATTTACATACTTTTAATTAAAAAAAAAAAAGAAAAATGCCACGCGACGCGACTGCATCAGCGACGCGTCCGCGTCGCAAGGACAGGGGAGAAAAATAAAAACGAACAGAGAGTCACGCTGGAGCGTGGCTTGAGGAGTGCTAGTGGCACAAATCAGCCCACGCGACCGCGTCGCCGACGCGTCCGCGTCGTATGGGCATAATGACCTCCCACGCGACCGCGTGCCCCACGCGACTGCGTGCCCTGATTTTCGACGTAGAAAGGGTGCACAGCTGAAAGTTGTGCTAGAGTGGTGCTGGACGCGCAGTCCCCCTCACGCGACCGCGTGCCTCACGCGGCCGCGTCGTACCCCATAAACTGCCCACTCACGCGATCGCATGCCCCATGTTATCGCGTCACCTACAATTTGGCATTTAGTAAGTTTGAACAGAGAGTTGTGAGAGTGTGAGGCAACCCTCGCGCCACTAGCACAAACTAGGGTCACGCGACCGCGTGACCGACGCGACCGCGTCAATCACCTTCAGCGCAAGTCGCGCGACCGCGTGCCTCATGCGATCGCGTCGCTTGCGGCGCACAGTTTTCCTAATTTTGCCAAATATCATATCTTTTTCTCTCCAAATCCTATTTTCTCTTTTCCCTCCTTATTTCTTCCTCCTCCCTTCTTCCTTCTATCTCACCTTTCACTCTCTCTCCCTCACCTCCATTAACAAGGTTTTATTTTCTTCTTCACCTTTTTCTTTTCTATCATTCTTCTTATTTTATATGTTATTTTCTTTTCTTTTCTTTTTCTTTTCATTATTCGTATTTTCTTTCTTCTTCTTTCCTTTTTACATGGTGTTAGAATTTTATTTGAGTCACTATTCTTCATTAGATGCTTGTGGATTGTTGCAAATTATTTGGCAATTATATATTATTTTCTTTAAAGGGTTGCTTGCATGTTCACTTTAATACTTTCTATACTTTATTTACCATGCATGCTATGTGTTTGTGAAAAAGCCCATATGGCATTATGCACTTCTCTATGTTATTCTACTATTCAATGCTTGCTTTTCACAAATTCCCTTTACTATTATATTAATTGAATTTAATTGTCAATACAAACGTGATGGTTTGCTACAAAGTGATGCTTGATCTATGCTACTCATGCCCTTTGCCGGCATGCCAATAAACACCTTGCATTCACTTGTCATCATATGCACTAACTATTTTCCATTAATGCTCTTTCACATGTACTCATGAGCGTGTGTTAACATCATTTACCTTTTAATGTGCATTTATAACCATCCTTTTTCGTTCTCTTCCTTGCTATATATCTCTTTGAATTTAATTTACTTTCTCTTCCCCTTTCAGGATGGCCACCAAGAAAGGAAAAGAGAAAGCTACTCCCAAACCCCCAGCAAGGAGAGGAACTAAAAGAGCACTAGTGGCAGAGCCTTCTTCAACTGTAGTCAAGCCCTCAACAAAAAGAGTTAAGAGGATCATAAAGGTTGATGAAAAGGAGAAAGCCTTTCAAGCAAAGGACACTGCGCGATTTTCCAATCGCTACTGTGAGCATATGTTCCCCATCCTGGCTGAAAGGAGTTATAACAACGAACACCTTCTTATCCTCCCGCCCAATATTGCTACTTTTGTTGAGCCGCAAATTAAACAAAGACAATGGGGTTTCCTACAGAGACAACCAAGGCAGGTCAATCTTTCTTGGGTAGTCGAGTTCTACTCTAACTTCCACCTGCCTACCCTGCAGTCTGTCTTTGTTCGTCAGAAGCAAGTCCCCATTACAGAAGAGGCTATTCAACAAGCTTTGAGTCTTCCCCCTATTCCAGAAGGATTGGACGCCTTTCAAGAAGCCGCACTCAAGCGCCAGATGTACCAATTTGACTGGGAAGCTGTTCTCAGAGTTATCGCACTACCTGGCAGTTGTTGGATCTACGGATACCATCGTACCTGCCCTAAGGGAATATCGGCTTCGGCACTTACCTTAGAGGCTCGCGTATAGGCACAGATCATGTCCCATTACGTCTTTCCGAGCACTCACGAGTCCTCCTTCACTGTAGACATGGCCGTTCTACTATGGTGCATCCTTACAGACCAGCCTCTGAATCTACCAAGACATATCCGGAATGCCATGGGACACGTACAAATTGCGGGCAACTTACCTTTTCCCGCCTTGGTCTCAGATCTTGTCTCAGCAGCCGGAGTCTCCTACAGAGCTGGGGACACCAAAGCCATGCTCCCACAGGATGATCAGTATGTCCCTAATGGGAAATACCTCAGACTCTCAGCAGCCACTACAAGCCTTCCTACTGCTCCAGTTGAAGATATTCCTTCTTCAACACCACAAGCACCTACAACTGATGAACTGCTCCAGCAGATAATCAAAAGGTTGGATCGGCAAGAACAGAAAGCGAAGTTAAGAGAGCGCCGTAACGAGTGCCGATTCAAACACCTCAAGGAGCTACTCAAGGGACACTTCAAGGACTCAGACACCCCGGACTCCACTTCCTTTACCAGCAAAGGGAGCCATGATGGTCCCGACTGTGGAGATACTGCTACCAGCCCACCTCTGTTCCTGACAGATGGCACCGAGGACGGTGCAAAGCCTTAAGTGTGGGGAGGTCGGTCAGTACCTGACTTCCGGAGGTAATTTCTCTTCCCTAGCACCAATAAATTAGGATATTTAGTTAGATTTTCTTTCTTTTATAGAATAGGATAAATTGCATAGTAATAGGTTAGTTGCATGTGTAAATCATGTTGCTTGTATGCGAAGTTTGTATTCGTAGGTTTTGATGAATGACAAACCAACAAACGACATGAAAGACAAACCAACAAACAACTTTTGAATGAACAAGCATGTTGAAAGATCAACCAACATTCAACGTTGAGGAATGAAGAGTTGAAAGCAACACAACAACAACAAGAAACTCAAGTCCACAACTTTTGAAGACAAGTATAGTGTCTTAGGACTTAGGTAACTTCTTGTTAAGAACCAATTGCTAAATCTCTCAACACACACTCACAAAATGTTTTGATTATCATATCATATGCACATCTTGCAATTCGATGCTAGCCAAATGGTTTAAAACTTGTTTTCAAAGGTACAAAAGCATAGGAATTGACTCCAACAAGTTTGAGATCAATCCTAAGTATTTTGAAGTGATTTTAAGCCATTCTTTAAGGTTTGCATCGATGCACTCTCATCTTGCATCGATGCAAAGCATGCGACGACTTGTTGCATCGATGCAAAGATGTTTGCATCGATGCAACCTAGCTGAAAATTCAAATTTCAGCTTCAAAGACACATTTGCATCGATGCAAAGTGTTATGCATCGATGCAAATGATTCAAAAACATAAAAAACGGCTAGTTTTGACAAAAAAGCTCCATCCCATTAACTCCCCAACGTTTCTAAGGTTTGGGGAGTCTATAAATAGATGGATTGAAGCCTTATTTCATATACGTGAGTATTTGCAAACTATCTTGTTCATATTCTTTCATTCTACACATTTTTTAAGGTGTTATAATACACAATTTGAGAGAGCAATATCAATTGGTTCAATAGTGCTAAACTTGTAATCATACACTCTTCTAGAGAGTACTCATTTCATCTCAACAATTCTTTGAGAATTGTTTTCTTGTAACACTTTGTAAATTGGAGTGTGATCTCCAAGGTTGAGTCAAGAGTTATAAACACTATAGTCGGTGAGGATACCAAAGAAGTATACTAAGTACTCAAGGCAAATCTTAGAGAAGGTATCTCTAAGTGGAGTGGGTTAGTCTACGAGTGGTGATCATATACCGTGAGGTGTTAGAAACTAAGGACTCGGATTGTAAAAGGTTTTGCGCGAGCACCTTGAAGCTTGGCAATAGTGGAACTTCTCAATAGCGATTGAGAAAGAAAGTGGACGTAGGACAAGGATTGTGCCGAACCACTCTAAATAGCGTTTGCATCTCTCCAAACTCATCTCTTCAATATTATTGTCTTTTACCTTTGAGCAAATAAATTGTGATCGAAAAGTAGCTTCGTAAGTACTTAAGGAATAGCTTAAGTCCGATTGGTGAAAAGCTTGATCAATTTATTTGAGTTGGTGTCTATTGGAAAGTAAAAGCTCCTTATAAATTCTTAGCAATTGAGTTAAGCTCTTGGAAAAATACTAGTACAATAACACTTTTGTATATTGTCTTTAACTTTCGCAAAAAGATTCATTGTTGTTGCAATACTCAATTCACCCCCCCCTCTTGAGTAATTGTGCATAGGTTCTACAAGTGGCATCAGAGCTTAACCCTTTGAAAGACTTAACCGTTTAAGGGAAAAGATCATGGCAAGCACAAGCTTTAACAACAACAACACTAGTGAAGGTAACTCAACCGCTAGACCTCCTCTTTTTAGCGGAACAAATTACTCTTATTGGAAAAATAAGATGAGAATTTGGATCCGTTCTCAAGATGTGAGAATTTGGAAAGTGATTGAGAATGGAAATCACATTCCAACAAAGACAACAAGCGCTAAAGAAGGAGAAGTCTCCGTCTCAAAGCAAGTACCGAAAGGAGAAGATGAATATAGTGACGATGATTGGAAGAAAGTGGCAATGAATGATAAAGCCATCAACTTCATTCATTGTGCACTTAACGAGCATGATTATATGAAGATCTCTACATGTGAAACCGCTAAAGAGATTTGGGATAAACTCCAAATCACTTACGAAGGAACCGACCACGTTAAAGAATCAAAGGTATTTATGTTGGTTCATGAATGGGAAAATTTTAAAATGAAAGATGAAGAGAGCATTGAAGAAGCTCTTGAAAGACTCTCCAAGATCTTCAACAACCTAAGCATGCTTGGCACAAAATACAATGATAAACAAATTGTGACCAAGGTGCTTACAAGCCTTACACCAAAATGGAACTCCAAAGTGAACGCCATTGTGGAAGGAAGGCTCTATGATCAACTTACATTTGATCAACTACGAGGTAATCTTCTCACCTATGAGATGACTATGCTAAATAGACAAAAAGGTGAAGAAAGCAAGAAGAAAAGTCTCGCCCTTAAAACAACATCACTACAAGAAGAGAGTGATGATAATGAAGAAGAAGGAGATGAAGAATTTGCACTCTTATTAAAAAGATTCAATAAGTTTGCAATGAAGAAAAACTTCAAGAGCAAAACAAAGGTACCAAAATGCTATGAGTGTGGAGAAGTTGGACACATTAAACCCAATTGTCCAAAACTTCAAAAGGAGGACAAAAACAAGAAATTTAAGAAGAAGGAGAAAGCATACATATCATGGGAGAACGAGGATGAATCCGACTCCGATGACGACGAGGTTGCAAATCTTTGCTTAATGGCAAGCGAAGAAAAGGTACGTGTTGGAGCTAAGGATACAAATTGGTATGTTGATAGTGGATGCTCCAAACACATGACCGGCGATGAATCAAAATTCACCGCAATAGAGCCTACAAACGGAGGAAACGTGATCTATGGAGACAACAACACCGGCAAAGTAATCGGCGTTGGAAAAGTTGGTAAAAATTCTTCTACCTCCATAGATAATGTTATACTTGTCAAAGGTCTCAAACATAATCTCATTAGTGTTAGCCAACTTTGTGACAAAGGAAACTTAGTCACCTTTGATTCAAAATGTTGTTTGATAAAAAGGTAAGACACTAATGAAATTGTGCTAATTGGACACCGTGTTGACAATGTATACATGATTAATCTAGATGAAGTTTCCTCAAATGATGTGAAATGCCTTGTTAGTAAAAATGATGAAACTTGGTTATGGCATCGTAGAGTAGCTCATGCTAACATGGACCATCTTAGCAAGTTGGTCTCTAAAGAGTTAGTAATTGGCTTACCAAAGCTACGTTTTGAAAAAGACGTCCTTTGCGACGCATGTCAAAAGGGAAAACAAGTAAAGGCCTCTTTTAAATCCAAAAACATTGTTTCAACAACAAGGCCATTACAACTTTTGCACATGGATTTATTTGGTCCTTCCAGGACTATGAGCTTTGGTGGCAATTACTATGCTTTAGTTATTGTTGATGATTACTCTCGATTTACATGGACCTTGTTCCTAGCAAACAAGAGTGATGCATTTCGAGCATTCAAAAGATTAGCCAAAGTTATTCAAAATGAAAAGAATTTGCATATATCATCTATTAGAAGTGATCATGGTGGAGAATTTGAAAACAATCTTTTTGAAACTTTTTGTGAAGAAAATGGCATTGAGCATAATTTTTCCTCTCCTAGAACACCACAACAAAATGGTGTGGTTGAAAGGAAAAATCGTCATTTAGAAGAAATAGCGAGAACTATGCTCAATGAGGCTAATATTCCTAAGTACTTTTGGGCGGATGCGGTTAGCACCGCGTGTTATGTTATGAATAGGATTATCATTCGACCTATTCTTAAGAAAACACCGTACGAATTGTACAAAGGAAGAAAGCCAAATATTTTCCACCTTCACGTCTTTGGCTGTAAATGCTTTATTCTAAATAATGGAAAAGATAACTTAGGCAAATTTGATGCTAAGGCTGATGAAGGAATCTTCTTAGGCTACTCTTTAACTAGCAAAGCTTTTAGAGTATATAATAAACGCATCATGACTATGGAAGAAAGTATTCATGTCGCTTTTGATGAAACTAACCGTTGTTGTGCTAGAAAAGATTTTGATGAAAATGTAGAAAACTTTGATTCACTAAATTTGAATGGTGAAGACAAAGAAAAAGATTTAAATGAAGCCTCTACAAGCTCAACAAAGGATAGTGTTCAAGTTGAAGAAATTGAACCATCACAAGCAAAAATAAATGCACTTCCAAAGGACTGGCGTACTTCAAAGGATCATCCTCTAGACAACGTCATTGGTGATGTTTCGAAAGGGGTAACAACTCGATCCACTTTTAGAAATTTATTTGCATATAGTGCTTTTGTTTCTCAAATTGAACCATCTACCATTGAGTCTGCAATTGATGATGAACATTGGGCTATGGCAATGCAAGAGGAGCTTAACCAATTCAAACGAAATGACGTTTGGGAATTGGTGCCTAAACCAAGTAATCAAACAATTGTAGGAACAAAATAGGTTTTTAGAAATAAACTCGATGAAAATGGTACAATTGTTAGAAACAAAGCTAGATTGGTAGCTAAAGGTTATAATCAAGAGGAAGGCATTGATTATGGCGAAACTTATGCTCCCGTAGCTAGATTAGAAGCTATTAGGATGTTACTTGCTTTTGCATCCTCTTATAACTTCAAACTTTATCAAATGGATGTTAAGAGTGCCTTTCTTAATGGTTTCATTCAAGAAGAAGTATATGTTGAACAACCTCCCGGTTTTGAGGATTATGAAAATCCTAATCATGTTTTTAAACTCAAGAAAGCTCTTTATGGTCTTAAACAAGCTCCAAGAGCTTGGTATGAACGCTTGAGCAAGTTTTTAATAGAAAAGGGTTTTAGAAGAGGGAAGGTTGATACAACTTTATTTATCATGATTGAAAACAAAAATATCCTTTTGGTACAAGTTTACGTCGATGACATAATATTTGGTTCAACTAACGAATCACTTTGCAAGTTTTTCTCAAACCTCATGCAAAGTGAATTTGAAATGTCCATGATGGGCGAACTCAACTTCTTCCTTGGTCTTCAAATCAAACAAGGAAAAGAAGGAACTTTCGTTAGCCAAACCAAATATTGCAAGGAATTGCTCAAAAGATTTGGAATGGACAATGCTAAGGCAATGGACACACCAATGAGCACTACTTGCTACCTTGACAAAGATGAACAAGGTAAAAACATAGATGTAAAGAAGTATAGAGGCATGATAGGATCATTACTTTATCTAACAGCAAGTAGGCCAGATATCATGTTTAGTGTATGCATGTGTGCGAGATACCAAGCTAATCCTAAGGAATCTCACTTAAGTGCGGTGAAAAGGATTATGAAGTATCTCATAGGAACATTAAATGTTGGATTGTGGTATCCGAAAGGATCCACTTGTGATTTGATTGGTTATTCCGATTCCGATTTTGCCGGTTGCAAATTGGATAGGAAAAGCACTAGCGGCACTTGTCACTTGCTAGGAAACTCTTTTGTTTCATGGCATAGTAAGAAACAAGTAAGTGTAGCCTTATCTACCGCCGAAGCCGAGTATGTAGCCGCCGGTAGTTGTTGCGCCCAAATTTTATGGATGAAACAACAACTTGTGGACTATGGACTCATGCTTGATCACATTCCTATCAAATGTGATAATACTAGTGCAATAAATTTAACCAAGAATCCGGTTCAACATTCAAGAACCAAGCATATTGAGATTAGACATCACTTCATAAGAGACCATGTTGAAAAGGGTGATGTGGTTATTGAATTTGTCGAAACTAGTAAACAACTAGCGGACATCTTCACTAAACCTTTATGTAAAGAAAGTTTTTTTAACATCCGAAATGAACTTGGTATCTTGGATTCTAACCTAATATGATTTGTTTGAATTCATTGTATTTATATTGCTATTTTTGTATCTCTTACTAACTTAAGCATTGGAGATATCCAATTAGCCATTGTTTTGTAGGTTTATGAGTTGATGAATGAGTGATTAATCTTGAGGTAGATTGAAGAATTTGAAGATTATAAACAATGGAGGATCAACAAATTGAAGTTTATAATGGTTTAAGTGAGTATATAATGATGGAACTCAAAGGATTGAAGAAAGAACCACCAAAGGATGAAAATTTGGTGATTTTGGGCAAAATGATGCATGTTGCATCGATGCAACCAAGCTTTGCATCGATGCAAAGCACACAACGTGCTACGTGCATCGATGCAAAGCCTATTGCATCGATGCAAACACGACCAAATTGCACAAAAACACGTGAATTTGGCATTTTTGAGCAACAAAACCCCACTTTTTCATCATCTTCAACCTCACAACTCATATCCCCACATTCAAACCTCCATAACCTCCAAAACAAGCTCACATATAGCTTCATACAACTCACAAAACTTTGATACCCACTACAAACAAATTACATATTTGAAGTCCCCACATTCTCCTCTACAAAACCCATAAAACAAAATCATCCACAATGCCTAGAATCAAGAGAACCATCAAGAAGTCAAAAGGCTCTTCAAGTGTGGTTCCACCTCCAAATGATCATCCTTTGGCAAGGTACTTTGCCTCTAATGAAGATCTTCAATTCTATGAGGCAAGGCTTGCCGGAAGAAAGGAAATTCCTCCGAGGTATTTGGATCCGACCCTTCTTGTCATTCATAACTTTGATACTCTTAAGGCTATTCTAGTTCATCAAGGCCTCATGGATTTTGTTCAAATTAAGAGTAAATATTATCCAGATTTAGTTGCCATAGCCTATAGTACACTCATGATTGAGATTGATGAGGAAGATGAATCAAATTTCACATTATTCTTCAAGATAGGAAGAAAGGATTATAGGCTAGATGGTGATGAGTTAGCCACCATTTGGGAGTTGCCAAATCAAGGTGACTTATTTCAAGGTGGTAAAACCCCAATTGATGAATGGGGTTATTCAAAGGACAATGCCATGCATTTGTTCAACCTTGTACAAGGAGCTCACTCCAAAATTAGTTGCAATTCAATGAGTGCGGAACATAGAACTTTGTTATATCTAGTCACCTATGTATTGCAACCTAGAATATCCGGGCATGCGAATGTAAATGATGAAGATTTGATTGTCATGTGGGCTATGATGAATGGGATTAAGATTAATTGGCCATACTTTATAGTACAACATATGATTAGGCTCAAGATGAAGGATAGGAATGGTGGATTAGGATTCCTTTGCCTATGGTCTAAAGTCTTTGATTATGTTGGTATTGATATATCAAATGAGATTGCCAAGGAAGTACCACCTCAATCTTGTATCAACACTCATATTCTCAACAAAATGGGAAGAAGAAATGTTGATGAACAAGGTCCTCAAGAGCAAGCTCCTCCACAAGCACCTCAAGCTCAAGAACCACCCTCCTTGGTTGATGTAATGAGAGAATTACAATCCATCAACCAAAACATCCAAAGGATTGAAGTAGAGCATGGTAGGCAACTTGAAGCACTTAATCGTCGTGTGTCTCGTGTAGATCATCGCACGGGTCGCTTGGATCGTCGTATTGATGACTTATATGAGCATTTCGGCATCCACCTACCGTATGAAGAGGATAATGATGATGATGAAGACCAAGATTGATTGTCTCCTCTTCATCAAGTCACTTTTTATTGCTTTATGTTTATTTGATTATATGAATTGTTAAACTAACTCCTAGTAAGCTAAGGATTTCTATTATGGTTTAAATACTTTGATATTTCCTTCATAATTTTGTTTAATGATTAATGCTTGTATGCTTATTTGGTGAATAACTCAAAATAGGCTTGGTACCCCTATTTTAAGTTAATGTGCATGCCTTGATATATTTCACTTCTTTAGGGAGAATTATGCATGCTTGTTATATATAAAAAGAGGAAATCAAATTCTTTTTGAAAGGGGGAATATCTCATCCTTGAGATTAATAGAGATATTGAACTTAAAAAAAATTCATTGTTTTATGCATGCTTCTATGACACATTTCAAACTCCTTTCTTTTTGATAATGTCAAAAGGGGGAAGAAAAGTTTGAGGATATTTGAAGTTTTGAACTTTTGAAAAAGAAGAAGTTTGAGGATTTGAAAAGAAGAAATAAGTTTGCGAAACAATGATTTCAAAAAGACTTCCGCTAAGCAAAAACTTTTTGATATCTAAATCGTTTTCTTTGATAAACGCCCTTTAAGGGAACAAATGCACATATTTAGGGGGAACTCCTGCAAAAATTTTTTTTGTGAAGTCTTCTCCAAAGCTTTCTATAAAACAAAGTGCATTATTGTTGCTTTCAAAATCATTTATAAATGCATATCCTCAAAATTGGTTTGTCATTATCAAAAAGGGGGAAATTGTAAATCATGTTGCTTGTATGCGAAGTTTGTATTCGTAGGTTTTGATGAATGACAAACCAACAAACGACATGAAAGACAAACCAACAAACAACTTTTGAATGAACAAGCATGTTGAAAGATCAACCAACATTCAACGTTGAGGAATGAAGAGTTGAAAGCAACACAACAACAACAAGAAACTCAAGTCCACAACTTTTGAAGACAAGTATAGTGTCTTAGGACTTAGGTAACTTCTTGTTAAGAACCAATTGCTAAATCTCTCAACACACACTCACAAAATGTTTTGATTATCATATCATATGCACATCTTGCAATTCGATGCTAGCCAAATGGTTTAAAACTTGTTTTCAAAGGTACAAAAGCATAGGAATTGACTCCAACAAGTTTGAGATCAATCCTAAGTATTTTGAAGTGATTTTAAGCCATTTTTTAAGGTTTGCATCGATGCACTCTCATCTTGCATCGATGCAAAGCATGCGACGACTTGTTGCATCGATGCAAAGATGTTTGCATCGATGCAACCTAGCTGAAAATTCAAATTTCAGCTTCAAAGACACATTTGCATCGATGCAAAGTGTTATGCATCGATGCAAATGATTCAAAAACATAAAAAACGGCTAGTTTTGACAAAAAGGCTCCATCCCATTAACTCCCCAACGTTTCTAAGGTTTGGGGAGTCTATAAATAGATGGATTGAAGCCTTATTTCATATACGTGAGTATTTGCAAACTATCTTGTTCATATTCTTTCATTCTACACATTTTTTAAGGTGTTATAATACACAATTTGAGAGAGCAATATCAATTGGTTCAATAGTGCTAAACTTGTAATCATACACTCTTCTAGAGAGTACTCATTTCATCTCAACAATTCTTTGAGAATTGTTTTCTTGTAACACTTTGTAAATTGGAGTGTGATCTCCAAGGTTGAGTCAAGAGTTATAAACACTATAGTCGGTGAGGATACCAAAGAAGTATACTAAGTACTCAAGGCAAATCTTAGAGAAGGTATCTCTAAGTGGAGTGGGTTAGTCTACGAGTGGTGATCATATACCGTGAGGTGTTAGAAACTAAGGACTCGGATTGTAAAAGGTTTTGCGCGAGCACCTTGAAGCTTGGCAATAGTGGAACTTCTCAATAGCGATTGAGAAAGAAAGTGGACGTAGGACAAGGATTGTGCCGAACCACTCTAAATAGCATTTGCATCTCTCCAAACTCATCTCTTCAATATTATTGTCTTTTACCTTTGAGCAAATAAATTGTGATCGAAAAGTAGCTTCGTAAGTACTTAAGGAATAGCTTAAGTCCGATTGGTGAAAAGCTTGATCAATTTATTTGAGTTGGTGTCTATTGGAAAGTAAAAGCTCCTTATAAATGCTTAGCAATTGAGTTAAGCTCTTGGAAAAATACTAGTACAATAACACTTTTGTATATTGTCTTTAACTTTCGCAAAAAGATTCATTGTTGTTGCAATACTCAATTCACCCCCCCTCTTGAGTAATTGTGCATAGGTTCTACAGCATGCATGCTCTACTTGATTGAAAAGACAATAAATTTCTTCTAAGACTCTATCTTTGGAACAAAATTTCACTAATTTAAAAAAAAATTATGATAAATTTGCTTGAAGTTGTATTTGGAACATGATGTTTGAGCTAAAGAACACACAACCTGTGAGGATTTGAGCCTTTATGCATGGTTACATTATTTAACCATAATTATTTTATTCTTGTGTGTTTACTTCTCTATGATTATAATCTATATTTTGTTTTATCTTATATGTCCAATATTTATTATATTTATATGCTTGCACATGATTGAGGCCATTATTTGTTTAAACTCACTCATCCAAATTAAGCCTACCCTTTTCAATTACCTTTGTTAACCACTTTGAGCCTTTAAATCCTATTTGTTATATATTTCACCACATTACTAGCTTTAAGCGAAAAAACAATTGTATATCCCAAATTGAATCTTTGGTTAGCTTAAGATAGAATTGTGTGTGCTAGTTAAATATGGAAAATTGTGGGAACAAAAGTTATTAAGGGAATGTGTCATGATAATTTAATGGGAATTTGGATACCTACTCATGTGAAACTATAAGAATTAAAAATCTATGTGCATTGATAAGCTATGTTTATTTTTATGTCTAAAAAAAATCAATAAATAAATAAGGGGACAAAATTACCCCAATGCTGAATTGAGAATTCAAAGATCAATGCACATATGATAAAAATTAAAATAAAAAGTTGATACATGAGTATGGAATATAAAAGGGAAATTCTGGGTAGCTAGGTATGAATTCTAAGGTTATGCAAGTTATATAGGTTGGGTTGACACTTGGGTTAATGAAAGATTCAATTTATAAGCTCACTTGACCATACATGTATCCCTACCTACCTTGGCTCCATTACAACCTTGAAAAGACCTCATGATGTTTGCATGGGTATATTAACTGTTGTTGATTGGTTAGGAGAAGAACAAAAGTTAGAGAGCATGATTAGAGAAGGATAGAGTGATTACCCTATACACTAGAGAGATTAGAGCGTACATACATCATCAGTGAGGGTTCAATGCTTGAATTTCCATGTTCCCTGCTTTCATGAGCTACCTTCTTGCACTTTTATCTGTCTTACTGTATAATGATAGAATTAGTGGAATTTGATTTGTAATTGTTTTGAAGAGTTTAATTACTTTTGATCAAGTGGACAGGAATCATATAGTTGCATTCACATATATAGGATTGCATTGCATTGCATGAGTTTCTGCATGTTCATACTTATTTACTTTATCTCCTTCAATTAAGCATGAGGACATGCTAATGTTTAAGTATGGGGAGGTTGATAAACCACTATTTTATGGTTTATATTGTGTTTAATTGTGTGATTTTATCATGATCCTTATCCACTTATTCATTAATTTAGCATGCATTTATATTTCCTTCCTGAAATTATTACATGATTGAAAACTGCTTCCTAGAGACTTTTAATTATGCATTTTAATTCTCCTTTATTCCATTCGATGCCGTGATCTGTGTGTTAAGCGTTTCAGGCTTTATGGGGCATGAATGAGTTGGAGATTGGAAAGGAAGCTAGCAAAAATGGAAGGAACACAAGAAATTGAGGAGATAACTAGCGAGAAGTGACGCGGCCGCATGGCTCATGCGACCGCGCGAAAGAGGAGAAATCGCAGTGACGCGGCCGCATGGCTCACGCGACCGCGCGGACTGGAAAAGCACGAGCGACGCGGAGGCGTGGACGACGCGAACGCGTGGCAAGGAAAAGCACGAATGACGCGTCTGCATGGATGACGCGATCGCGTGACATGCGCGATCTGCATAATCTGCAGGATTCGCTGGGGGCGATTTTGGACCCTATTTTGACCCAGTTCTCGGCCCAGAACAGCAGACTAGAGCCAGAGAACATGCAGAAACCAGGAACAACATTCATTCTACACAGTTTTAGTTTTTAGATCTAGTTTTACTCCTCCCCTAGGTTTTTTTCTCTCTAGACATTCATAGTTCTTAGAATTTAATTTTCGATTGCTCTTTGCATTGGAACACTGAGAAGAGTTATTACCTCATCAAGACTTCGTCATTCTAGTTTGTTTTCTTTACTTGGTTTACTCTTCCATGTTCTTTGCTTTGTTTAATTTTACCATTGGAATATTCTTAGGATTATTTAATACAAGGATCACTTTTATTTTTAATTGCCTATTTTAATTTTCATTTACAATGTCTTTCTTTAATTCCTTTTCATATGCTATGAATTTTACCTTTACAATGAGTGAGTAGTTCCCTACTTGATGGGGAGTTGATTGAAAGGAACCCTTGAGTTGGAAGGTTCAAGAGAAATATTGTAATTGGGTTATTGTTGGTTTGCTCTCTAGTTCCTGACACCGATCCTCCCAAGAGTGGATTGGGACTTGTGGATAGAACAGCATTCCAATTTGTTTTACCTTCCCTTACTTAGTAAAGGATAATTAAACGAAATAACTCTCAATTGTCAATTAATCTTAAGAGTGTTCCATCAAGAATAGGGCTTCCATGTAATCAACTCCCAGTCAAGGCTTTTATTTATATTATTCAATTTTATCAATTTAATTTCCTGTTTACTCAACTCAAACCTTTTCGAAAACATCTGATTAATAAAATAGCACCCTTTCCTGCAACTCGTTGGGAGACGACCTGGGATTCATACTCCCAGTATTTTAAATTTCAATTTTCTGTGACACCTTTCTAAATTGAGCGGTGGATTTCTGGCGAGTTAAGAACTATACTTGCAACGCATATATTCTAATAATTTTTAATTCACCAATTTCTGCCCGCATCATGGTTCAATAACATCTATTTTCATACACCCCCCAGAATCATTGGGGTGCTTGAGGGCTTCAAAAATATTTAGGACCACCTGTTCTTCATTGACCCTCAGGGTTAATTCACCCTTTTGCACATCAATCAGAGCTCTACCTGTAGCTAAAAAGGGTCTACCAAGTATAATAGAGGGTTTTACCTCCTCTTCCATGTCTAATATAACAAAATCAACAGGGAAAATAAATGGTCCTACTTTAACAAGTAAATCTTCAACCACACCCACAGGTAATTTAATAGAAAGATCAGCAAGTTGAAGAGAAATACGAGTGGGTTTTGCCTCCTCAATTTGAAGCTTTTTCATCACTGAAAGTGGCATGAGGTTGATGCTAGCTCCAAGATCACATAAAGCTCTCTGAATGCCGACTTCTCCAATGGTGCAGAGAATGACAAAGCTCCCTGGGTCTGGCATCTTCTCAGGAAGGGTGTGTTGAATAATAGCACTGCATTCCTTAGTTAACACCACGGTTTCTTGCTCCTTCCAATTCCTCTTGTGGGTCAACAACTCTTTCATAAATTTAGTATAGAGAGGCATTTGCTCCAGAGCCTCTGCAAAAGGAATGTTGATCTGCAGCTTCTTAAAGACATCTAAAAATTTAGAGAATTATTTTTCTTTGGACGCCTTCTGAAGCCTCTAAGGATATGGCATCTTTGGCTTGTATTCAGGAGCTTTTGGTAAGGTGGGATAAGTGTCAAGAGAGTCAGGAAATGGGTTGTCTGCACGCTTAGGAGGGGCGTGCTCCACTTCTTCCTTCTTCTTCTCTGGAGCTTCCTTTTCAACTAGATCTTCATTGACCTTGGTCTCAGAACCAGCTACCTTACCACTTCTCAATTGAATAGCCTTGCAATCTTCTCTTGGGTTCACCACTGTATCACCGGGGAATGTATTTGAAGACCTTTCAGGTAATTGCTTGCTCATTTGACCCATTTGAACCTCTAAGTTTCTAATGGAGGCTCTGGTTTCTTGCATGAAACTCATATCATCTCCCATTTAGAATCTTCTTGGGATTTAGATTTTGCCTGCTGAGGTGGTTGTTGTTGCTGAGACTGAAATTGGTGGTTATTATAGTTGTTCTGTTGAAAATCGCCCTGAGAACTATTGTTGAAGTTCTGAGGTCTCTGAGGTTGATCTCTCCACCCAAAATTTGGGTGATTCCTCCACCCCTGATTGTATGTCTTAGAATATGGATCATTGTTGGGATTTCTAGGACCACTCCCCATGTAATTCACCTGTTCAGAAGAGGGTTGAGCATTATCATAATTATCATTTTGCATAAAGTTACCTGCCATGTCATATGAGGTATCTTGGGGTGGATTTTGAGTGTTGATAGCTGAGACTTGCATGCCACCCATCTGTTGAGTAAGTAGATTTATCTGCTGAGACATAAGCTTGTTCTGAGCAAGAAGAGCATTAACAGCTTCTACTTCCAACACGCCTCTCTTCTGAGCGGTCTCAGAGTTCACAGGATTCCTGTTAGATGAGTATAAATATTGGTTGCTTGCAACCAATTCAATCAGCTCAATAGTCTCCTCTGGTGTCTTCTTCTTGTGCAATGAATCGCCTACAGAAGTATCTAAGCTCATCTTGGACATCTCACCCAAGCCTTCATAAAAGATATCTAGTTGGGTCCATTTGGAGAACATGTCTGGAGGGCATTGCCTAGTCAGTAGCTTGTATCTCTCCCAGGCTTCATAAAGTGTTTCTCCCTCCTTCTGTCTGAAGGTCTGAACCTCTAACCTAAGTTTAGTCAGCTTCTTTGGTGGAAAAAATTTAGTGAGAAACTCTGTAACAACCTTGTCCCAAGTATTCAGACTCTCCTTTGGTTGTGAATCTAGCCATAGCTTTGCTTTATCCCTCAGAGCAAACGGAAAAAGCATGAGTTTGTACACCTCTGGGTTAATTCCATTTGTCTTCACAGTATCATATATCTGTAGAAAATCAGATATAAATTGATTCGGGTCTTCATGAGGAAGACCATGATACTGGCAATTTTGTTGCACCAGGGTGACCAATTGTGGCTTCAACTCAAAGTTGTTTGCAGTTATAGGAGGCACCACAATACTTTTTCCATAAAGATCCGCAGTAGGGGCAGAATAAGAGCCAAGCACTCTCCTCTGTTGATCATCCCCATTCGGTTTACCACATTGGCATTAGCATTATTATTTGCCATAGTGGATTCTGCAGCCTTGCAAAGTCTTGCTTGTTGTAAACGTCGCCTGAAAGTTCTTTCAGGTTAAGGGTCAAAGTCTAAGAGATGTTCTTTTTCTCTATTCCTGCGCATACACAAGCAAAAAATAAGAAAAAATGGGACTCTCTACGTCAGAGTGTAGAGAAGTCCCTGTGAGGTAACCTGTGTAAAACAAAATAAAAATACTAAATAAATAAAAAAATTCGAAAATTTAAAAAAAAATAAACAGAAAAAATAAAATAAAATCAACTAGGTAACACCAAACTTAATTTCAGAAATTAAGGAAAAAAATATTAATACTAAAATTTTTTTTTTTAGAGATAAAAACAAAACTAATAAAATATAGAAAGAGAAAATAAAATAATGGAAGTAAACGAAAAAAACAAAAATAAAAGAAAGTAAAAATAGAAAGAAATTAAAATAAAAATAAAATATAAAAATAAAAAAATAAAAAAATAAAAAATAAAAACGAACCAAAGAAAAAAAAAAGAAAGAAAGATCAAAGCAAAAAGGACGTAAAGGAAAGAGGAGGGGGGCGAACGAACTGTACGGGAAATAAAATAAACAAAAAATAAAAAATAAAAATTAATAATAATAAAATAGAACTAATTTAAAATTAAAATAATTAATCTAAACAATCAAACAACTAATAGTTGTTAATCACAATCAAACAACTAATAGTTGTTAATCACAGTCAATCCCCGGCAACAGTGCCAAAAACTTGGTGCGGTATTTTACAACCCACAAACTTACTGGCAAGTGCACTGGGTCGTACCAAGTAATACCTTACGTGAGTAAGGGTCGATCCCACGAGGATTGATGGATTAAGCAACAATAGTGTTTGATAGGATTAGTTAGACAAACAGAAAAGAGTATTTGAATATTCAATCGTGCAAAAATTAAAATAGTAAAGTAAATAAATTGGGAAGAAAATATGGAGAAAATAGTTAAGGTTTCAGAGTTATCTATTTTTCTAGATTAACTTTTCTTACTAACTAATTTAAACATGTAGGATTTAATTTATGGCAACTATATGTGACTAGACCCTAATTCCTTAGACCTTTTTAGTCTCCTCTAAAATTCATCAACAGCCAATTTCTTGGTCAATTAATTCCAATTAGAGGGTGATGATCAATTTCCAGTTTATATGCCACAAAAACTCTAATTACCCAAAAATAAAAGGATTATATGTCACGTATCCCGTTAAATCCAGATAATTAAAATTTAGGAGAATATATTTTCAAGCTGTTGTTCAAGTAAAGAGCTTTTCCAAATTTTACAAGAACTCAAATAGAAAAAGGGTCATACTTCCGTTCCACCCAAATTCATAAAATAAAGAGCGAAAACAATTCTTAAATTATAAATCCATACATAAATTAAAATAGAAAAAGCAATAAAATTAATCCATAGAAATAGACAGAGCTCCTAACCTTAACAATGGAGGATTAGTTGCTCATAGTTCAGAGTAGAAAACTAGGATTGTAAATTGGGATGGAATAGGATCCTCCCCAGGACCTCTACAAAGGAAGGAAAGCTTCCTCCTTTTATAACTAATCCTAATAAATTTAAAAATCTAATATCTAAAACAAAAAATTAAAATAATATCTTTTTTCTAATTTAAGATTTGAATTTAAATTTGAATTAATTAACAGATCTTCAGTTGATGGGTGGGGACTACTTGCTCTGTCCATTCTGCAACTTCTAATCTGTGTTTTCTGGGCTGAAAATTGAGTTAAAACAGCCCATAAATTGCCCCCAGCATTTTTCTGCGTTTTCTGCATGTGGCGCATTTGACACGTCCGCGTCGTCCACGCGTTCGCGTCATTTGTGCAGATTCCAGTCCACGCGTTCGCGTCAGGCACGCGATCACGTCATTGCGATCTCCTCCATTCCGCGCGGTCGTGTGAGCCATGCGTCCGCGTCGGTATTCGCTGGTCATCTCCTTGGTTTCTTCTCTTTCTCTGCAGAAACTTCATCAAATCCATCCGAATGCTATCTAAAATAAATAAAATTGCACAAAACTCAAAATAGCATCCATAGTGGCTAAAATATAATTAATTCTTAATTAAACTCAACAAATTAGATGCAAATTCACTAGGAAAATATAGGAAAGATGATCACGCATCAATGAGTCGGAGGAAGACTCGGAGTCCGACAAGGAGGCGCCTCCCGAGGGATTTTGGGCCGTCTTCCCGGAGGATGTTCAGAGGTCACTCCAGAGTTGGACACGGTGGATCTTCTACTCCCTTTTGATGATCAGTAGTATTACTTTCCCCTCACTTTTGTAGTACTTTTAAAGGGGTAGGACCTCTTAGTAGTTGTTCGGTTCCAGTTTAGAAAACCCGTGTGAGAGTTGGGACTGACTTCCTCTTTTGTATTTGTATATATAAATTTGTGTAGTACTCGGCTTTTGATAGATGACATGTATCTCCAATCTTAATTCATGTGTATATTTGTATATATGTATATATGATATTTTTTGTTACCATGTATTTATCTGTGATATGGCTTTAAGTATTAACCTTGCAAGCAACTAAATGATTTTTCATGATAAGTAAGTTAATCACGCTGAACCGATAAAGGCTTAAATTAACATTTATGAAATCCGAGTCTAGAGCCAAGTAGGTCCTTACGAAAAGTATCACCTAAACGTTTGGCATTGGTCATGACGTGTCAAAAGTTGGGGTGTTACATGTGTGTTACATGTCGTAAGGACCTACTTGGCTCTAGACTCAGATTTCATAAATGCTAATATAAGCCTTTATCGGTTTAGCGTGATTAACTTACTTATCATGAAAAATTATTTAGTTGCTCGCAAGGTTAATACTTAAAGCCATATCACAGATAAATACATGGTAACAGAAAATATCATATATACATATATACAAATATACAGATGAGTTAAGCTTGGAGATACATGTCATTTATCAAAAGCCGAGTACTGATGCACCACTATTTCGTGGTACATTTTGTACTTAATTTAGTGAATTTTATCAACTTTTCTCACATTTATTCAATGAAATAGCATGGTTTCATGACTTTCTCCTAATTTGTGCCTAAGAGTGAAAATATGCTTTTTAGGCCTTTAATTCGCTAATTTTAATTCACCTTTGATTCCACTAGATGCCTTGATGTGTTTGTTAGTGAATTCAGGATTGAAAAGGCTAGGAATGGATCAAAGGAATGAGAGAAAAGCATGAAAAGTGGAGAAATAATGGAGAATCAAGGATTTGGAGTGAATTCACCGACGCACACGCGTGACAGACGCGTGCGCGTGGAATATGAAGTCGCATGGCGACGCTTACGCATGGGAAGCAAAATGCCAATCGACGCGTACGCGTGACCCATGCGTACGCGTCGCAGCTTGCATGTGACCTCATTAAAGTGAAAATGCTGGGGGCGATTTCTGAGCTTCCCAGACCCAGATCCAACTTATTTCTGAGCCTATTGCATGCAGAATTCAAGAGGAGTCAAGGGGGGAGCACATAGTTGAGTTTTCATCATGCTTTAGTTAGTTTCTAGAGAGAGAAGCTATCTCTTCTCTCTAGAATTAGGTTAGATGTAGATTAGGATTTCTTAGATCTAGGTTTAATTCATGCTTTGATTTACTTTTCCTTTTTAATTTCTTGTTCCTTTACCTTTGCTTTCCTAGTTTAGCATTTCACTCCTTATATTTGTTTACTTTGTTGTTGATGCACTCTTGTTCCTATTTTCCTTTTAATGCAATTTATGTTTGATTTTCTTTAGGGTGTGTGGTTCAAAGATTAAATTTTATTACTAGGAATGTCATTCCTAGGAATATAATGCCTAGGAATAAGATTACTTGGAATATAAGATACCTATGTTTGTTTATAAAATTTAATATCTTGGAATGTTATGTAATAATCTTAGGAATGAATAAATTTTTGTTTGGTTGAGTTTAAATTTCTTGGTCATATTATGTAATATGTCAAAATTACCCTTACTCATTCAAATTAAAATATTAATGACTAAAAAATAAATATAAAGCTAATTAAATATTATTTTTTTTACATTAATTTTTTTTAATTTACAAAATATCTCTAATAATAAATTTACTAAAATACCCCTAATAATAAATATGTTTAGCTAAAATTATTATTAATTCTAATTTTTTTAGAATTTACTAAAATACCCCTAATATCAAATATTTTAGCTAAATTGTTTATTGATTCTAATTTTTTTAAATTTACTAAAAATACCCTTAATATTAAATATGTTCAAATAAAATTATTCTTGATTTTATTTTTTAGAATTTACTTAAATACCCCAATATCAAATATGTTTAACTAAAATTATTATTGATTCTAAATTTTTTTAAATTATTAAAATATTCTTAATATCAAATAATAATTATTAAAATAATTATTACTAACATATTTCTAATATTCCTATTATTATTGATTCTATTTTTTTTTAAATTTACTTAAATACTCCCAATATCAAATATATTTAAATAAAATTATTTTTTATTTTAATTTTTTTTAAATTTACTAAAATACCCCCAATATCAAATATCTTTAGTTAAATTATTATTGATTCCAAAATTTCACTTAATACAATATGTTTAATTAAAATTATTACTTTTTTACATTTTGAATTTACAAAAATACTTCTAATAAAAAATTTACTAAAATACCCTTAATAAAAATAGGTTTAATTAAATTTATTATCGATTCTAATCTTTTTAAATTTACTAAAATACCCTTAATAACAAATATCTTTAATTAAAATTAATATTATCACAATTAAATTTACTAAAAAAGCATTACTATTATCCAAATAAAAGTTACAAAGAAGTCTCAAAAGTAAAAAATTACTTGCACTAATAAGCATACATGCACAACTCTTATACAAGAACACAAACACATCAACAAAATGAAATCAACGTTACGACAGATAGCCTCATACATAGAAAAATTATTATAATTATCGAGCGTGATGTCTTCTCCTCCATTGGTTCCACATTTCTTGTGCAAGTTGATCTCTCCATCTACCCCAAGCATCACTTGTCTCAATATGGTGGATCGTCTCACCATCTACTCCAAGTATATTTTGATCTTCCATCTCATCAATAGGATCCACAACCATCACTCTTCTAATATGATTATGCAAAAGGCAATAAGCAGTTATAATTCTTCCTTGAGTCTTAATAGGATAAAATGATCTTCCCCTTAAAATTCCCCATCCTGCTTTCAATACTCCAAATGCCCTTTCAATGACATTCCTAGCTTGTGAGTGTTTCATATTAAAAAACTCTTGAGCTGTACTGGGTTGATTATGTGGATTAAACTCACTCAAATGATATTTTTGTCCTCTATAAGGTGCCAAAAATCCTTCACAATTCATGTATCCAGCATCACATAAGTAGTAATGACCTAGTATAACATATAAAATTGAACAAAATTAATGAAAGATCAAATAGTTACTTTGATAACATACTAAAGTCTCAATAAAAATACCTTGGGGAACACTAAATCCATTACGAAATAGTGCATCTCGCAATACCCTAGAATCCGCAGCTGAACCCTCCCAACCCGCCAATACGTAGATAAATTGCATATCAAGAGCAACCACTCCAAGCACATTGGTTGTTATGTCACCTTTTCTGTTTCGATATCTAGGCTTATCAGCCTCAAGGACATTGACTTTGATATGAGTACCATCTAAGGCTCCTAGACAATTTTAAAATCCAAAAAAAGAGATCAATTAACTCAATTCTAAAGCACACCAAGCATATTAGGTTTAATAACATTAGCAAGATAAATTACCTTGAACCATTTCCATCGTTCATCCATTCTATCCTGGCTAAATGGTTGAGGTTTCTTCAGTAAGAGATTATGACATCTCAAAATAGCAAGCAATACATCATTAAACCACCTACTAATTGTTTCTTCAGATCTCACAAATTGTCTCTTTATTACTCTAATTTTGACGTCATGTGCTATAATATGTAAAAACATGGCAACCATTTCTTCCACACCCATATTCCTACTTGGTTCTAACCTTCCAACATTTTTAAGCATGTTACACAATGCATGAAAGGCACATCTATCCATTCTTGTGTTTTCTATACATGCTAGATCACTAAAATAAATAATCCTATCGACACTAACATCCCTTATTACTTGCCTATTGTAACTATCATTCCATTTTCTTTTCTTTTTTTTCAATTGTAATATAATCAAAACATAGCAAATCATCAACAACTTAACCATAAGGTCATTCATTAATTCGAAATGTAAAATCAAGCAGGCAATAACTCTCATCTTCTGTTTGGGATCCATTCTGTCAAAAAAAATATTAAAATATTTAGTTAGAAGACTTTACTATTTATTTATTTTATGTAAACTTTTTTCTATCATTTAAAAAATAAAATTAATAGCCAAAAGAACATCTCACAACACATGATATATATATTAGCTAAGAGGGATTACTACTGAAATTCAAAAAAATCAATTAAACACGAGAGGATTACTTCAAGGAACACATCTTGAAAATGTTATTATGAATAATTATCCAACGGTTTACAATATCATCTTCATTAGTGTTAATAGAAATAGTCACCTAAGCACAAACACAACAAAATGAGTCATTGACACATTAACTATTGTTGATGCTTCCAGGAAGCTGACAAGATTGAACTGGCTAAGTCAACAGGGCTAGATCAGAAGCAAATTAACAATTGGTTTATTAAATTAAAGTAGGTTACCGACTGTAAAAATGCTTAATTACTCCCAGAAAGAGAATGGGAAGTGATCATATATAATATATATTATGAGGAATGTTAGGAGTCAATATAAAAAGTTAGATAGTATTGAAAATACATGGAAAGAAAAATTGAATGAATGCATGCTTATTTGCTTTTTTTGGTTCATTATCATACGTACTTCACTTGCTGTTGCTGCATCGTTGCATAGTCATTTTACTTCCTCAATTCAAATCAAACTTTTTTACTCCCAAAGTTACTCAATCACTTCTAGTAGCTTATTCATTCTGGCCCTATGGGTGTGTGTTGGTGATATATAAATGAGTTTAATTGGAGGTGGACTAGAGCTAGTTGTATAAAGATAAAGTTTCTACCCCTGTCCTTCTTTTATTTGTTCCTGCTTTCTTTTTTTCTCTTCTAAATAGATGAAGGATGAATCACAATATTAGTCAAACAGCATAGAAATTTAACACAAGGGTTTAAAGCAAAGAAAGCTCCTCCACATCCTGCTTTGTTCTATGAACAAGCTATGAGAATACAAAGTAAAAGGACTGGCGTGTTTACTCCACAGTCCTTATGAATCCTTATGCCACAAGAATCAAACCCAAAATTTTATAATACAGACCCAAAAACCTTGATAGCAGATTTGATTTCCCAATCCCTGAGTCCCCAATCAGAACAGCTTTGAATAGATAATCACACTCCTCATCAAATGCATCATCCATATATCTATCTTGTTAATTAACCTCTCTACCTGCTTTCACTTTCACCCTTCTATCTATCTATCTATCTATGTATATGCCTTTATTGAAAATTCTAAAGGAACAAACCTAGTGACTAGTGAGGAGTTGAAAATAAAACCAAACCGAAAATAAGAATTGTTGGATATGAAAGGAGAAAGCTACAGGGTGCAAGGTCATGATCACACTTATGTAATGTTATAATTAATTAAGATTACGAAATTGGGAGGGGCCAAGACACAATCCTTTCTTTGGATGGTATTATTATTATTATTATTATTATTATTATTATTATTATTATTTACTCTCACAGTTACACTTGAATGATTACTAGTCCTTGATAAGAGGTTATATAATTATTATTTGTTTCTAATATGTTAGCTTGTAACTACTACTTTTTTAGTCTTTCTCTGGAGCAATTCATGCTCCTCCACATCCTACTCTGTTCTGTGAACAAGCTATGAGAATACAAAGCAAAGGGACTAGCGTGTTTACTCCACAGTCTTTATGAATCCTTATGCCACAAGAATCAAACCCAAAATTTCATAATGCAGACCAAAAAATAATAACAATTCTAAGTTACAGCATATGACTGAAAACAGAATCAACAGAGAAAAAAATAAACACAACTCTATTTTATAACCTCAGCATTCAACCTTTGATTCAATTCACAATACTCTTTGTCTTATATATACATTGATCAAAAGGTAAAAAAAAAAAGCCTTTTCCAATTTCAAAAAAGAATTGCTTTCATTTTTCAAAGGGCTTTGAGTGTTGTAGTAATCATCAAAGAACCTCTTGTTATGCTTCCTTAATGACATTGCATTTCAAAGAACCATATATTTTATTCAGTATCACAAACCAATCAACAATAAGATTAACAGCAATGAATCAACTATTTGACAAAATATTTTAAACCTAGCACAAACCTTCATGCCAATAAATTATAGCACAAACATAGTTCAGGAAAAATAAATAAATAACAAATAAAAGATCCTTACCTGAAGAAGAAGATTTTGTGCTTGAAAAAGATGAACAAGGTTACAGAAGACAAATTAAACTCTCTTTGATGGCTATTGCTGAGACGCGGGGAGGGAGAAAAGCGAAGGAGACGACATGAACAGCAAGCACCACTCGAGACGATGAACACGAACAGGAAGCACGAATAGGAACCGTGAGCTGTGATGATGACACGAACGCGAACGATTTTCTTCTAGAATAAGGAGCGCAGTGGTCGTGCAAATCGAAATCGGCGGCGAGGTAGCACCGACGCCGGTGGAACCTCCGTGAATTTGAAGAAAAGCCTCGTTAGGGATTGGTTTTCATGGAGGAGGGGTCTCTGCTAGGGTTTTGTTTTGTTTGAAATGAATTGAAAAAAATATGAAGAGAAGGGTTGGAGTGAAATTAACAAGGGTATTTTTGGTCTTTTTACTTTATTATTAACATTCCATTCCCATTGGAATTAGAAATACCTAGGGAGGATATGGGAATGAAATGAGTGGGATTTTGATTCCAGGGAATAAAATATACCCAGGAATAAATTTTTAACTCTTGAACCAAACATGGGAATAAGATATTCCCATCTCAACATTCCTGGGAATACACTTGTATTACCTCCAACCACACACACCCTTATTGTTGATTTGAGTTGTTGTTGTTAATTTTCTTGTAATTAGTAGTTGTAGATTTACATATCTTACAATTTTATTTTACCTTCCTTTTATGCCTTCTAAGTGTTTGAGAAAATGCTTGGAAGGATGTTAGAGTAGATTTTTGTGTTCTTGACTTGGGATGGTAACTTAGGTGAACTTGAGTTGCTAATGTCCAAGTATTGATAATTGGTATCCATTGACTCTAGCTTTCACTAAGTTAATTAGTGAGTGGCTAGGACTTATGGATTAGGATTGGTGTAGCTCATTTGACTTTCCTCCATTCGTTAGAGAATGACTTAATGGGATTGATCCTTACAATTATCATGTTGTGGTTAGTGACAAGGATATAGATCCTTAACCATCAACCTTGCCAAGACCTTTTTACTATTTGAGCTTCATTTACTTTCTTGCAATTTATCTTTCATGTCTCTTATTCAAAACCCCAAAATATGCGTCCCATAACCAATAACAAGAAAACTTTCCTGCAATTCCTTTGAGAGACGACCCGATATTTGAATACTTCGGTTATTTTTATTAGGGTTTGTACTTGTGACAAACAAATTTTTGCATGAAAGGATTGTTTGTTGGTTTAGAACTATACTTGCAACGAGATTTCATTTGTGAAATTCTAAACCATACGAAAATTCTTTTCATCAAAACGTTGCCGGGGATTTGCAAATGTGTGCCTTGTTATTGGTTATTGTATATATGTGAATATTGTGAATATGTTTACCTTTTGTCTCTTTGTTAGTTTTTGCTAGTTTTAGGATTTAGTTTTCTTTGTTTCTTATTTGATTTTGTTTTCATTTGCTCTTGCTATCATGAATTTTCACCCTTTTGGCTATGAGTTTGGTTCAAACTATGTTGTAGGTAGTGGAAATTTCAATGAGAATGTGCATCAAGGATGGGATAATCAAAGGTGGGAGGAGCCTCAAGCATATGGACAACCTTCTTGGCAATAACCTCCTCCAGTTTCGTATAGGTATAATTCCACTCCTTATGCATATCAATCTAATGGATGTGGTAATCTTCATTGCACTTGTCAACAACCACCACATGCCTATGAACCTCATCCTCAACATAACCCTCAACTATTCTCACAAGCCCCTTTTTACCAAATACCTTCCTATGACCCTTATCCATCATATAACCAATCACCCTTCCCTCATCCTTGTGACCATTATGTTAGAAAATCCATAGAGTCACCCATATTCCAACATCAATACTCCCAAGAACCACAAATTCAATACACACCACCTCCATATTGTTACCAAGAAGAACTACCTTCCTATGATGAACCCTTTCTCCAAAATGATGAATCATCCTATCCACCTCAATCTCCAATGGATGAACCCCTTAACCTTATCCTTCAAGGGCAAGATCAAATGAAAAGGGAGGTGCTAGAATTCACGGCCACCTTAGATGTGGTGGTAAACCGATTGGCCTCCCAATGCTTGAACACTCAAAGCGCTCCCATGGCCACATGTGGAGAATCAAATGAAGAGCATAGCATGAAGGAGAGATTGGAAACTCCGGTGGAAAATGAGGAATGTTGCTATGTGTTAGAACAATTGGAGGAACCTATGGTTGTTAAAGAAGAGGAAGAAGTGGTTGAAGACTTAGGAGATGCAGAACCTCCATGGGAATCTGAAGTTATAGAAAACCCTCCAAGAAGATTGAATTTGATGTTGAGGAGAAAAGTGCACAACCTCTAAAGCATATCCCATATGAAGAATTGGACAAGATAGAACAAGAATTGAGTTTCCTTGGTGATGAAGATCAAGCATCAAAACTTCTTGGTGGTAAATCCTTTGGACTTGAAGAACCTTCTCCCAGTGAATTTGAAAGTGTTGTGGAGGTAGATTTCTCTCACCCTCCCATTTATAATTTGAATGATGGAGAAGAGTTAGATGAAATTGATGAACAAAGGATTGAAATTGAAAAATCTTGTGAAGAGGTGGAGGTCTTTAGAAAAAGAAGGATGGGAGTTGAATATGCTTTGTCAAGATCCTTGGAAGCTTCTTTGACTAGGTTGTCATCTACTCCTACATTTGAGTGGGTGAAATTCATCTCTATTAGCTTTATTGTCCCACTCAAATATGACTTGCTTGAAACGGATGGTCAACTTAGGGAACTTTGTGGGATGAAGTGCAAAAGAAGGATGTTTCGTGGTTGGCGTTGCAAATCAAATCTCATTTTGGTTGACACATCAAAGATGAGGTACAAAGGTTTGGCTAGTGCTCAATTAGGTGGGTCTAGAAGGAGAATTTGGCACTTCATTGAGAATTCATCTTGCTTAGCACCCGGATGGACTAATGAGAATCAACTTGAAGACGGGTGTCAAAACAAAGTGTGGGATCCCGGATCACACAAGGAGAATCAATTTTGGGAGCTCATGGTTTGTAAGGAACTCCATCAAGGCTTGGTGCCATTAATTTTGAATAATAAAGCTTATTGGAAGTCCAAGCATTGGTGGATGTTCAAAGATGGATTCAAGCACAAGCCACCTTGATGAGGAGCTCCCCATAAGTCCAACTTAAGGACAATAAATAAAAGTGCTAGGTGGGAGACACCTACCATGGTAACATCTTTCCTTTTTTGTCTCTTTTGTAATATTGGTAAAATTAGCTTAATTTCATGTTTTGATTGGTTTGTTGAGTTTAGTTGGTAGTTGGGTATGTTAAATAAGGTTTTATGGTGTTTTGGTAGCTGTTTGGAGGTTTGGAATGCTTGGTTTGGTGCAAGAACTTCGAAAATTTTGAAAAATAGAGCACCATCCACGCGTATGCGTCACCCACGCGTACGCGTGACCCTAAGTTTTTTGACCATCCACGCGCACGCGTCACCCACGCGTACGCGTGGATTCAAAAATTCCACCTCCATACAAAATCCAGAGAGTCGTGCCCACTTCATGCCAACTTTGTGCGCGAGGCACAAGCCTACCCACGCGTACGCGTCACCTCATGCGTACGCGTCGCCTCTCTGAATAATCCATCATGCGTACGCGTGACCCACTCGTACGCATCACTCCCATTTCACCTTACCACGCGTACGCGTCGCTCCACGCGCATGCGTGGATAGCCTTCTTTCATCACTTTATTTTCTCATCTTCTTTCCATTTCTTTCATTCTTCTCTCTTCTCCTCTTCTCTCTCCCTTCTTCCACCATCATCCAATACTACCATACACCATCAACCATTAGTTAGTTTAATTAGTTAGCAATTTAGTTAGTTTCATTTTTGTTTAATTTTTGTTTTTTGTAATAAGTGTTGGATTGTTAATCTTGTTTACTATCTCTTACTGCTGATTATTGATGCGATGTCAGTTTAACATCATTGTTGTTAATTGTCATTGTTGGATTTTATTGTTGAGGTTATATTTTGCTACTTGGTTTTGAATTTCTTTGTTGAACAACTGTGCATACTAAGAGAATGAGAATTGCCTTCAAGCTTCTTAATTTTTTTTGAATTGCATGATTTGGCCACCATGTGATTTGAATTCTCTTATTTGATTAGGCAATTTCTGGATGGATGTTGTGCATTTATCTTAATGCATTGTGTTTGTTGATCATATGCATCCATATGTTTTTTGGCTTGAATGCTTTCATGCTTCTTTATTGCTTGTTTGGTTGTCTTAACCTACGAGTTTAGAGCATCTCAAGCATACTAGAATGAGTGAAGTGCATACTTTCTTTGTGTAATTGTGACATAGCTCTCTATGATAGTATGTGTATTCTAAAGGGCACCTAATTTAGAATTCACACACCTAGTCTTCCTTAATGTCACACAAAACTCACTCACTTCATTCTAGGGATTTACCTCATTCCAACAATATATGCTTCCCTACTCTTGCATTTACTTTCTCACTATCCTGCCTTCTATTTTCAGGATGAGTCATTATAAGCAACAACAGAAGCAGAAAACAGAACATGCAGCAACCGGTTGACCTACCAGCTGAAGGTGGCAACTCGACAACTCGCCGTCCCCCTTGTTCATCTTTGAATGCACCGAGGACGGTGCAAACTTTTAAGTGTGGGGAGGTCGTCCGACCAGTCGGCATTTTTGGGTGACAAATCTCTAATCCAGACACTTTTTCATTTCATTTTAGGCCTTTTAGGATTTTTTGTTGTATTTTCTTACTTTGCATACATATAATAAGCTTAGTCAAAATAATGAAATTTTTCAAGAAACTTATCTATAGGGCATCCCAATTGATTTGATAAAAATTTTCATCCAACTTGCTTGAACTATACATTGTGGATTATGTTTTGAGCTAAGAACACACAACCTTGTGAGATTTGAGCCTAATTATGTGGTTACATCTTATAACTACTATTTTCTATTCTTGTGTGTATTATTCTCTTTCTGTGATTGTAATCTTTGATTTGTTTGATTCTTTATGTCCATTATTTTGTGTATACATGCATTTATATGATTGAGGTCATTGTTTCATTTAGCTCACTTACCCAAATAGCCTTATCTTCTATCTTCCATTGTTAGTCAATTTTGAGCATACGATTAACCTTCTTGTTCTTAATTTTAGCACATTACAAGCCTTGAAGCGAAAAACAATAAATGTCTTTAATTTAGATCTTTGATTAGCTTAGGCTAAGTGAGTGTGTATCATTTAAGTGTGGGAAAACTTGGGACATTGGTTGAGGTAAAAGGGTAGTTTTGTATTTCTATTGAAAACATTGGGAATTGGGTACATACTTATGTGTTAACTAAATGTAAAACCATATTCATTGATGCTCTTGTGTATATTTTAGTTTGAAAAGGAAAAAATAGAAAAATAAAAAGAACAAAATATATGTAGAAAAAGAAAAAAAATAGAAAAAGAAAGAAAAAAAAGAAAAGTAATAAAAGGGGACAAAATGCCCCAAAGTGAAGTGAAATAATAATCAATGCATATGAGTCATGATCAAGAAAAGAATGCATGAGTATGTGAATAAGTGAAGAATGGGTAGTTAGGTTAGCTTTGAAATTGTATAGGTTATCATATAGGTTATGTGGGAAGCTTAAGTTAATCAAAGATTCAAATTCTAGTCCACTTAACCATATGCACCCTACCTTGACCCTAGCCCATTACAACCTTGTGGAAAGACGTCATGATATTTGTATGCATGCATGAAATAATTGTTGATTGTTAGATGAAAAACAAATCTTGGAAAGCATGATTAGGGGAGAATTAAGTGAATCAACCCTATACACTTGAGTGATTAGAGCGGATACGCATCCGGTGAGGGTTCGATTGCTCAATTATATGTTTTCACCTAGAATCATCACTTTTCTTGCAAGTTCATAAAACTTTCAATAACTCAATTCAATTGTGGGTTTGGCTTGGTTGTTAATACCTTTAGCCCTTATGCTTATATATTTTCTTGGGAATTGATTTATTTTGACAAAGCAATTGCATTCATTTAGATAGTTGCATTTAATAAATATTGATACCCTTTGTCTCTTTCTTGATTTTAGTATGAGGACATGCTTGGTTTAAGTGTGGGGAGATTTGATGCACCACTATTTCGTGGTACATTTTGTACTTAATTTAGTGGATTTTATCAACTTTTCTCACATTTATTCAATGAAATAGCATGGTTTCATGACTTTCTCCTAATTTGTGCTTAAGAGTGAAAACATACTTTTTAGGCCTTTAATTCGCTAATTTTAATTCACTTTTGACTCCACTAGATACCTTGATGTGTTTGTTAGTGAATTCAGGATTGAAAAGGCTAGGAATTGATCAAAGGAATGAAGAGAAAAGCATGCAAAGTGGAGAAATCATGGAGAATTAAGGATTTGGAGTGCATTCACCGACACGCACGCGTGACATGACGCGTACGCGTGGGAAGCAAAATGCCAATCGACGCGTACACGTGACCCATGCGTACGCGTCGCAGCTCGCACGTGACCTCATTAAAGTAAAAATGCTGGGGGCTATTTCTGAGCTTCCCAGGCCCAGATCCAACTCATTTCCGAGCCTATTACATGCAGAATTCAAGAGGAGTCAAGGGGGGAGCACATAGTTGAGTTTTCATCATGCTTTAGTTAGTTTCTAGAGAGAGAAGCTCTCTCTTCTCTCTAGAATTAGGTTAGATGTAGATTAGGATTTATTAGATCTAGGTTTAATTCATGCTTTGATTTACTTTTCCTTTTTAATTTCTTGTTCCTTTACCTTTGCTTTCCTAGTTTAACATTTCACTTCTTGTCTTTGTTTACTTTGTTGTTGATGCACTCTTGTTCCTTCTATTTTCCTTTTAATGCAATTTATGTTTGATTTCCTTTATTGTTGATTTGAGTTGTTGTTGTTAATTTCCTTGCAATTAGTAGTTGTAGATTTACATATCTTGCAATTTTATTTTATCTTCCTTTTATGCCTTCCAAGTGTTTGACAAAATGTTTGGAAGGATGTTAGAGTAGATTTTTGTGTTCTTAGCTTGGGATGGTAACTTAGGTGAACTTGAGTTGCTAATGTCCAAGTGTTGATAATTGGTATCCATTGACTCTAGCTTTCACTAAGTTAATTAGTGAGTGGCTAGGGCTTATGGATTAGGATAGATGTAGCTCATTTGACTTTCCTCCATTCGTTAGAGGATGACTTAATGGGATTGATCCTTACAATTATCATGTTGTGGTTAGTGACAAGGATATAGATCCTTAACCATCAACACTTGCCAAGACCTTTTTACTATTTGAGCTTTATTTGCTTTCTTGCAATTTATCTTTCATGTCTCTTATTCAAAACCCCAAAATATGCGTCCCATAACCAATAACAAGAACACTTCCCTGCAATTTCTTTGAGAGACGACCCGAGGTTTGAATACTTCGGTTATTTTTATTGGGGTTTGTACTTGTGACAAACAAATTTTTGCATGAAAGAATTGTTTGTTGGTTTAGAACTATACTTGCAACGATATTTCATTTGTGAAATTCTAAACCATACAAAATTCTCTTCATCAAGTACTACACCAAGTTATATATACAAATACAAAAGAGGAAGTCAGTCCCAACCCTCACACGGGTTTCTTAAACTGGAACCGAACTACTAAGAGGTCCTACCCCTCTAAAAGTACTACAAAAGTGAGAAAAAAGTAATACTACTGATCATCAAAAGGGAGTAGAAGATCCGCTGTGTCTAACTCTGGAGTGACCTCTAAACATCCTCCTGGAAGGCGGCCCAAAATCCCTCGGGAGGAGGTTCCTCGTTGGACTCCAAGTTCTCCTCCGACTCATCATTCCAGACGGAAAAATCATCCAAAGGGTTGGCCTCCATGGCTGCTACCACGAACTCCAGAAGGTCGTCGGACTCCATGGGCTCAGTCTGAGGTACAGAAATAAGAAGGTGCTGCGCAAGGTCCAAGTTGGTCTCATATGCGTGCGAAGAATCCAGGAGAGGGATATCGTGGTGTGGTCCTACCAAGAAAAGAGGGTGAGAAGAAGGGGACTAATCTCCAACTAGGTGTAACTCAGATAACGTGAACGCATACGGCATGCCAAAGTCAAAAAAGGGCGCTGCAGAAATGTGAAACTCAGGCTCGTGGGAAACGTAAATGCAGGTCCACAGCATGCTCCATTTGAAGACTCCGTCCCGCGTCGGGTCCTCATAGGTCAGAATAAGACGAAACTCATAGAACTCCTCTGCCAACCCCATCTGGGGAGGGGGAAGAAGGAAAAGAAGGCTGAGAACCTAGAGTTCTCAGCAAGATAAAAAGGAAACCTAAGGTCTTTATGTCTAAGTTGTCATGAAACAGAAAAAGAACAAACACAGAAACACAGGGCACCAATATACATACAACAAGTAAATAGTATAAACAATTAAGAAATGGCAATAAATAATTCACAGAAAGTTCATGTTCGCAAATAAGATGATGCATGCCTGTTTCTAGTGCAGGCCATGAGCTCATGCGTCGATTATCTACCTGCAACCTGACGTTACTCAGGGCGAACCCCGAATATGGTTTCTTTACCGTGTCAGTCAGGCACAATTATCATCATGGGCGAACCCATGTTAGTTAGGATATCTTGGCATCACAGTAAGAAACAGGCTATCAGTTAGGCGAACATTCCCGCATTAGTAACCTTAAGCTATCAGTTAGGCGGGCACTTTCGCATTAGCAATTCGGCGCAGCCCATTCAATATATAATTCTCAACTTTTTGTTTCATTCATTGTTTTTCATTTTCTTTTCTTTTCATTATACCTCCACATCATCAATTACATACTCGTACCTCTGCATTGCCACTTTATTATACGTACCTCCGCATCGCCATTTAATTACACAACCCTCCGCATCACCATTTAACATTAATTTTTTTGGAAAAAGTCTACCATTATCTTTTCATTTAACTAAGGTCATGTATACTGCCAAATATGGATATACCCTCTGGATCGAAATCAAATTTTTACCGTATTTGGATTAGAATTGGATTTGATAACAAACTTAATAAAAATCTGCTGTTGCACCTAAGAAGATTCAGAAAAATACAGAAAGCAACTCTGTTTTTGAAAATTTTATGATATATACAATTCTAATCCGTTACTTCCAGATTTTAGTAAGGATACACTCAAAACTCCTAAGTTTTAGGACAAACAAGTTTTAGGTCTATAGCACCTCGTTTGGTTAAGTAAATGACAATTGGAAGTGCTACCCTGTTTCTTTAAATTGGTTTGAAATTTCCGACAAATAACCTAACTTCCAAGAGACATAACTAACTCTACAAAATAGCTATGGATATAAAATTTGTACTCACTTAAAATAGGCTAACAGATCTTTAAAATATTTTTAGAAACAACTCAAAATGTCAAATAAATCAAAAGTTCTAGTGACCGGAAATTGATACGACAGAACCAGAAAACTAGAAAATTCTGCAGCAACCACTAAATTGCGCTTAATTGTATACATGTTGACCGGTTTAACCTAATTTATTTCTAGTTAATTTAATATCAAAGTCGAATTTTTAAAATAAATTGAAAGTCTCAAGTTCAATATTTAAAAATTGGGCCAAATTGGTCGGTCAGATCAATTGAACCGAAAACCAATGGCTATTCTAGATAATACTCATGGATCGGATTTGATCTATATATTCGCAGTATTTATCTGAATCCAATTCGAAAATTACGAATATCAATTTAATCCGCACATTAATAAAATAGTATTTTATTAATATTTTTAATAAAAATATAAGTGATATTTGAAAATTGGGCCGAATTGATCGGTCAGATCGATCGAATCAAAAATCAGTTCGGCTGAGGTGGGATTCGAACCCACACTCAAAAAAAATTTGATCAAATTGGACCCCTTTTTTTTGTCAGACCAACAGATATTGTTATTTTTTTATTAGATATGGTTGGACTTGTTTAATTATTTCATCTTTTAAAAAAAATAAATTTTAAAAATGAAACCTTTGTTTTGTAGAGACCATAAACAATAATTTTTATTTATCAATTTCAATTGGACTAATAATTTTAGATAAATAAATTACATGGTTATTTACACATGAATAATATAATGTAATAGGTATAAATTAATTAATAAATTTTTAAAATAAAAAAATAATCAATTTAATATAAAAATAAAATAAAAATTATTTATTATGAAAAAAAATTATATATAATTTAATATATTTTATGGATTGTTATTTTTATCATCTCAAATTAAGATATTATTGTAATAATATTAACTAATTTTATATTAGTTATGTTTATAATTTAAAACTTAATTTTTTTTTATCAAAGATATGAGACTCGAACCCACAACCTCTTAATTGAGTATGGAAAAACTATGCCATTTGAGCTATTACTCTTTGGCGAATTTAAAATTTAATTATTTTATATAAGATCGATTTTATCAATTCAATTTATCTACCAATTAAATCAATAAATCAGCAGTGTGATCGGTTTGATCACCAATTCGATTCTCGCAGCTATGACAGGAATTGAGGCGGAAAACCAGCTGAGAGTCGGTCTTTTGAACCGAATTAGGATCCGGCTGGTCTTCTAAAACCTGCAAACACGACGCCGTTTAGAAGAGGGGTATTTCTAATGATAGGACAAGAACCCTTTTATCTTTCTTCTCTCTACCTCTCTTCTCCAGGTAGCCAGCCACTATTCTGTCATTCTTTTCCCCCAACCGCCGTGCGTTCGCCATTCACTTTTTCCGGTTGATATATATGTGAGTCGATTTTATGTTTCGTTTGATAAATTTGAAAATTGTTGCTTCTAATTGAACAATGGGGTTTAAATATTTTTGTTTACTTGATCTTAATGCTTATCTATCGGGTTGGTGTAGCATACATGTTCTTAGGCCCTGATGTGTTTCTGGTTTTTTTGGTTTGTACTGCTGGTTCTTGTTCTTGTGTTTTGACATGAACATCACCATCCTAGTATGGATCTCTGTGAGTGTATAAGCATGAAAAAAAAAAAAAAACAAAAGAATATTTTTATATGCTTCAGAACTTTGTTTCCGCCAACTTATGTATGCTTTTCTATAATTATAACTTTGGTTCATGTCATACTTTCAATTTGTGTAATTTTAATATTTAAATTACAATATAGTGATATTTTTTAATTATAATTATATTTATTATAAAACGGTTATTCTGATCTAACCATGGTTGAACTACGGGCTGACAGTCATACCTTTGGATTCATGAGCTTTGCCTCATCTCTTATTGAACTTTTAATTTGGGGTTTTGATTTTGTTTGGTTTGATGTTCCAAAACTAGAATTGGGATGAAGGAGAATGAGTTACCTCTTAACAACATTGTTAAAGAAGCACGAGGTTGATTCCATCATCAGAGACACCATCGACAAGGTTCTTGTCCTCCGCTTCGGTCGTGCCTCCGATTCTGTCTGTCTCCAACTTGATCAAATTGTTAGTATGCTTCTCTTTTTTACACTTTCCAATTCTATATATTTGATTATATTTTGGTATTTAACTCTTTTGGTTTGTTTGATGCAGCTTTCTAAAGCTGTGAGGGATGTGTCCAAATTCGCAACAGTAGCACTGGTTGATGTTGACTCGGAGGATGTTCAGGTTTATGTCAAGTATTTTGACATTTCTTTGATTCCTTCCACGGTGTTCTTCTTCAATGCCCATCACATGAAAATGGATTCTGGGTATGCTGCTAACTTTTTTATAATATGATTTGATTCAGTAGTTTACTTCTTTGTTTTGGTTTGAGTTTTTACACTTTTGTGTTGCATGTTTCTTCAATTGTTTGTTGCTTCATCTGATTATGATTGTGTTGTGTTACATGATTTACTTATGATTATGACTTATGTATCCATTGGAAAGTATCTTAACCCATATTTTTTCAGTTTAAACCTGCCAAAAATAATTTATAAATGCTGTGAACTAGACTGATTGATTTGTTATGTGCATTGGTAATTGTCGGATTAGAATTTTTTTTTTTTTCATCATTCTTTTCGGGGCTATTTTGCTGGTATGTAATGTATGATCAATATATCCTTTTAACAAATAACTTGCTGTGAATGATAAACTGAGAATTGAGAAGCTGATTGGAAGTTTGAAATTTGGAAATGATATGTTCTCTTCAGGTGCCTCATATATGCCTGTTTCTAAGGAAATTTTATATTATCTTTGGAGTACAATTAAATGTCTGCTTCTTAAGTGCAATATTTGGTGTCAAGGCATACTACTACTTCTTTGTATTCTCTAGCCTCTTATTCTATGAAAGTTTACTTAGAGTTCCAGAAGTAATATAGCGTTTATGATTTCGTCATTTCAGATTTTCAGTATTGTAGAAGAGGCTTTCCCCCCCCCCCCCCCCCCTCAATTCTTTGGATTTGTATCAAGAAATTTTGTGGTTAAGATTTTGACATTTTGTTCTGTTACATATAGGACTGCAGATCACACTAAGTGGATTGGCGCTTTTCACAGAAAGCAAGATTTCATTGATGTTGTAGAGGTACATACTTACATATCCTTGTTTATGCGAATCTTGGATCTGATTAAAATGATTGTAAATCGTTTCAAATGCCAGTCGTTTATCATTGACATTTACTGATTATTGTTAAAGTAGTAACAAATGGTCGGTTCATATGCAGAAAAAGACATAGTAAGATATCTAGTGTTTATCATTGTTTACATGCCTCTCTCTCTCTCTCTCTCTCTCTCTCTCTTAATTCTTGCCATTTTAAACTTCATTAATATTCTGTCCAAAGGCTATTTGAGGTCTTTCAATTGAGAAGTGATCTTTGTCTTGTAGATATTGATATGTTATTGAGAATAACATAGGATGCCATTGCCTTAAGTAACATAACCACTTGTGATTTGTGAACATGTCTCTACCACCTTCCCCTTACCTTTTATAAACAAAAATTAGGATTGGAAGGGCGTGGTACTTCAAAACTTGTTTCTGAAAAAATAAGTGGTTTCTCTGAGCTTTAAACTAGTATTAAGCTTAGCTTGTGCAAAACTGATGTTGAGTATTAGATGTTTTTCATCTATTTTTCTTGTCTTATCTCTCTTGCCATGAAGATAAATAATTGTACAATGGTATGATTCTAGTCCAATAGGCTCAATTAGGGGGTGCAAACTTAGTTAAATAAGGGTCAAGGGAAACCAAGTTGGGTTGGTCTAGTAGTTAGCTCACTAGTTCGCTTAAGCAAATGTCAGGGGTTTGAATCCCGCCTTGTGCATGCAACAACGCATTGACCAAGGTTTGATCCGTGACGGATTAGTCCTTGGTCTGTCAGGTTGGGGGATATAGTGGGAAACCAAATAAGGGGCAAAGGAATTTAAATAGGTGAGTTATGAAAAACTCCTTAGGATATTCTCCTTCCATTTCCCTTTGATCACTGTAGAATCCAATTTTGCATTACAATCCTAATTTGAGTTGCATTTTTTTTTCTCTCTTGCCTTCTATGAAGTAGTACATTGATTGGATGCTAGATTAGCTTCTACTTGAAAATGTGTGCTTCCAGCTATTTACCATGTATGACCTTTTCATTATTTGATGAAATGGTGATGAACATTACTGCAGGCAATATTTAGAGGAGCAATGAAAGGGAAGCTTATTGTGAATTGCCCTCTCCCACCTGAAAGAATTCCAAAATACCAGTTATTGTACAAAGATGTCTGAATGAAAGTGAATACCAGTTACCTGTTGTATATACTTGGGATTTGCATATTATACTACTAGTTTTCAGAGTGTACTAGTCCCCTTCTATATCCTTTTTATTCATTCACAAGACTGGAATATGACAAGAACAAGTGTCGAACCATTTATAAGTGTCTGATAAAAATAAGACATAGGTTTCTTCTTGGGGGACTACAATGGCCATGGTTAGTTGGCTACCATGTCTAAGTTGCCATCACATAGGAAAGTAGGGCAGAGTGAAAGAATGATGTGGCAACAAAAGGTAGTTGCACTTGCAGACTCCTAAACTTTGTTAGGGTAAACCACAAAAGTTGCACTCAAATTATCTGTGTTGACGAAAATGTCTCGGAATTTTGTTATCGACAAGAATTGCTCTCAAATTATTTAGAAAATGTGACAATCATTTTTGTATCTGAGAAACTGTGTATACATTTGATCCAAAATTTTATAGAAATATTTAAATAATTATTTAAAAAATACACACAAAAAATTGAATAAAAATTTTATTTAGATTTTTTTTTATTTTTTAAAATTATTATTGGCTATTGACAAAAAAAATTACGAAAAAAGTATATACTTAGTAAAAAATTACCAAATTTTAAAGATAAAAGATATTTCATTTTTCTAATCGTGTTTACCAAAAATTATATTAAAATCCAATTTTTAAATAATTAAAAGACATTTTTATCAATAACAAAACTTACAGGTTACAGCATTTTTATCAACGTCAAAATAATTCAAATTTTTTTGGTACATTATTAATTCCAACACCTCTAATGGCAGTAATATTTGGAGACTATTTTGGAATATTATTCAGAATACAATGTGTTTACTGTTTACTCTTTTTTTTGTTCTTTCTTTTAGTCTGCAATTAGTGGAATCTCGGATATTCAAACCTGGCCTGTTAGAGAGATGCAGTCATCAGTCACACATTCATATAGAAATTAAATTAAAGGAGTCAATACATCATTTTCTTTTTAATGTACTATTTTTATTATTATTTTTGTCACAAATTATAATAGTAGTATTTAATTATTGTTGTGCGAAATTAACTCAACCTTGCAGTTAGTGGTCTTGAGGGTATCATGCACTGCAAGGCATGCGAACGGAAACTTAGAAATCATATATATATATATATATATGATATTGGTGTCATTTACTCAATCGTAATATAAGATATTGATATATGCATAAAGAAGGCAGAACAGGTAGAACAGCAAAGAAAGTCGCTGAACTAAGAATTCATCTAGTGCAAGAAAATCTAATCTACATAACAACCATTCTCACACCGCATATTCAAAATTCTAAGTGACATAGCGATTAACAAAATGAAAGATAATTCTGTCCACTTGCTGAATGGAATGTATGGTTTACAATACACCCTGGGTGTTCATCTTCATCATCATTTTCCCCTGAAATTCATGTGTGACGTTTGTATGAGAAAATTAACTCACTCAGATAGAAATGTGAACCATGTGAGCTATGAAAGATGAATTTTAATTTCACTTACGTGTTCATCATTAAAGTTATGTTGTCTCCTTTAAGAAGGATCCTCCCTAATAAGAACAATAATATACTTCAGAAATTGCATGAATAAGTAGCAAGACAAAAATGAAAAAATTGAGAAACTTTAGCATACCTAATGTTTTTCTGGTGTTCTTCTTGACATTCACTTCTTCAGCATCATCCAGAACCAAATTCATGTATTCATCAAAACCCTGTTTAAAATTAAGATGAGATTGGATTCTAAATTCTAACCACAGCACATTTTATATTGCTATGCCAAAAACACAAGCCTGTAGTCCTTTACTCTAGATACAAATACAATGGATCTTCCTTTATATAAAATGCGCTAGATAGATTCAACACCAACTTATCATCTCATTTAAATTCATTCAATTGTACAACCAAATTTTCAAAGGGAAGCTTTGGAGAAAACGGTTGAGTTGTTTCTATATAATCTCAAGGTCACGGGTTCAAGCTGTGGAAATAGCCAATGATGTAATTCTCAGGTTAGGCCGCGTAAATTACACTCTTTGGGTCCAGTCCTTCCCAGACCCTGTGTTAACAGGGATGGTTGTGCACCGGGCTGCCCTTTTTTGTTTTAATTGTACAACCAAATTTTCCAACTGATGCTGTTTGAATGTGTTAAATAAAGGTTTAATTACTCTGTTGGTCTCTATAGTTTCGTGAAATTTTCAATTAGGTCCCTATACCTTTTTTTTGAGTCCTTGCACCAATTTTTTTTTTAATTGGATTCCTACACTTTTTTTTCCTTTTATTTAGGTCCTGCACCAATTTTTTTTTAGTTGGGTCCCTATAAAATTAAGCCAATTACTGCTAAGAGGAACCTAATTGAAAAAAAAGAATTGATGCAAGGACCCAATTAAAAGGAAATAAAAAAAAGTACAGGGACCTAATTGAAAATTTCGCAAAACTATAGGAACCAACAGAATAATTAAACCTTAAATAAATCCCTGTTTTTCAATACCTCGTCAATTCACCATTAATTTAAAAGTCACTGTAAAGAATAATCTAGCCTCAACTAGTAACAATACTGAATTTGCATAATTTAAAAGACAGCACAACATCACCATTAATCTATAGAAGACTCAATCACAATCCGAATCCACATTAATCATATCCGCAAAACAGTTTAAAGTCCGCAAAAAACTTTTTTTTATTAAGTACGCATGAAAAAAAGAAACTTCAATTAAGTATGAAGCACTCACAATGATACGGCCTTCAATCCTCAAATCCTTTTGTTCGAAGAGCCAAATCTGAATGCGAGCTTTCTGCAAAAAAAAAAAAAAAACACCATTCACATCAAGAAAAATCAAGTTATATAAAGGATAGAAGAATTCAGGAATAGAGGTAGGTACTACTGAGTATAGGCAAGGACTTACACTTTGAAGGAACCTGAAAATCAAATTCTGCGAAAAGCGAAAAGGAAAGATGTTAGGTCAAACAGAAACTTTAAAACACACAACAAAAAAAAAAAAAAAAAAAAGAAGAGGAGTGAGAAACGTACAATGGGTTGGGTCATAACCCTCTGAACTTTAGTGCTTGCCATGGTTTGGAAACTCGATTAAACAGTTGCAGGAACAAAACTGTATTTTGCAGCGGGGGAGCTCGAACTAAAACCCTACTAAACCAAACAAACAAATTCAACGAATTCAATTTGAATACCGTTGAGTATCGAGGGATGAGAGAAGAGAGAGTTGCCGGCGAGGACGGTGGGCAACGGGCAGCCGGCAGCGAGCGGCGAGGGTCAGAGTATACCTGCTAGGGTTTGCGACTAAGTGACTGAGAGTCTCTGAGGGAGGAATTGAGTGTGAACTGTGAAGGGTGGGGTTTGAGATATATATAGTTGGGGATATTTTGGTAATTTTTTGTAATTAAGTCTTTAATGGGCCACAGAATTTTGTACTCTACATTTTTCCTATTTTATGGGCAATGGGCCTCTTATAACTAAAAATCTATGATGCATTCTTGTCTCGATAATAGCAATGAGATTCTCCAAAAGAAGATGTAATTCTTTTTGGAAGAGGATGTAATTCCTTTGATGAGAAATAAAAAAGAATATCGAATAGACACTGGTATAGGCATGGAATATGATCCGATATGGAATATATCGACATACGAATTTTAAAATCTTATAAGACATATGGACATATATATATATAAAATATAAAGTATTTTTTACATAAATCGTAATGATATTTTGATATTTTATTGATATTAAAATATAAATTAATTTTTTTAATTATTTTTAAAGTCTTATTTTAATTATATAAAGTATTTAAAATATTTTTTGTTTTAATAATAATAATATATACTATTTTTAAATTTATTTCAAGAATATATATTAAGAATAACGCTGTGGGCGCTAACACGTGATGGTATTTAGATGTGTTCAAGTGTGTCAAGAGTAAATTTTTTTATTTTTTATTAAGATACGATTAGACACAACAAACACACGTATTGGACAAGTGTCGATGAGTGTTAGGTCTAAAATGTATCCGACACATAAATACGGTAACTCAGTAAAATGTTCGTACTTCATAGCTAAAAATAAATTAATATAAGTTTTTCAAGTTTTCACACCAAAAATAGTTTTTCAAGTTATAATACAAGATAATAAAAAACATGTTATAATAAATTTTTTCTTTTGGATTTTGATAAATCTTATATCGTTATTATAAGGATTAAGTACAATTTTGGTCCCTAACGTATAGGTCAAAAAATTTTTTCGTCTCTAACCTTTTTTTGCATACAAAATCGTCCTTAATATTTGAGCTGATTTTAAAATCGTCTTTCAGACAATTATATCCTTCTCATTCTTCACCAAAATACTCAGCAACAACAATGAATGAATCAGAAGCAACAACAATAAAGTCATCTCTTCCTTTTTTTTTTCTTCTTCAGCAACAACAATGAAGCAAAAACAAAAGTAGAATTGGAAATAGAAGAAACAGAAGCATAAGCATAATTAAAAATAAAAGCAGAAGCAAAATTGGAAATAGAAATAGAAGCAGAAATATAAGCAGAATCAAAAGCATCAAAAACAGAAGCAGAAGAAACAGAAGTATAAGAATAATGGATTAACAAAATAAGAAACAGAATAAAAAAATAGAATCAGAAGCATCTCTGCGTCTTTTACTTCTTCTTCATCACAGCGCCAACAACAAAACAATAAAATCAGAAGAACAAAATATAAAGAGATCAAAGATCAAATCAGAAGTAGAAGAAATTATAAGCAGAAGAAATAATGAACAATAAAATTAGAATCAGAAGCAGAAGATCAAATCAGAAGCAGAAGAAATTAGAAACAGAAGTAGAACGAATTAGAAACAGAATCGAAACCCAAGGGAGGACCAGCGGCAAGGACGCGTAGCGGCGGCGAGGACCAGAAGTGGCACCGAGGACTAAAAGCATCGGTGGCAGTGGCAGAGCGCAACGGCGACGAGGCACCCCTCTTCCTCTTCTTGGCCGTGCGTTTTCTCTCTCTCTCTCTCTCTTCACGAGCTCTTTATTAGTTTCATTGATTTATTTTTCTACACATATTTGCCTATTTGGTTTATTCTTTTAATAGTGTTTAATTATTAATTCTACAGTTCCTCTATTGCTTTTAAAATTTAAAATTTAAATATCTTAATATTTTGTCTTTTTTAATTTTCATTCTATTTGATTATCTTATTTGTTTTTTAATATTAATACCTGAATTCAATAATTTTCTTTCTTTCTTCTTCTTCTTTTCCTTAGCCACTAACCGCTCTTTCTACGACCTTACATATACCGACTTTTTTCTTTCTGGTATGGTATCTTGTTGCCCTTTCTTTCTATTTAATAAAATTGATTTGAGATTAGGGAGAAGAGATAGTTGAATTTGTAGCATTTTTTAACCTAAAAATGCAAAAAGATAAGTTCAAGAGTGGTTCAATTAAGTTTTCATAGATAAGGATGAAGCTTAGATGTGTTTGGTAAGAGAGAGAGAAAGAGAAAAAAGTTGAGAAGATAAGATGAACTTCTCATTATTAATAATGATGAATCTCACTAAAATTATACATGTTACGGGTGTATATATAAGTAACATAGGAATGCTAACTAACTAATACTAAAAAGTAGAGGATAAATAACAAAAAAAATGCTAACTGACTAACGCTAAAAAACAGAGGATAAATAACAAAACTATAACTAATTGTGCCAAGATGGCAATCTCCTAACAGATTTTATCATTGCAGCTAATTCATCAAGTAACTAATGTCCACCAACAATCTCCCTCAAGCTTGGGATGTGGATATCATACATGCCAAGCTTGCATTGAAACTTTGTGAATGGACTTGGAGCTAAGCTCTTTGTAAGAATGTCAACAATTTGTTGAGAGGTAGGGATGGGTAGAAATTTTAAGGAACCATCTTGGATACGATTCCGAACCGTATGATAATCGATCTCGATATATTTGGTGCGTTCATGGAAGACGGGATTTGACACAATGTGGATCGCTGACTTGTTGTCACAGAAGAAAGAGATAGGTTTTTCCAGTTGTACTTAAAAGTCATGAAGGATATAGGTCAACCAACGTCCTTCGCTAGTAGCTAGAGCCAAATCTCTATACTCTACCTCAGCTGAAGAGCGCGACATTGTGACCTGTTTTTTACTCTTTCAAGAAACAATCGAGGATCCTAAGAAGAAGCAGAACCCAGACACCGACCTGCGTGTATTGGGACTTGTTCCCTAATTAGAATCAGAATAGCTAGTGAGGTGAAGGTCTAAACTAGAAGAGAAGAGGATTCTCTTGGCTAGAATTTGCTTAATATACCTCAAAATGTGCAAACCATCCTTGAAGTGTTCGGTGGTCACACAATCTAAGTATTAGCTGAGTTTGTTGACAGCGAAACTAATGTCCAGACAAGTGCCGGTCAAATACAATAGCCTCTCTATAAGTCTACAATAGGGAGTCAAATCATGAAGAGGAGAACCAGATGACTTTAAAATATGAGAAGTGTAGCACATAAGAGTTGTGGCAAGTTTCAAATTTGTCAAGCCAAACTCCTCCAAGAGATCAGCTGCATAGTTTTGTTGGTATAACATGATTTCTTCCTTGCTCCTATCAATTTCAAAGCCAAGAAAATATTTAAGACGACTGAGATCCTTGATTTTGAATTTGGCATCGAGTAAAGCTTTTAACCTGAGTGATTTGTCCCATGTCATTGTCAGCAAGAACAAAGTCATCAACATAGACCAAGATGGTTACGAAGGTAGAGGCTGAACCTTTGGTGAAGAGAGAATGGTCAGCCCGAGATTGTCAAAAACCAGAGAACTTCAAAATTAAGCATAGCTTGTGAATCTTTTGGCGACTGGCTTGCTTCAGCCCAGAGAGGGAGCGCTTAAGTTTGCATACAATATTGGGAGGAGCCGAAAGACCTAGGGTCACTTTCATGTAAACAGTTTTCGGAAGGTCACCATGACAAAAGGCTGTATTAACATATAATTGGTGGAGAAAACAACCTTTGTGAGCAGCAAGAGCTAAGAGAACACAGGATGTTGACATTTTGACTACCGGGCTATAAGTGTCAAAGTAATCAAAGCCAATCATTTGGTATATCCTTTAGCGACCAGTCGCACCTTGTGGCATTCAACAGACCCATCAGGCTTCAATTTGGTCTTGAACTAACAACTTTCTTGCCTTTGGGAAGTATAGTGATAATCTAAGTCTTGTTGTTCTTTAGAGTTTGAAGTTCATCCTTAATTGCATTCTTCCAACAATCATATTTAATGGCTTGCTCAAAACTAGTTAGTTCAATAATGGTATCAATGACAAGAGAGAATTCTTTTTGTTTGTGTGAGAGATTGTCGAATGAAAGAACTTGTGAGAGACGCTGCTTGGGACATGATGGAGTAACAATGCTAGAAGTGTTTGGCATAGTAGTGACATGCATACAATGAAAATCAGCAAGGTGCTTAGGAGGTCTACAGATTCTACTGGATTTTCTAAGTGGTGTTTGGGGGTCATGAGGTTGTGAGGTTCTTTTAGGGATGTTGACAATATCTTCCTAGAAATAGAGTTAGGATTAGTGGGATCCCTTAGAATGGAATCACGGGTGTGAGTGTCATGGGACGAGAGTAAATTATCTAAGCGTGGTGCATGAGATGGAGTGTGGAATGAAGGAGGTGATAGATGAAATGATGTAGGTGTAGACATGGGAAAGATAGGTTTGGTATGTGTAGTAGCATAAGGATCATGAGATGAAAAGAGAGAATCTAAGACAGTTTTATGTTGCTGAAATAGAAAAATATGCTCATAAAAAATGATATCTCTTGAAATAAAAATTTCTTTTGTAATTATATCTAGTACAATGAAACCTTTGGTTCCCATTTTGAAACCCAAGAATATGGCTTTTCGAGCTTTCTTCTGTAGTTTTGTTCTGTGATTACTCAAGGTTGAGCAAATGCCAAGCAAACAAACGTTTTAAAATGTTGTATGATTGGCAATTTATCAAACAAAATAAGATAAGGGCTCCTGGCATGTAGAGGGCTAGAAGGAACACTATTTAAAACATGAATAGCTTGAGCAACAACATAGTTCCAAAACTTTAATGGTAAATTGCTTTCAAAAATTAAGGCTTTAGCCGTATTAAGAATATATGAGTATTTGCGCTTTACAATGCCATTATTTTGTGGGGTTTCCACATAGGAAGTTTGATGGATTATTTCTTGAGAATCATAAAAGGACTACATAATGAATTCCTTGCCATTATCAGTTCTTATACATTTTATTTTTGTATGAAATTGAGGTATGAAATTGAGTTTTAACGAGTTTTACAAAATGTGGAATCAAAGTAGCTACTTCAGCTTTATTTTTCATGAAATATGTCCATGTGAACTTGCTTTTATCATCCACGATGGTGAGGAAGTATTTGTGGTCGCTAATAGATTGAATTGCCAATGGTCCTTAAATATTCATGTGGTTGTCAAAACAAAAAATAGATTTTGTGATAATGTAAGAAAAAGAAAGTCTCTTTTGTTTGCCAAAATGGCATGGCTCATAGGGGCATATTTCAATTTGTAGGAAAGAAAGTTATAATGCCTTTTCATGAGTTCTATTCTATCATACGAAATATGACCTAATCTACTATGTCATAGTGCACCTAAATCTATCTCACTAGTTAATGCACTTGCCAAAGGATGGTCTTCGGCAGTTGTTTTTGTCTGTGTGGCTGATGTATGTCGGGTGATGCTACCAATTTTTAGTATATACAGCCCTGTTTGTAGTTTAAAAGCGCTAATCATCCTCAAGCTCCTGCGTTTTTGGATCTCACAATGAATTTCATTAAACAAAAACTAATAGGGAAGAGTGTTAGTGGCTTTAGACACTGAGATAAGATTGAAAGAAAAAGATAGCACAAAAAGCCTCAAACGAACTATATGATCTCTCAGGTTTAGGAAGGGAACCATCTATAAATTGCAACTTGTTTTCAGACTTCAATGCAAGCCATACCGAACAGGACCATGAATGGATAATTCTAATTTATGAGAGGATTTGTCGTAAGAGGAGTACCTTGACTCTTTCCAGTGTAGAGATAGAACGGACTTGAGAGATCTTGAAGCATATTTAAATTAAACTTGTTCTGCCTAATTGAGTAATCTAACTCTGCATTGTGGCTATTTGACTCATCATTCGTGCAAAAGTTTGCAAATCTGTTGTTGAGAAACTTTGATTCTCCATAGGACTTGCTTGATTCGGATCAGTCATGGTTGCAATTTCACTAATTCTAACCTTTAAAAGAATATATCGAAGACCTTTCATACATAGTCTCGTGATCGGAGCCCTCAAATCTATGCTTTCTTGATGTATCAAGCGAGAATTGAGGTAGCTCTCAGAAACTCAGTTGTGTGAGTCTACGTGTGAAAAAGAAAATAAAATAAAATCAAAGAATGAAAGAAAATAGAATCGAAGAATGTGAAAGAAATTAGGGTTAGAAATGGGGTAAAATAAGTGACGAAGAAATGGATAAAATCCTGGATTCATCACATAAATTTCTCTGTTTTCGATCGAAATCTAAATATCCAACTCCTTTCACACTCACTGCACCATGCAAAAAGGTAAGTCTAGGAGTGGTTCAATCAAATTTTCATAGATAAGGATGAAGCGAAGATGCGTTCGATGAGAGAGAGAAGGAGAAAAAGATTGAGAAGATAAGATGAACTTCTCATTATTAATAATGATGAATCTCACTAAAACCATACATGTTACGAGTGTATATTTAAGTAATATAAGAATGCCAAAATTAATTTGGATTGGTCGAGTGGCCAGCTCATTCATTCGCTTAAGCAAGTGCCAGTGGTTCGAATCCTGCTTTATGTATGCAGCAACCCATTAGCCAACAGCAAACCCTTATACAGAGCTCAGATATACGTAGGGGTGGCAAACGGGCCTAAACCCGCCGGGGCGGCCCGCGTAACTCGCCAAAAAAGGCGGGTTGGGCTAGAAAATTGGGACCGCCAAATAGCAAAAACCCGCTTAAACCGCTGGTTTTGGCGAGCTTTGGCGGGGCGGGGCGGGCTTCCCCGCCGGGCTTAGTATTTTTTTAGCAAGGGGTATTTTTATAATTTTTTTACCAAAATCCAACTTCCCCAACCCAACTTACAAGAGAATGAAAATGAAAATTGGGTGTTTTAGATTATGTTTGTTTTGTTTTAGAGACAATATTGTTAATTATGTTTTAGATTATGTTTATTTTGCTTTGGAAACAATATTTATAATTATAAAGACTTTAATATTTATGAATACAAAAATTATAATTTGTTTATACTTTTAGAAATTATAATAGTTAAAAGTAAAAAATAAAAGAGATTTTTTTATATCTTTATATATATTATTTAATAGTTAAAAGTAAAAAAAAAAAAAGAGGATATTTGGCGGGCTTAGCCCGCCGGCCCGCCAGCCCGCCGTTAGGCGGGGCGGGCTAGGATTTTGGGACCGCCTCACTAGGCGGGGCGGGGCGGACCAGCCCGCCAAATGACGGGCTTCTGGCGGGGCGGGGCGGGGCGGGGCGGGCTTCCCCGCTTGCCACCCCTAGATATACGACCAATTAGTCCTTAATCTATCGGACTGAAAGATACTGTAAACAAAAAAAAAAGAATGCTAACTAACTAATACTAAAAAGCAGAAGATAAATAACAATCTTATAACATATTTTATCATTGCATCTAATACATCAAGTAACTAATGTCACCAACAAAAAATTTCTATTTTTTAGCTTCTTTGTTTGTCTCTGATTCAAAAAACAATGTCACTTTTCTCATACATTTCATATATGAAAACTATTCCCTAATAATTCTTCGGCTATAGATCTTTTTCATTTCTCGTCTTTTTTAAAGGCGTCATCTGAAAGTTTAACTGACAAGAATACTATATTTAAAAAATTCAAGGCCAAGTTTAAAAACAAAGTTTTCACTTCTTATTTTTAAAATGTTTCAATTTCAAAATTTTTCGTTTGATTTTTTTTCTAATTGTTGTTTAGATTTATTATATATTTTTAAAATTTTTTTTAGGTAGCTGATTGTTTAAAAAAAAAGTATAAGGTACCAATATATTATCTACCAACTTATTGCTAACAATAATTAATTATTATATTTTAAATACATATATAAAGAGACACATTTAGGTGGTACATTTATAAAGATATTTTTATTAGACACAATCATAAAAAAGATATTTTTATTAGATACATTCACAAAAATACTTTTATTAAATATAATCATAAACAAAAATTGACAAAAATTAGTAGAATTTTTGTTAGTAACATAATAGAATTGTTGTTTAAATTGTGATGAATTTATTACATTTTTTTAGTATTAAAAGTACGTATGCCAATTTGCAAATTTGACCATGCATCTGCTTATGTGTCGGGAGTGCTATGTTTTTCTCAAATTAAAAGAAGTGTTTAATTAGATTTATTCAAAAAAAAAAAAAAAAGGAAAGATATTTTATTATAACGTAGCACTTCTCTATAAATTTAAAACAAAAAAGATTCAGACTTTGTTTCTATCCATTAAGTTTCTCCCATTATATAAATTTTTTTATTAGGCGTAGCGAAGTACTTTCGCAATTATTTTTTTTATTGAGTAAAGTATTGTTTTTATCCTTAACGTTTGGGGTAAGTCTCAAAGTTATCCCTAACGTTTCAATCGTCTTATTTAAGTCCCTAATGTTTTAAAATTGACTCAATGTTGTCCTGCCGTTAGAGATTCGTTAACAGAATTGACGACGAGACAAAATTAAGACGATTTTAAAAAGTTAGGGGCTTAAATAAGACGAAAACGTTAGGGACAAAAATGATACATAAAAATAAATTTTAATTTAATTCTATCTTTTAATAATATTAATTTTTTACTGTACATAGTATTCAATTATTTTTTAATTACATCTAAATAAATTACACTTAATCACATTGCTTTCATTTTAAATAAATTTATTTTTTTATAATTTTAAAGAATTTTGATACATTAGAGACAAAATGTATAATTTATATTTTTTGTATATATATTATTTTTTCCTGCAAGTTTATATACTAGTCATTTTACAAACATTTCATGATAACTAAAAATCTTTAAGAATAAAATTATAAAAAAATTAATTTATTTAAAATGAAAGTGTTACGATGGGTAACCGGAGATTGTTGGGCTGGACTCACTGGGTTGGCCCAATCGTCTGAGGAAGGAAGCCTTCGAACGGGTCTGCGTCTTGGGGGCCTCCGTCCGACTTGTGAGTATGAACGAATGGGGGTGGTACCTGCAAAGACACTCCGATGCCTAAGTCAGCAAGGGTGTGAGCAGGTCTAGAGAGTATTGGAACTTAGAGATACCTGAGGGGTGTCAGGGTATTTATAGTGGTGATCCAATAACCACCGTTGGAGTAGTGCCACCTTTTTAGGTGGATAACCGTCCCTTTATTTAGGGATTGTTGGGATATGGCTTCTAGAAGTGGGTTGAGAGATTTTAGGGGCAGTTACTTATTTGAATAAGTGTTATCTGCCAGCTATCTCTTGAACCCGACTTCTTTGGAAAGAAGTCTGTGTTGAGTCCGACCTCTTCTAAAGAGGTCGGTGAATAACGAAGGCCAATCTTTGGATTGGGCCTTTTGGTGTATTTGGACCTGGGCCTTAGTGTTGGGCCAGTGTATGAACAGTGCCCCTACTCGAGCCCAATTTCTTTTTAAGAGTTGGGGTCGAGTATTTAACTCAAGACCGTAGCCGACCTGATAAGGAACCGACGTGATGTTTCAGAACCGACGTGTTTTTTAAAAATTCTCAACAGTCGCGTCTAATCAGACGTCGCGTCCGTTAGGGATTTGTGTATTCATACGCGGGGATCAGTTACATTGGGAACGGTGCCTCTCTTTAAATGATGGCTTCCGTTTTTACCATTGTACCCGAACATTTTTATAAATACTTTCCCTCTCTTTCCTTGCTTCGTTTCTGAAAACTTTCACACTTCCTTTCCTCTGTTCGGAAGAAACTCTTGTTCGAAGGAATTCACCTTTCTCTGTTTGTTGTGCGCATGCTTTTCTGTTTTAGGTTTTGAAAAAACCTTTTTTATCTTTGTTTTGAAAAACCTTTTTCTTGGCTGACTGTCCCTTTCTTTAAGTTAAGTTTTCCTTAACAACTCGGGACAGCCTTTTGCCTTAGTGCTTTCAATAGGTTTCCTGATCTCTTTTTGGTATTCCTTATACTCAATTTTTGATTTATTGAGCTCTTATGATTTAGGTTATTTTTGCAATGCGTTTCCTTGTTTCTCGATTTTTCTGACTTGTAAGTCAGATAATTTCCGAGTATATTACGATCGACTTTTATAACCTCTTTACACCGACTTGTACCTCGTCGTTTTATCCTGACGACCATCTAGGTCGGTTCATGGGATTTTCACGCTTTGTCGAGCTTAAGTCAGCGCGTTTCGTAGAAAGAAAGAAAAACGAGAAGGAATTTATAAGAGATAAAAGATCTTTATTTATTTGCGAAGGTACTTTTACTGCTACTAAGGGTTTTTCACTATCTATGATCCCTTAGTCTCTACTGTGATGCCTCGTTAAAAATCCCTCTTTAGAAAAAACCTTTTTCTTTTGGGAAAAAATCATGAAGTTGGGAAAAGAGTACATCAGGGAGTAGAGTTCGCTTTTAACTATAGTACCTTTTCATATTACAAGCATGCCACGACCTTGGTAACTCGGTGCCGTTTAAGTCGGTCACCTTATAATAACCTTTTCCTAAGATCTCAGTAATCTTGTAGGGTCCTATCCTTTTTGTTGTCAGCTTTCATTCGCCCGAACTCAGTAGCCTGATACTTTTTCTTATCAAGATGAGGTCTTTTGCGGCGAATCTCGTAGCCATCCTTTGTCTCAAGAGCTCTTTCCTTATCTGAGTTTGCTCTCAGATTTCTGGAAGGGGGTCACGTTCTTCTTTCGTACTCTAGCATCATTGTAGAATGTTGTCTTTGGTTAATAATTTTGGACTTGGCTCTCATAATAAGCCAGTGTCCCTACTCGAGGTCGAGCTTCATAAAGTCGAACTCGAGTATTCAGTCATGCCATTCTTGAATCTTACTATTTGTTGCTATGTGACTTTTACAAGTTATTTTGGACTCTCTTTTTGGGAGGCCGAATAACTTGTTTTATACTTGTTGTGTTGACTTAGTAAGGTCGGATACTTATCTCTTGGCTTGAGGAGGCATTCTTATAAATCACCATCCTTTTTCAATTTGTTTTAAACAAATTGTTGTGAGGTCAGGTTTACATCCTCTTCGTGTTGATGTTTGATTATGATCACGATGTCCTTAAGTTATTTGTGCAATTTGTTTTAGGTTTGCCCATTGCCAGCTTGATTTAGTACAAGTGGCTTAATGAGGTCGGACCACGATTTGCATTTATAACTTCTTACACCACTTTGGATCTCGTCGCTTCAAGTCAGAAAAAGTGTGCATTAGGAAGTAAGGTGTGCTTTCTAGCTGTAGTATCTCTTTTGTTGTAGACATGGCACAATCTAGGTAGATTGTTTTCGAGTAAGTCGAGTATGTTGTAGTAGTTCTTTTTCAAGTCTTAAGTGACTTTGTTGGGATCTTTTCATTTTGGTGTTGGCTTTTCTTTGTCTGATTTTAGCCCGATGTCATTTTGGATCAAGACGAGGTTGTCAGTTGAGAAATTTCTTCGTATGACCTTCTCATGGCCATTTATGCTTGGGATCTGGTTCTCGAAGTCATACCTCAAGAAAGAGGTCGAACTTTTCTTTGTAAGCTCTAAGCCTATCCGACCTTGTTGTAAAGTCGAACCTTTAAAAGAGGTCAGACTTTTCTTTGTGAGCTCTAAAAGAGGTCAGATTTTCCTTTATAAATTCAGAGATTTTGACTTCATTGTGGTCTGACCTTTAAAAGAGGTCGGAATTTCTTCGTAAGCTCTAAAAGAAGTCGGATTTTTATTTGTAGACTTGAATCTTCAGAAGAGGTCAAATTATCTTCATAAGCATGGATCCTTAGAAGAGGTCGGATTTTTCTTTCTAAGCTTGGAAAGAGGTCGGACTTTCTTTCTAAGCTTGGAGGTTTTCGACCTCATTGTAGACTCTGATCTTTAAAAGAAGTCAGAATCTCTTTCTGATATTCTTCGAGGTTTTTGACCTCATTGTAGAGTTGATCGTGAAAGAGGTCGGATTTTTTACAGACTCCAAAACGAGGTCGGATTTTTTCCTTGTCGGCTCTAAAGAGGTCGGATTCTTCTGAGCATTGAGGTTTTAGGCCTCATTGTAGAGTCTAACCTTTAAAAGAGGTCGGACTTTCTTCGTGGGATCTAAAAGAGGTCGGATTTTCTTTGTGAGCTCCCAACTCATCCGACCTTGTTGTAAAGTCTGACCTTTAAAAGAGGTCGGACTTTTCTTCATGAGCTCTCTAAAAGAGGTCGGATTTTCTTTTTGAGCTCCCGGCTCATCCGACCTTGTTGTAAAGTCTGACCTTTAAAAGAGGTCGGATTTTCTTTTTGAGCTCCCGGCTCATCCAACCTTGTTGTAAAGTCTGACCTTTAAAAGAGGTCGGACTTTTCTTCATGAGCTCTCTAAAAGAGGTCGGATTTTCTTTGCGAGCTCCCAGCTCATTCAACCTTTGAAGAAAAGTCTGACCATCATCCCCTCCAATGAAAAATGGGCCTTTGTCACCCTGACTTTCTTTTTCCTTTGGATCGGATTCCAGTTTTCTTCTTGGAAGACATCCATTTTTATTGGTGTGCAAACGACATCAAATTCTACCACAGGATTATTTCTTTCCATATTCCTTGGCAGTGATGTAATTTGTGAGCAACCAACGAAAGATGTGCCATGTGAATTTTTCGTGTTATTCACTGCTCTGTTGTAATTGATATGTGAATCCACTGAAGAAAAAATCGGATTCATCACTCCATTGTCGGATTGGGTTGCATTCAAATTGGCTGATGCTACATTTTTGGCATAAGTTGAAAAGAAAGGTTTCATTGTTTTTATCAACAATATTTTCCCTTCTTTCTTCCATTACTGACTAATATGAGATATTTTATTTATTTATAAAACCTGTGTATTTGGAACATGCAACTGCTCCATTCCATGAGTGGGTATCATGGATTTTTCCGAGATTGTAAGTTGACACAGATGTCATTGTCCATCCTATTTCACGAAGAGGTTGGGATTAGTCATGTTCCTTTTTCCTCTTATTTTTTTTTCACGTAACTTCTTTTTCCAATTGAATTTATTGAATTGAAAATCCTTTTATTCAATTGGCTTTCGAGTTCGTTTTTTTTCATGTAACTTCTTTTGCCAATTGAATTTTCTGAATTGAAAATTCTTTTATTCAATTGGCTTTCGAGTTCGTCTTTTTTTTTCATATAACTTCTTTTGCCAATTGAATTTTCTGAATTGAAAATTCTTTTATTCAATTGGCTTTCGAGTTCGTTTTGGTTGCTTTCTACAATGGCCTTGGGACGGTGCTTTCTTCTCTTTTGTTTACTCCAATTTAACTGTAGAAGTAGAATCATCATCCCTATTTGATATCCTCTGCCCATTGGGAGAGGTTTTTACGGGATTTCTGGTATCCATAGAAACTGTATTCCAGCTTCTTTTTAACATGCTTGCATCTTATTCGTGTCGAGTGGTTGTCTGACTATGTTGTTGATTATCCGCCATTATCAAGAGTTGAGCTCCAGGTCTCCGGCAACGGCGCCAATGTTCCGATGGGTAACCGGAGATTGTTGGGCTGGACTCACTGGGTTGGCCCAATCGTCTGAGGAAGGAAGCCTTCGAGCGGGTCTGCATCTTGGGGCCTCCGTCCGACTTGTGAGTATGAACGAATGGGGGTGGTACCTGCAAAGACACTCCGATGCCTAAGTCAGCAAGGGTGTGAGCAGGTCTAGAGAGTATTGGGACTTAGAGATACCTGAGGGGTGTCAGGGTATTTATAGTGGTGATCCAATAACCACCGTTGGAGTAGTGCCACCTTTTTAGGTGGATAACCGTCCCTTTATTTAGGGATTGTTGGGATATGGCTTCTAGAAGTGGGTTGAGAGATTTTAGGGGCAGTTACTTATTTGAATAAGTGTTATCTGCCAGCTATCTCTTGAACCCGACTTCTTTGGAAAGAAATCTGTGTTGAGTCCGACCTCTTCTAAAGAGGTCGGTGAATAACGAAGGCCAATCTTTGGATTGGGCCTTTTGGTGTATTTGGACCTGGGCCTTAGTGTTGGGCCAGTGTATGAACAGAAAGTAATATGATTAAGTGTAATTTACTTAGATGTGATTAAAAAATAATTGAATACTATGTATAGTAAAAAATTGATATTATTGAAAGATAAAATTAAAATTTATTTCTATGTATCATTTTTGTCCCCAACATTTTCGTCTTATTTAAGTCCCTAACGTTTCAAAATCGTCTCAATTTTGTCCCGCTGTTAATTCTGTTAACGGATCCCTAATGGCAGGATAATATTGAGTCAGTTTTGAAACGTTTGGGACTTAAATAGGACGATTGAAACGTTAGGGACAACTTTGACATTTACCCCAAACGTTGGGGACAAAAACGATACTTTACTCTTTTTTATTTGTCGTTAGTATTTTTTCACCTATCATATTATTTTGACGGGTGTCCAATGAAGGATGGGATCACATGCATGTGTGCTTCTAAAAATATTGAGGAAAGATAATATCTTCATACAAAAAACAGAGCAACTTAATCATGCATTATTATTTTATAATTTAGGTATCCAAGTGAGACAATTTGAAGAAAAATCACATCTACATTGATAAATAATAATATAATAACGAATTGAACTATCATATTTCCCTTGTATAAAACCACAGGTGGGTCAAGACTCAAGAATGTGTTTAATTCCTAATGGTTGTTTGGCTCCAAAAGATAGACCAAACTTAAAACAACGAAAATGAGTGAGAATAATAATGTTGTTGGCTGATAATATATAGGTTTTGCTTTCATCTAGCTATGTTTATATAAAGTGCAATTAGGTTTTTTTCTCTTTTTTTTTTCTTTTTTTTTGTAAAGGAAAGAAATGGAGAGAAAATAAATAGAGAGGAAAGTGAGATTTTTTTTTTAAATAAATAAAGGAAATATTTTAATTACCGAAATATGCATTTTAGAACGTTTTTATCAAAAAGCATCACATCACTATAAAATAAGTTAATATGTATCTCATTTAAAAGTAAACGAGATAAGCCTGACAATAAATACAGTGTATATCTCGTTTACAGCGTGTTAACTTATTTCCTTTACACTGTAAACGAGATACGTTAAGACAAATTTCAAGCGGCTATAAAAGGATGTGCAACCCTTTGTATCTTCCACAAACATTTCACTACTTCTTTGCTACTTATTCCTTCCGAAAATAAGCCAAAATGTCTAGTAGTAGTGGTTACTTGGTTGTTAGTGTGTATTCTAATTGCCATAAGAGAAATAGTGATGATGGAGTAACATTTGAGTGTGAGAATCCAATTCTGTTGCGTACCCGGCTAGTAAGCTCATTGGCGGAACTGAAGAGTCTGATATTGGGTAGCGTCAGTGGTAGTGGGAGAAAAGAGATCCAAAGAGTGGGGTATAGGTTGCTAGCACCGATGAGAAACTGAGTTTTTTTATTCCATCTGTTTTGGCTCCATGGCGACGAGCATGTGCACTTGATATTTGACATCCATGGGAGAATCATGGTGGAGCAAGTGATCGAACTTTCTGCGGAGGTTGGCGACATCGATGGCGGTGGATCTGGCTCGTCAGACTTCGTCCAGAATGACCCACCTCTTGCACCACCACCGATTCATGTTGCCAGTCCAGTGGAAGACATGGAGGTCGACAGTGAGGACTACGACGAGGAGTATGTTGCTGATAGCAACGAGAGCGTTCTTCTGAGGATGATAATGAGGAAGAGTTTGTATCGGAGATCCTGGTTGAGGCATCAGGTAGGTATCTTTTGCCTCCCCTGCATCCAATTCTAGCCTTGTCATCTGTACCCAGTCACTATGGTGCATTGGATCTAGATGCGATGCACGAGAAGAACCCATTTTCCAACATGGGTGAAGAAGATTACAACTTGAACGGTGGGATGGAGTTTAGGGTTGGCCAAAGATTCAAAAGCAGAGATGCAGTAATGCAGGGTGTTAAGAATTACAACATTTGCAGAAGTGATGAATATCGAGTAGTGGAGTCGGATCAATTAAAGTACCATATGCGTTGCCGACAACATGCAGTAGGCTGCCTTTGAAGTCTCTGTGTTACTCTCTGACAGAATTTCAGATATTGGTAAGTTAAGGATTCATTGTGTTCAATGTTGTCAGTTGTCGTTGTTATGCTTGTTGAACCTGTTTACCACTGTTGTTCTATTTCACTAGGGACGTGCGTAGGGTGGGAGAAGTGCACACGTGTTTAGCACCCACAATATCGCATGACCACCGACAGTTGGACAACAGTCTCATCTACCGTGTCATCCTTCCGTTGATACAATCAAACCCGTCTGTCAGCATCTCAGTCCTACAAGGTGCAGTTAGGCAAAAGATAACTAGTGACTACACTTTCTATTTTAATTAATTTAAATAAGATTATTTAGTGAAATAGTGAATAACAAAATTCATTTCGCAACTTCTATATTTGGTAGATTAAATGAAAACGTTTACTTAATAACCAACAAGTACATTTGTATAGATTACTTAGTTTAAGTAACAAAAAAACTTAACAAAAAATAATTTACTTAGATATTTGATAAATACAAACATAAATATTTGGCTTCATGGTTAGGTTTATTACAAATTTTTAATACTCAAAATTAATAACTAAATTAACAAACATATGCTTAACAATAACTTAGCATACTAGCATTTAAACCTAACATCATATCCTAATATTTAAACAAATCCTAACCTTAGTTAATAACCTTAATTAATAACTAAATTAGTAACATCCATTTTAACTAGGGGTGTTCATGGAATGGATCTGATCTGCATATCCACAATATTTATCTGAATCCGATCCGAAAAAATGCGAATATGGATCCGAACCGCACACTAATAGGATCAGATTGCGGATTCTGTGTAGGTATCCGCATATCCGCGTATCTGCAAAATAAAAAAAAGTAGATATTCTTTTGATGTTTTATTTCAACTATTAATTATCATATATGTTGTATTATTTTAATTTATTATTTAAGAAAAGTATGTTTAATATTATTTTAAGAGTAAACATATTCAAAAGAATAGAAAAAAATAAATTTTATTGATATTTTTTGATAAAAATAAGCTTTTAAAAATTTTTTGTGTTCTACGGATATATCCGATATCTGATCCGACCTGATCCGCAAATGTGCAGATCAAACGAATCCAAGCTTAAAAATTGCGGATATTGGATCCGATGATTTTAGTGGGGATCGGATCGAAAATTTTGGTCATATCCGACCCGACCCGATCTGCGTTCACCCCTAATTTTAACTTGTACCTTCCTAGCATTTAAACCGATCCTAACATGTACTGCATACTACCTACGTAAAACTATCCTAATTAGGGCAACACTTCTATGCTTTAACTTAACCATAAAACAGAAAACAATACCAGCCTCAAAGTCCTCTGCCATTGCAATGTGCCAAGTCGCGTTGAGTCTATTAATGTCTCCATCGTGATTATCAGCACGCGTCATATTCTTCAAGTAACTCGAAAATATGATTAGAAAGGGTTAAAAGTTGGAGAAAAAGGCCAAAAAAGAGAAGTCAATGGGTTAAAATGGATGATGTGGATGAGATACATATATAGACCTCTGCTCCTCTTATCTTGTTTACACTGTAAACGAAATAAGGCCATTACATAACACGTGTATAAACATGATACAACCACGTTGTCATGTGCCTTATCTCGTTTATAGTATAAATGAGATATGTGTTAACTTATTTCGTTTACACTATAAACGAGATAAATGATGTGATGCTTTTTAGTAAAAACGCTCTAAAATACATATTTCAATAATTAAAATATTTATTTTATTTATTTAAAAAAATCCGGAAAGTGAACTTCTATTTTTCATATATTTGGATGAATGCAAAATACGAAAAACAAAATAGAAGAATGGGTAGTTTCTTGCATTATTTCTTTTTGTGATATGCAAGCCTTTTACTACACAAATAAAATTAAAATATTTGTTTCAATGAAATGCTAACCTTCCAATTTTGTTTTGAGTCTTTCCATTTATTTATTTATTTTTGTTGTCTAGAGATATATAATAAAGGAAAACAAAGTCTAAATGACTAAGAACAAATCATTCTCTATAATATCCTAAAGCTCATCCATAGAGATAGTCATTCCATATATTCTTTATCATTATTTAAAGAAAATTTTGCCATTAAATTAGTAGTATTATTTGTTGTTCTTTGAATAAGAGTGATGTGAACATTCTATCCAAGATGCAAGTAGTCTTCAATTTTTGAAGTAGATCCTCATCACTCCTAAGATGATCATTTTCCTTGTTTTGAATGAGTTGAAATGCTCCTAAACAACCAGTTTCAACAATAACATCTTTGAAGCCACACTCCCAAACCAAAATAATACCCTTCCAAATTACATGAAGTTCACACCTAAGAACACTCATCAACAGAAGGTTTCTAGTGCATCCTTTAATCTAAGTGCCAACTGAATTTCACAAAATACAACCAAATCCCACTTTTTCCGTGGTTTCAAAAAGGCTAGTATCAGTGTTTAATTCGACCGAATTAAGAGAGGAAGGAGACAAAAAAAACAGTAGAAGAAGATAGAGATTTTTGAAGAGAAAGAATAGAATGAAGCTCTCTAGTTGTGTTTTGAATGAGATTAATCACTTTGTTAGTGCTCCATAAATCATCAGTATTGAAAAAATTATTATTGCGATCCAGCCAAATCCACTAGATGGCAGCAAAGAAGAGAAAGACATTATTCTGCTTACATCTAGGAATCCACTATATAAGCTCAAGTTGAAAATTGCTTCCATAATTAATCTGATCCCAAATAATCCTGGCTTTGGGGCAATCTCTTAAACAATGAAGACTAGTCTCAAGCGCTTGTAAGCAACGATGACAAATGTTTGAAGTGGCCAGCCTTCTATTAAAACGAAAAACAGTTGTTGGAAGAGCATTGCAAGCACACAACTAAATCATTAACTTATATTTTTATGGCACCAAAAGCCGCCAAATCCAGAGCTAATTTTCATTATCCTCCCATCTAAAAATCCTCTTTCCAGGCCAAGCATAACCACTACTCGCTGTACACATGCCAGAGGTAGAATTGTCCCAGATCCATCCAACTGATTCTCCAACTTGTCTATCTGAATTGTAATCCACAAGCTTCAATAGAAAGTCATGAGTGATAGGAGAATAAAGATTTTGAAGGTTTCAAGTGCCATTGTACCAAATATCATAGATGCACAACTCAAAGTCAGAATATGTACATAAGGAAGGTCATCAGCTAGTCGGTTACCAATTTGCCATTTATCAAACCAGAAAGACTGAGATAAAGGTCCAATGCACTAGAAAAACCCTCCTTGAGAAGTTGAGCAGCTTTGTATATCCCTTTTCAAACTTGGGATGAGTTTCGATGAAGAGAAAAATAACCATCACTACCATTCTTCATATATTTTGCTAACATGATCTGCACCTATGGTTTCTCCTTGCAATGGAACAATTGCCAAACAAGCTTACTCAAAAGAGCAATATTAGCACAAAAAAGATCTCGAATTTCTAATCCTCCAAAGTTCTTTGGTGTTACCACATTATTCCAACTAGTAAGAGATAAATATCTGCCCTCTGTTTACCCCTTCTAAAGGAATTACCGGGTCATAGTGATTCTTTTACACACCCAACTTGGAAAGAGAGAGACCTGCATATGATAAGAAGGAATTGCTAATACCACCGAGTTGATGAGACAAACTCTGCCTGCTCTGTTCAAAGTTCTCCTTTCGAATTTGCAAGCCGACTTCTACTTTTTTTTAAGATGTAAGTTGATCTAAAAACTCTAGCATGATTCATATTCACTCCTAGATATTTGCCCAAGTCTTGCACAAACCGAATGGAGGAGATACCTGTAAATTTATCCTTTCTACTACTGGTAACATTTTTGGAGCAAAGTGCTCTTGATTTTTTAAGGTTAACTTTCATTCATGAAGCCTTACAAAAGTTGTGAATAGAATTCATAACCATATGGACTTGTGACTTCTTCTTCGCTTTGCAAAACAAAAGCAAATCATCGTAAATATTAAGTGTGAAACTCTTGGTCCCCCTCTTGAGATCATTACTGGCTTCCAATCACACTCCTAAACTAGATGAGAAATATGACATACAAGACACTTCATACAAAGAACAAAAAGATAAGGGGACATAGGATCTCCTTGTCTAAGCTCTCTCTAAGGAGTGAAACTCTCCAATCTACTACCATTCCAAAGAATAGATAAAGAAGATGCATGAACACAAGTCATTATCAAAATTAATGGCTACCTGAGGGAAGCCAAGTTTTTCTAAAGTCCTTTCCAAAAACTTCGAGTCCACTCTATCATAAGCTTTTTCAAGATCAATCTTAAAAGGCAAAGTACCTTTTCTGAATTTAGTTTGTTTCATGAAATGCAAAATTTTCTGCGCAATACTAATGTTTTTCAGAGAACCTTGATAAACCACTATTTTATGGTTTATCTTGTGCTCAATTGAGTGAATTTTATCAATCTTTCACCCACTTATTCATACAATTCGCATGTTTTATGTTTTCCTTCCTGATTTTGTGCTATGATTAAAAACATGCTTCTTTGATCTTAATTTAGCTAATTTTAATCCTCTCTTATTACCATTCAATGCCTTGATATGTGTGTTAAGTGTTTTCAGAGATTAAACCTCTACCAGGGATAAACCCCTTTGCAATGGGCCAATGATCTCAGTGAGAAAGGGACGAAGGCGGTTCATAAAAAATTTAGTGATAGTTTTGTAAATCACATTGCAGAGACTTATCGGCTTGAAATTTTCCAAAAATATTAGGCAGTCCACTTTTAGAATAAAAACTATCAGAGTTTCAACAATACTAAAATTGATTGGTTCCCCCGAAGAAGGCTCTTTGAACTAATTGGTTCCGCCAGAGAAGGCTCTTTGAACTACTTTCCAAATATCAGGTCTTATAAATTCCTAGTATTCTTTGAAAAAGAAAGCTTGAAACCCATCAGGACCAGACACTTTAAGAGAGCTCATACTAAAGATTGCAGACTTTACTTCTTCAAACGTGACATGTGCAGTGAGCTTCCTACAAGCTTTCCCACTAAGTTGTGGCAACTAAAAATCACCAAGACAATCAACATCTATATTCTCAGTAACACAAAAAAGCTTTTTGAAAAAATCTAGAGTCTCATGTTGAAGAGCAGTCGGATCCATTTTCCAAGTACCATCCCTTACAAAGAGACCATGAATTATATTATGCTTTCTTATGACCAAGGTCTGAAGGTGAAAAAATCTAGTATTCTTGTCTCCATGTATGACCCACTTCTCTCTGAATTTTTGGTGCCATATAATTCTTCTTGCATCAAAATTCTGTTATAATCATCATTCATCTTCTTTTCCTTCAACCGAAGAAAAGGAACATCATTAACTTCTAACTATCTTTGGATGTCATTAATCTAGGCCCCAAGACTTCTTTTTTTCATAAAAATATTACCAAAAGTCTTTAAGTTGAAATCTAATGAGACCCTTTTAAATCGTAAGAAAAGGGCGAGCACTTTTATGTTTAGGAGCACCTAAACATCTCACTAGAAGAGGGCAATGATCCGAATGTAGCCTGCTAAGAATTTCTGAAAAAGCTTCAGGAAATTAAGTAAGCCAAAATTCATTAATGAGAATCCTGTCTAGTTTCTTGGCAACATCTCTTCCATTTTGAACATGTCTGTACCAAGTATAATTCCTTCAAGTAGTCTTCATTTTCATAAAACCACAATCATCCACCACCGAAGCAAAGAGATCAGATTTATTATTTAAAAAATACAATTATTTCTCTTTGAAGGTCTCAAAATTTCATTGTAGTCTTCCAAAGCTAACCAAGGTCCATCATAAACAGATACAAGATGAGATAAGTGATCCTAAAGATGGGTTCTCATGTTGAATTGAGGACTTCCATAAATGACACTGCATCTCCAAGATGAACTTTTCCAAACATCCACAGTAACACATTGATCATACAACTCAATTATATTACAGGTAACATTAGAAACAGAAAAAAAAAAAACCAAATGCCCCCTTTTATGACCTACTGCCTCCACAATACCCACAGCATGAAATCCTAAACTATCCCAAAAATTTTCCAAATTTTTTAACAATGTATGAGTCTCTAAAAGAATGAAAAAAGAAGGTTGATAAATTCTTACCAAATTTTTGGAATGAACTCGAGCCATCTTGTTTGATGCACCCCTTACATTCCAAGCTATAATGTTAAAGCTATACATAAACACCCAAAAGAAAATTAGAGGAAAACCCTTTCTCAACAATCTGTTGAGGATTTTTTGATATCCTCATCACGAGCTTGAAGCCCGAATCCTTGTACAATTGTATTCGTTCTACCACCATTATTTTTAATTTTTGGTGAAGTTTGAAGAGAGGCTGGTCGACGGCATTTTCTGACCACACTTGAAAATGGAGAACGTGCTGAAAAGGTGCTACTGTTTGTACCAAAGCCCCCTCAAGAATAGGGGAGTACTTGTTCTTGCAATCTGTCTTCAAAGAGGCCTGCAAGATAGAGCCTTTCTTAACATGAGAATCGGAATTCTCAAGAGTTGTTGCTTGTTTTTTGTTTTTATTTTGGGCTGAAGCACTTAAGCCAACTTTAAAACCCATCTTCTTTTTACCCTTTCTTATCACATTAGTCCATCTTTCTTCATGATCATTCACAACACTGCCTACGTGATTCACTTCATGATTCTTATTCAAAACTTCCTCCAGAAAATCAGGGATTGGCTTATCTTCAATAATCGTCCCATAATTTTGGCCAAATTCAAAAAGTTTCTGTTTTTGAGTTGCCAACTTTTTTGAATTTTCTTCTAGCAAAACATGCTTCATTATATCATCACCATGTTCTCCCTTATTTCCAATCTCCACTTCATTAACAACTGGAGCCGGCTTAGATTCCATATTAACTATAACACACTAACATGCAAATTCTTATACTCGAGTCATAAGTTAATGATAATAAGGTGGTACGACTCTCAAGATGAATTTATAATACATAAAATGAAGTAAAATAAAATCACGAATTGGGAGCACTCACGTATCGATAAAAATGAAAGATAAAGCGCGATCGGAAAGCATAAATAAATAAAACTTTAAGGTAGAATAGAATAAAGACAATATATATACATATCAACATAAGTAAATAGCCACTAGTCGCGACCTGCGAAGTTTAGGCCGACTAGGGTTATAGAAATAAAAACCAATTGACAACAATATTTTCCTCATCTCTCCCAAAATATACATCAAGGCCTCTATAGGAAAGTTCCAAAAGAAATAAATACATACATATGAGTTTTTCAAAATAAGTGTGGAGAGATTCTAAACAAGATATAAACAGAAGTCTAGTAAGCTTCGTCATCTCTTAGATGAACCATAACTCACTGCAGAGCTCCAGGACCTACATTTGAAAAACAATAGATATATATACAGAATGAGAATCCTCGACCCATAGGTTCCTAGTACGGTAAAAGTGCCAAATAGATAGTATATAAGGCAACACGAACTCACTAAGCAATCTTAAACTCCATACCTCATCATATCCATCCTAAGTTCTTATTAATCCATATTTTGGCAAATATTATAAGGGAGTCTAAATTAAACTTAACATTTCTCATACTTCCACCACTCTCCAATAGAATAAATCCAAAACCTAACCCAGCTCTCAAATAATCCGACTTAGTAACCCTATCTCAACATATTAACTTTTTGCTCGTAGCAAGTGGAATCACTCCACTGCATCAACCCAGGAGGCTCAAATCATCCCATTAAACATTTACCTTTATTATTCAACCATTTCGTCATTCCATCTCAACAAGGACAACCCTCAGCGCCAACCGACACCAGCATGAGGGACCTCTCAGTTATACAGACACAAGCAATGCAAACAAGGAATACACAAGTAGATTCAAGTAAGGCAAGTAGCACTTAATCATGTAAGATATACAATTAGGCAAATGATACAATTAAGCAAACCCAAACAAATAAAAAATATGCAAATGATATATGCCTGTCCTATGACTGATGATATCATCTGTCGGTTATACAGCGAAATCCAACATGTCCAGAGCAAGTGAAATTACTCCACTGCATCTATCCAGATATGTATATCTGGCAAACAGAATCACTCTGCTGTAGCAAGTGAAATCACTCCACTGCAAGTAAATCATTTTCATAGGCAAGTAGAATCACTCTACCGCAGCAAGTGGAATCCCTCCACTGCAAGTAAATAATTTTCAAAAGCAAGTAGAATTACTTTGCTGCGGCAAGTGAAATCACTCTACTGCAAGTAAATCATTTTCAAAAGTAAGTAGAATCACTCTACTATGGCAAGTGGAATCACTCCACTACAAGTAAATCATTTTCAAAATCATTCCATTCATAGCTCAATCATAATCAATCGTTCATCACCTCTTAACATTATAATCACTCCCATCATATCTTAATCAAATTCATTCATTCCTATCTCTCAATATCATTCAACCATTTTACCATTCATCATCCCATTATCCCTTATCATCCATTACTTCACAATTTGTTCATCTCTTATCAATTCACCAACTTATTTGTTTAATTCTTGTTTCTAACTCCTCCATCCTCAATTACACCGGCTCTAGACTCTTATCGGGATTTATAAATTTTAGAAGGCTCGAGGAATTGTTGAGAGCTTAAAAATTTACTTTTCAGAAAAATAGGGGTGGTCGCGTACACATGCACATGTTCGCGTACGCATAAGCATAATTTTTTAAAACTCATGTACACAGACCACCTTTGCGTACGCGGTAGGTTCGGGTAGTGGGTCTTGCTTGCGTACGCATGACCTACGTCGCGTACACATAAGCGTCATTTTGACAAAATCGGCGTATGCAGCCCGTGTTTGTGTATGCATGGGCATTGGCAGAGACCAACTCTCATGTACACGCGACAGTACTCGCGTACGCATGGCATATCAGACTAGGAAAAAGCTTATATACTCCAGAAACCAGTTTTTCAGCCCAAATTTCAAACCTTCATATCTTTTTCCACAAAATTCTTTTTTCAACCATTCTTGAACTGTTATAAAGATCGATAAATGAATTTTCATAAAAATATAGTTTTGAAAAATTTCTAACTCTTAGGACCGAGTTACGACCTGTCGAAGTTGGCCAAAAATTAGTTTTAACCAAAAATAGTATTTGCCAACTTTTCCAAATAGTTCACAAGCCCCCCAAAACCAAATCAATTCACATATTCACACTCAACCAAATTCAACACTACTTCATCTACACATTTCAACTCAAATTGATATACTTCACACCTCAAATCCTCAATTTATATTACCTTATCAATCATTCCAATTTCTACACATTCAATACCAAGTTTTTCATTCAAACTCATGCATCATCACACAATTCAATCACCACTTACCCTTATCTTTTCTTGGCCTCCGGCCCAATATTCATCAATTTAATACATAATTCATAAATACATTATCACCATCCAAATCATCAAACTCTACAACATATTAACTATGCATAATCACACAATCCTCATCCAAATCATCAATCACCACAACACATCATCTGCACATATCAAATTCCAACTAAATACACAATTGAAACTTAATCCTAAAGGGCATCTAGCCTAGAATTTCACATTACATTATACGGTATTTAAATGAAACTTAAACCGTATCTCTTAGAGGACAAAATCAAACCTTTTACTTGTGAATCTCCACTCCAAATCTCACCTAAAAGCTTCACAAGCTAATTGCAAGTTCCTAATATGTATCCAAAATCATCCAACACTTTAATATACACAATTTCATACATACATCAACCTAGGGTTCATGAAACTTCATAAATCACAAGGTTTTGGGAATATCTTACCTTAACCCATGGAAATGGTTGATGAAATTCACCAAAAGCTCATACTAGAGCACCCCTAAACAACCAAAATCGCAAGCTTTCCTCAAAACCCAAATCAAAACACGAATTGAAAGGGAAAAATGAAACTGGGAAGAGGACTTCAAAATACTCACCACAATACATAGATAGAATTGAAGAGCTCAATGAGAGCTTCACGTGACCATAAACGTCTTGTCAATCAGAGCTCCGAATCAAAAGTTATGGAGCTTTAAAGATCAAAGGGGGTTAGGGTTTGTGTTCTTCTTTCTCTCTTCCTCCAATCCGTGTCTCTCTCATAAAAAGGGGGGAAGTGTGTTTATGTTGTACTGAAATGGGTCATTATATAGTGTGGGCTTGGGCCACTTGGGCTTGGTTCACTCTGTTTAGCCTGTTGGCCCAATTTTAGGCCAAAATCTTTAAGATTAGTATTTTAATTCGCATTTTAAATATTTTTACTTTCCCAAATCATAAATTCTAAATTTTTAACCCTCTTCACTCATAATTAATTTTCTCAGTTACAGTACCGGACAGTCTAAGCCGGTACTGCCAGCTAAATTTTCAATACGCGTCCTTACGCATTTTTCCGCAGAAAAGTACATTTTCTCACTCGGAATAATCCTCCGAATCCAATTATCATATTTAAATTTTCAAATTATGATTCTAAATTTTTTCACTTCCATCGGCTCATATTTAATTAATTATTTATTTAATTTTTGTTTAATCAGAGTTTTATATCCCACCCACCTAATTAAAAATTTTGCCCACAAAATTTGGACCACAAAAAGAAAACAAAATTTTGGATTAAACCACCATTAAAAGTTTTTTCAATTTTAACTATCCTTACACCATTTATTCTATTATCCTTCAATAGCAATTCAAATACCCATTTACAATTTATTTCAACACCAATTCAAATTTCTATTTACATTATTCATTCTTATCTATAATGCCATAATCTATCCGAATTCAAGTCTACGCTCTCATCCGTTTCACTCTTAACCTCCTCTAGGTCTTTCCCAATAGTTAATCCAACATTAAGTTTACGCCGCCTTTTTGAAATCTCCCGTAACTCCCGATTGAAATCTTAAATTAAAATTTCCAAAACTCTTCAAATCCTTACCAAAAGTTGACGGAGTCTCCTCTAAGCCAAAATTTACCACCCTTCGCAGGTTCCCTGAATTTAATCGCAACATGAACTCATCATTTCAATTCAACATTTTTGAATTCGTCATTTAAAAATAATCGTTACCAATTTCAATCTAAAACCAAATCCAACGTATTCAGCACACACTTATCATACAATTCATTTACCCACTTACAATCATTTTCACAACCTATTCAAAATCAATCTAATCTTACAACTACAATCAAACTTAATTACTGGGAAATCACCATTTATATTAACCGACTAAATCCTTAGAGTATTCAAGTCTAAGATATTTCTAATCACCTCCTACTACTCTTCATTGCCATTATCCTATGTCAACACTCCCGCAAGGTTCTGCTGCGTCAATATAATTTTCATCTACTAAGAATCCAATCATTCATCCTTAAGTACTAAACCATAACTTAACATAATAGATAATTACTAAATTCTATTTATGACAACTAAAATCAAATGCTACTCAATGTCAAACATAGTCAAATTCGAGCCTAATTCATGCTCTACCTACCCCAACACTTAACAACTCACCATCTATTCAATGTTATCCCAAGACACCATATACTCTGCTAATACATCCAACTTCAAATGCTAATTTTGGCACCTTTATTCCTGAATTAATAACTTATCAATTGTATAATGCAGTTAACACTTTTATCATGAATCTATCATTTACCTCTGACCAAAGTCTCTGATCCATCAGCCTCACCCGCCATCACAGCATACACGTGACCCTGTTGTTGGGCTCTACCAGCATTTCAGTTGGCCTTCTCGGGATAGTTCCATGCCATGTGACTAGCTCCTCTACAATAGTAACACAATCCTAATTCAGCTCTACATAGAGTGTTCAGGTGATAACTTTCACACCTCCTACAAGTCAAATCATTCTGAGGTTACTTTCCATATCTCCTTCTTGATGATTGTCGTTATTGTTGTTCCTCCAGAAGTTATTTTGGCCTTGCTGAGGCTATTGGTTGTAACCTCTCCTCTTAAAATCCTGACCGTTGGGACAAAATATCTCGCACTCTCCCGGTATACATGCCAGAGGCAAAATTGTCCCAGATCCATCTAGTTGATTCTCTAACTTGCCTATCCAGATTGTAATCCACAAACTTTAATTGAAAGTCATGAGTGATAGGAGAATAAAGATTTTGAAGGTTCCAAGTGCCATTGTATCAAATATCATAGATGCACAACTCAAAGTCAGAAATATGTACATAAAGAAGGTCATCAGCTAGTCGATTACCATTTTGCCATTTATCAAATTAGAAAGACTGAGATAAAGGTCCAATGCACTAAAAAAAAAACCCCTCCTTGAGAAGTTGAGCAGCTTAGTATATCCCTTTCCAAACTTGGGATGAGTTCTGATGAAGAGGCAAATAACCATCGCTACCATTCTTCATATATTTTGCTAACATGATCTGCACCCATAGTTTCTTCTTGCAATGGAACAATTGACAAACAAGCTTACCCGAAAGAACAATATTCGCACAAAAAGGATCTCGAATTTTCAATCCCCCAAATGTCTTTGGTATTACCACATTATTCCAATTAATAAGAGATAAACATCTTTCCTCTGTTTGCCCCTTCCAAATGAATTTTCGGGTCATAGATGTGATTCTTTTACACACCCAACTAGCAAAGAGAGAGACCTGCATATGATAAGAAGGAATTGCTGATGCCACTGAGTTGATTAGATAAACTCTTCCTACTCTGTTCAAAGTTCTCCCTTTTAAATTTGCAAGCTGACTTCTAATTTTTCCTAAGATGTTGAAAAAAGTTGATCTGAAAACTCTAGCATGATTCAGATTCACTCCTAGATATTTGTCCAAGTCTTGCGCAAACCGAATGGAGAAGATACCTGAAAAAATATATCCTTTATACGACTAGTGACATTTTTGGACTAAAGTGCTCTTGATTTTTCAAGGTTAACTTTCATCCATGAAGCCTTACAAAAGTTGTGAAGAGCATTCATAAACATCTGGACCTGTGACTTCTTCGCTTTGCAAAGTAAAAGCAGATCATCGTCAAATATTAAGTGTAAAACTCTTGGTCCCCCACTTGAGACCGCTACTGACTACTAATCACCCTCCTTAACTAGACGAGAAATATGACATACACGACGCTCCAGACAAAGAACAAAAAAATAAGGGGATATAGGATCCCCTTGTCTAAGCCATCTCTGAGGAGTGAAACTCTCCAATATACTACCATTCCAAAGAATAGATAAGGAAGATGCATGAACATAAGTCATTATTAAATTAATGGTTACCTGAGGGAAGCCAAGTTTTTCTAAAGTCCTCTCCAAAAACTTCCAGTCCACTCTATCATAAGCTTTTTCAAGGTCAATCTTAAAAGCCAAAGTACCTTTTCTGAATTTAGTTTGTTTCATGGAATGCAAAATTTTCTGTGCAATAATAATGTTTTCCGAAGAACCTCTACCAGGGATAAGTCTCCTTGCAATAGGCCAATAATCTCAGTGAGGAAGGGACAAATGTAGTTCACAAAAACTTTAGTGATAGTTTTGTAAATCACATTGCAGAGACTTATCGGCCTGAAATCCTTCAAAAACGTTGGGCAGTCCACTTTTGGAATCAAAACTATTAGAGTTTCAACAATACTAAGATTGATTGGTTTATAACGGTAGAGTTTCTACACTCCATAGATTAAGGTGTGGAGCTCTGCTGTTCCTCAAAGATTAATGCAAGTACTACTGTTTTCTATTCAATTCTTCTTATTTCTCTTCTAAGATATCCATTCGCACCCAAGAACGTGATGAAGGTGATGATTATGTGTGACGCTCATCATCCTTCTCCCTTATGAACGCGTGCCTGACAAACACTTCTGTTCTACATGAATTAAGCTAGAATGAATATCTCTTAGATCTCCTAACCAGAATCTTCGTGGCGTAAGCTAGAATGATGGCGGCATTCAAGAGAATCCGGAAGGTCTAAACCTTGTCTGTGGTATTCCGAGTAGGATTCTATGATTGAATGACTGTGACGAGCTCCTAACTCGCGATTGCAGGGCGTTAGTGACAGACGCAAAAGGATAGTAAATCCTATTCCAGCATGATCGAGAACCGACAGATGAATAGCCGTGCCGTGACAGGGTGCGTGAGCATATTATTCACTGAGAGGATAAGATGAAGCCATTGGCAAGGGTGATGCCTCCAGACGATTAGCCGTGCCGTGACAGGGCATTGGATCATTTTCCCGTGAGATGACCGAAAGTAGCCATTGACAGTGGTGATGTATCACATAAAGCCAGCCATGGAAAGGAGTAAGACTGATTGGATGAAGATAGCAAGAAAGCAGAGGTTCAGAGGAACAAAAAGCATCTCCAGTCGCTTATCTGAAATTCCTACCAATGAATTACATAAGTATCTCTATCCCTATTTTACTATATAATATTCGAAAACACCATTATCACTTTATATCTGCCTGACTGAGATTTACAAGGTGACCATAGCTTACTTCATACCAACAATCTCCGTGGGATTCGACCCTTACTCACGTAAGGTATTACTTGGACGACCCAGTGCACTTGCTGGTTAGTTGTATCGAAGTTGTGACAATTATGAATTAAGATCAGAGCACCAAGCTTTGGAGCCATTACCAGGATTTGTTCGAGCCTGGAGATCACAATTTCGTGCACCAAGTTTTTGGGCGCCGTTGCCGGGGATTGTTCGTGTTTGGACAACTGACAGTTCATCTTGTTGCTCAGATTAGGTAATTTTCTTTTTGTTTTCTTTTCAAAAATTTTTCGAAAAACTCTTTCAAAAATTTTCTCCTTTGTTTTCGAAAAAAGTTTTCAAAAAAAAATGTTTTCAAAAATAAATTATTCTATGGCTTCAGAATTTTTAAGAATGAATTCTAGTGTTTCATGAAGCATGTTGAAGCCTATCTGGCTGTAAAGCCATACCCAAACTGTTTTGGGATTGGCCTTCAACTAATCACCTCAGTGGAGCCATGCCCAATTCTTTTGGATAGGGCATGTTAGGCTTGTCATGTCTGAATTACACTCATATTTTTATTAAAGCTTGGCTGGCTATTAAGCCATGCCTGACCCTTTGATTGGAGCTTTAAGACTAACATGGCGAGATTCTTGGAATTCATATTAAAAATTTTGAAATCCTTATTTTTGTTTTTCAAATAATTTTCGAAAAAAAAATACAAAAAAAATTAGAAAATCATAAAAATAAAAAATATTTTGTGTTTCTTGTTTGAGTCTTGAGTCATGTTATAAGTTTGGTGTCAATTGCATGTGCATCTTGCATTTTTTGAAAATTTCATGCATTCATAGTGTTCTTCATGATCTTCAAGTTGTTCTTTGTCAGTCTTCTTGTTTGATCTTGATGTTTTCCTTGTTTTGTGTCTTTTCTTGTTTTACATGTACATTTTTTATTTATTAGAGTCTAAACATGAAAGATTTCTAAGTTTGGTGTCTTGCATGTTTTCTTTGCATTAAAAAAATCTTTTCAAAAATATGTTCTTGATGTTCATCATGATATTCACGGTGTTCTTGGTGTTCATCTTGACATTCATAGCATTCTTGCACACATTCATAGTTTTGATCTAAAATTTCTATGCATTGCATTATTTTTCTTGTTTTTCTCTCTCATCATAAAAATTCAAAAATAAAAAAAATATCTTTCCCTTTTTCTCTCATCAAATTCGAAAATTTGGATTGACTTTTTCAAAAATTTTTAAAATCAAGTTGTTTCTTATGAGTCAAATCAAATTTTCAATTTGAAAATCTTATCTTTTTCAAAATCTTTTTCAAAAAAAATCAAATCTTTTTCAAAATTATTAGTTATTTCCGAAAATTCCAAAAATATTTTTCAAAAATCTTTTTCTTATTTTTATATAAAATTTTCGAAAATAACATAATCAATTAATGTTTTGATTCAAAAATTTGAAGTTTGTTACTTGCTTGTTAAGAAAGATTCAAACTTTAAGTTCTAGAATCATATCTTGTGATTTTTTATGAATCAAGTCATTAATTGTGATTTTAAAAATCAAATCTTTTTCAAAACTAATTTCAATCATATCTTTTCAAAAATATCTTCTTATCTTATCTTTTTCAAAAATATCTTTTCAAAATATCTTTTCTAACTTCCTAACTTCTTATCTTTTCAAAATTTGTTTCAACTAACTAACTAACTTTTTGTTTGTTTCTTAACTTTTTCAAAACTACCTAACTAACTCTCTCTCTCTAATTTTCGAAAATATCTTCCTTTTTTTTTAAAAATTTCTTTTTTAATTAAACTAATTGTTTTTATTTTTATTTTTGATTTCAAAAATTTTCGAAAAAAAATACTAAACATTTTTCAAAAACTATTTTCAAAAATCACTAACTCTTTTTCAAAATAATTTTCGAAAATTATCCCCCCCCATCTTATTCTATTTATTCATTCATATCCTAACATCTCATCTCACATCTCTAGCCTCCTCACAGTTGTGTTTCTTCCATTATATTACATTCTTTGTCTCCCCCTCTTCTTCTACTCACACAGGGATCCCTATAATGTGGTATAAAGGATCTCTATTATTATTATTATTATTTTTCTGTGCCTTCTTCTTTGTCATATGAGCAAGAGCAAGGATAAGAACATTCTTGTGGAAGCAGATCCAGAACCTGAAAGGACTCTGAAAAGAAAATTAAGAGAAGCTAAATTACAACAATCCAGAGATAACCTTTCAGAAATTTTCGAACAGGAAGAGGAGATGGCAGCCGAAAATAATAATAATGTAAGGAAGATGCTTGGTGACTTTACTGCACCTAATTCCAATTTACATGGAAGAAGCATCTCCATTCCTGCCATTGGAGCAAACAACTTTGAGCTGAAACCTCAGTTAGTTTCTCTGATGCAGCAGAACTGCAAGTTTCATGGACTTCCATCTGAAGATCCTTTTCAGTTCTTAACTGAATTCTTGCAGATATGTGATACTGTTAAGACTAATGGAGTAGATCCTGAAGTCTACAGGCTCATGCTTTTCCCTTTTGCTGTAAGAGACAGAGCTAGATTATGGTTGGATTCTCAACCCAAAGACAGCCTGAACTCTTGGGATAAGCTGGTCACGGCTTTCTTAGCCAAGTACTTTCCTCCTCAAAAGCTGAGCAAGCTTAGAGCTAATGTTCAAACCTTCAGACAGAAAGAAGGTGAATCCCTCTATGAAGCTTGGGAAAGATACAAACAGTTGACCAAAAAGTGTCCTTCTGACATGCTTTCAGAATGGACCATCCTGGATATATTCTATGATGGTTTATCTGAGTTATCAAATATGTCATTGGATACCTCTGCAGGTGGATCCATTCACCTAAAGAAAACGCCTGCAGAAGCTCAAGAACTCATTGACATGGTTGCTAATAACCAGTTCATGTACACTTCTGAAAGGAATCCTGTGAGTAATGGGACGCCTATGAAGAAGGGAGTTCTTGAGGTTGATACTCTGAATGCCATATTGGCTCAGAATAAAATATTGACTCAGCAAGTCAATATGATCTCTCAGAGTCTGCATGGAATGCAAGCTGCATCCAACAGTACTCAAGAGGCATCTTCTGAAGAAGAAGCTTATGATCCTGAGAACCCTGCAATAGCAGAGGTAAATTACTTAGGTGAACCTTATGGAAACACCTATAACTCAACATGGAGAAATCATCCAAATTTCTCATGGAAGGATCAAAAGCCCCAACAAGGCTTTAATAATGGTGGAAGAAACAGGTTTAGCAATAGCAAGCCTTTTCCATTATCAACTCAGCAACAGACAGAGAACTCTGAACAAAATGCTTCTAATTTAGCAAATCTAGTCTCTGATCTATCTAAGGCCACTATAAGTTTCATGAATGAAACAAGGTCTTCCATTAGAAATCTGGAAGCACAAGTGGGCCAGCTGAGTAAAAGGATCACTGAAATCCCTCCTAGTACTCTCCCAAGCAATACAGAAGAGAACCCAAAAGGAGAGTGCAAGGCCATTGACATAAGCACCATGGCCGAACCTGTAAGGGAAGGAGAGGACGTGAATCCCAAGGAGGAAGACCTCCTGGGACGTTCAGTGATCAATAAGGAGCTTCCCTCTGAGGAATCAAAGGACTCTAAGGCTCATCTAGAGACCATAGAGATTCCATTGAACCTCCTTATGCCCTTCATGAGCTCTGATGAGTATTCCTCTTCTGAAGAGAATGAGGATGTTACTGAAGAGCAAACTGCCAAGTTTCTTGGTGCAATCATGAAGCTGAATGCCAAATTATTTGGCATTGATACTTGGGAAGTTGAACCTCCCTTGTTCATCAATGAACTAAGTGATCTGGATCAACTGATATTACCTCAGAAGAGACAGGATCCTGGAAAGTTCATAATACGCTGTACCATAGGCACCATGATCTTTAAGGCTCTGTGTGACCTTGGTTCAGGAATAAACCTCATGCCCCTCTCTGTAATAGAGAAACTGGGAATCTATGGGGTGCAAGCTGCTAAAATCTCACTAGAGATGGTAGACAGCTCAAGAAAACAGGCTTATGGACAAGTAGAAGATGTATTAGTAAAGGTTGAGGGCCTTTACATACCTACTGATTTTATAGTCCTGGATACTGGAAAGGAAGAGGATGAATCCATCATCTTAGGAAGACCTTTCCTGGCCACAGCAAGAGCTGTGATTAATGTTGACAGAGGTGAAATAGTCCTTCAATGGAATGAGGACTCCCTTGTGTTTAAAACTCAAGGATCTCCCTCTGCAACCATGGAGAGGAAGCAGAAAAAGCTTCTCTCAAAGCAGAGTCAACCAGAGCCCCCACAGTCAAACTCTAAGTTTGGTGTTGGGAGGCCACAACCAAACTCTAAGTTTGGTGTTGAACTCCCATATCCAAACTCTAAGTTGGTGTTGGAGAGTCTCAACAAAACTCTGCACATCTGTGAGGCTCCATGAGAGCCCACTGTCAAGCTATTGACATTAAAGAAGTGCTTATTGGGAGGCAACCCAATTTTTATTTATCTAACTATATTTTCCTTAGTTATATGTCTTTGTAGGTTCATGATCATGTGGAGTCACAAAATAAATATAAAAATTAAAAACGGAATCAAAAACAGCAGAAGAAAAATCACACCCTGGAGGAGCATCTGTCTGGCGTTCAAACGCCAGAACAGAGCATAGTTCTGGCGCTGAACGCCCAGAATGGGAGCATCCTGGCGCTGAACGCCCAGAACAAGCATGGTTCTGGCGTTCAACGCCAGAAATGGCAGCAAAGGGGCGTTGAACGCCCAAAATGGGCACCAACCTGGCGCTGAACGCCCAGAGTTGTGTGCAAGGGCATTTTACATGCCTAAATTGGTGCATGGATGTAAATGCCTTGACACCTCAGGATCTGTGGACCCCACAGGATCATCTCAGGATCTGTGGACCCCACAGGATCCCCACCTACCTCATCATCTCTCTTTCCATTCATGATCATCCCTTCTTTTTTTCCATTTACCACTCACATCCATACACCCACTACCTTCAAAAAGTCAACATCTCTCTCCCACCCAATCCCACCCATATGGCCGAATACACACTTCCATCCATCTCCTCCATATCTTCTTCTTATTCTTCTATTCTTTCTTCTTTTGCTCGAGGGCGAGCAACATTCTAAGTTTGGTGTGGTAAAAGCATAGCTTTTTTGTTTTTTTTCATAACCATTGATGGCACCTAAGGCCAGAGAAGCCTCTAGAAAGAGGAAAGGGAAGACAAAAAGCTTCCATCAAGGGTCTATAGCTCAGTGGTAGAACATTTGACTGCAAATCAAGAGATCCCTGAGATACCTCAGGGGATACATTTTCTTCCACACAATTATTGGAAGCAACTAAGGGTGGAACATCAAGAGTACTCTATCATCCTTCATGAAATCAGAGAAGATCCAAAAGCAATGAAGGAGGAGCAGCAAAGACAAGGAAGAGACATAGAAGAGCTCAAGGACATCACTAAGGTGGATTCATTCCTTGTTCTTATTTCTTCTGCTTTTCGTTTTCTATGTTATGTGCTTATCTATGTTTGTGTCTTCATTACATGATCATTAGTAGTTAGTAAATTTGTCTTAAAGTTATAAATGTCCTATGAATCCATCACCTCTCTTAAATGAGAAATGTTTTAATTCAAAAGAACAAGAAGTACATGAGTTTCGAATTTATCCTTGAACTTAGTTTAATTATATTGATGTGGTGACAATGCTTCTTGTTTTCTAAATGTATGCTTGAACAGTGAATATGTCTTTTGAAGTTGTTGTTTAAGAATGTTAAATATGTTGGCTCTTGAAAGAATGATGACTAGGAGACATGTTATTTGATAGTATGAAAAATCATAAAAATGATTCTTAAAGCAAGAAAAAGTAGCAAAGAACAAAGCTTGCAGAAAAAAAAAATTAGGCGAAAAAAAAATAGAAAGAAAAAGAAAAAGCAAGCAGAAAAAGCCAAAAGCTCTTAAAACCAAGAGGCAAGAGCAAAAAGCCAATAACCCTTAAAACCAAAAGGCAAGGGAAAATAAAAAGGATCCCAAGGATTTGAGCATCAGTGGATAGGAGGGCCTAAAGGAATAAAATCCTGGTCTAAGCGGCTAAACTAAGCTGTCCCTAACCATGTGCTTGTGGCGTGTAGGTGTCAAGTGAAAACTTGAGACTGAGCGGTTAAAGTCAAGGTCCAAAGCAAAAAAAGAGTGTGCTTAAGAACCCTGGACACCTCTAATTGGGGACTTTAGCAAAGCTGAGTCACAATCTGAAAAGGTTCACCCAATTATGTGTCTGTGGCATTTATGTATCCAGTGGTAATACTGGAAAACAAAGTGCTTAGGGCCACGGCCAAGACTCATAAAGAAGCTGTGTTCAAGAATCATCATACTGAACTAGGAGAATCAATAACACTATTCGAAATCTGAAGTTCCTATAGATGCCAATCATTCTGAACCTCAATGGATAAAGTGAGATGCCAAAACTATTCAAGAGGCAAAAAGCTATAAGTCCCGCTCATATGATTGAAGCTCTGTTTCACTGATAGTTTGGAATTTATAGTATATTCTCTTCTTTTTATCCTATTTGATTTTCAGTTGCTTGGGGACAAGCAACAATTTAAGTTTGGTGTTGTGATGAGCGGATAATTTATACGCTTTTTGACATTGTTTTTAGTATGTTTTTAGTAGGATCTAGTTACTTTTAGGGATGTTTTCATTAGTTTTTATGTTAAATTCAAATTTCTGGACTTTACTATGAGTTTGTGTGTTTTTTTGTGATTTCAGGTATTTTCTGGCTAAAATTGAGGGACTTGAGCAGAAATCAGATTCAGAGGTTAAAGAAGGACTGCTGATGCTGTTGGATTCTGACCTCCCTGCACTCAAAGTGAATTTTCTGGAGCTACAGAACTCGAAATGGTGCGCTTCTAATTGCGTTGGAAAGTAGACATCCAGGGCTTTCCAGAAATATATAATAGTCTATACTTTGGCCAAGAATAGACGACAAAAACTGGCGTTCAACGCCAGCTCTCTGCCCAAATCTGGCGTCCAGCGCCAGAAAAGGATCCAAAACCAGAGTTGAACGCCCAAACTGGCACAAAAATTGGCGTTCAACTCCACAAATGGCCTCTGCACGTGGAAAGTTAAGGCTCAGCCCAAGCACACACCAAGTGGGCCCCGGAAGTGGATTTATGCATCAATTACTTACTTATGTAAACCCTAGTGACTAGTTTATTATAAATAGGACCTCTTACTATTGTATTAGACGTCTTTTTGACCATCTTTGGTCTCAGTTTTAATCTTTTGATCATCTTAGGATCTTAGGACCATCTTTGGACGCCTGGTTCTTAGATCAGAGGGGCTGGCCATTCGGCCATGCCTGGACCTTTCACTTATGTATTTTTAATGGTAGAGTTTCTACACTCCATAGATTAAGGTGTGGAGCTCTGCTGTTCCTCAAAGATTAATGCAAGTACTACTGTTTTCTATTCAATTCTTCTTATTTCTCTTCTAAGATATCCATTCGCACCCAAGAACGTGATGAAGGTGATGATTATGTGTGACGCTCATCATCCTTCTCCCTTATGAACGCGTGCCTGACAAACACTTCTGTTCTACATGAATTAAGCTAGAATGAATATCTCTTAGATCTCCTAACCAGAATCTTCGTGGCGTAAGCTAGAATGATGGCGGCATTCAAGAGAATCCGGAAGGTCTAAACCTTGTCTGTGGTATTCCGAGTAGGATTCTATGATTGAATGACTGTGACGAGCTCCTAACTCGCGATTGCAGGGCGTTAGTGACAGACGCAAAAGGATAGTAAATCCTATTCCAGCATGATCGAGAACCGACAGATGAATAGCCGTGCCGTGACAGGGTGCGTGAGCATATTATTCACTGAGAGGATAAGATGAAGCCATTGGCAAGGGTGATGCCTCCAGACGATTAGCCGTGCCGTGACAGGGCATTGGATCATTTTCCCGTGAGATGACCGAAAGTAGCCATTGACAGTGGTGATGTATCACATAAAGCCAGCCATGGAAAGGAGTAAGACTGATTGGATGAAGATAGCAAGAAAGCAGAGGTTCAGAGGAACAAAAAGCATCTCCAGTCGCTTATCTGAAATTCCTACCAATGAATTACATAAGTATCTCTATCCCTATTTTACTATATAATATTCGAAAACACCATTATCACTTTATATCTGCCTGACTGAGATTTACAAGGTGACCATAGCTTGCTTCATACCAACAATCTCCGTGGGATTCGACCCTTACTCACGTAAGGTATTACTTGGACGACCCAGTGCACTTGCTGGTTAGTTGTATCGAAGTTGTGACAATTATGAATTAAGATCAGAGCACCAAGCTTTGGAGCCATTACCAGGATTTGTTCGAGCCTGGAGATCACAATTTCGTGCACCAAGTTTTTTATCAATAGTCTCCTAAGATGAACAATGGATTAAAACTGAGACCAAAGATGGTCAAAAAGACGTCTAATACAATAGTAAGAGGTCCTATTTATAATAAACTAGTCACTAGGGTTTACATAAGTAAGTAATTGATGCATAAATCCACTTCTGGGGCCCACTTGGTGTGTGCTTGGGCTGAGCCTTAACTTTCCACGTGCAGAGGCTATTTGTGGAGTTGAACGCCAGTTTTTGTGCCAGTTTGGGCGTTCAACTCTGGTTTTGGATCCTTTTCTGGCGCTGGACGCCAGATTTGGGCAGAGAGCTGGCGTTGAACGCCAGTTTTTGTCGTCTATTCTTGGCCAAAGTATAGACTATTATATATTTCTGGAAAGCCCTGGATGTCTACTTTCCAACGCAATTGGAATCGCGCCATTTCGAGTTCTGTAGCTCCAGAAAATTTACTTTGAGTGCAGGGAGGTCAGAATCCAACAGCATCAGCAGTCCTTCTTTAACCTCTGAATCTGATTTCTGCTCAAGTCCCTCAATTTTAGCCAGAAAATACTTGAAATCACAAAAAAACACACAAACTCATAGTAAAGTCTAAAAATTTTAATTTAACATAAAAACTAATGAAAACATCCCTAAAAGTAACTAGATCCTACTAAAAACATACTAAAAACAATGTCAAAAAGCGTATAAATTATCCGCTCATCAGTTTACCGGAGAAGGCTCTTTGAACTACTTTCCAAACATCAGCTCGGTTAAATTTCCAGTATTCTTTGAAAAAGAAAGCTTGAAACCCATCAGAACCAGGCGCTTTAAGAAGGCTCATATTAAAGATTGCAGATTTACTTCTTCAAACATGATAGGAGTAGTGAGCTTCCTACAAGCTTTCCCACTAAGCTGGGGTAACTAAAAATCACCAAGACAATCAACATCTATATTCTCATTATCACACAAAAGCTTTTTGAGAAAATCTTGAGTCTCATGTTGAAGAGTAGTTAGATCCATTTCCCAAGTACCATCCCTTACAAAGAGACCATGAATTATATTATGCTTTCTTTTGACCTAGGTCTGAAGGTGAAAAAATCTATTGTTCCTGTCTCCATGTTTGACCCACTTCTCTCTTGATTTTTGGTACCATATAATTCTTCTTGCATCAAAATTCTGTTATAATCATCATTCATCTTCTTTTCCTTCAACCAAAGAAAAGAACATCATTAACTTCTAATTGTCTTTGATATTATTAATCTGAGCCCCAAGAGTTCTTTTCTTCACAAAAATATTACCAAAAGTCTTAGAGTTAAAAATCTGACGAGACTTTTTGAATCATACGAAAAGGGCAAGCACTTTTCTATTTAGGAGCACCTAAACATCTTACTAGAAGAAGGCAACGATCCGAATGTAGCTTGCTAAGAATTTCTGAATAAACTTTAGGAAATTGAGTAAGCTAAAATTCATTAATGAAAATCATATCCAGTTTTTTGGCAACATCTCTTCCATTTTGAACCTATCTATACCAAGTATAATTTCTTTCAGTAGTCTTTATTTCCATAAAATCATAATCATCCACCACCGAAGCAAAGAGATCAGCTCTATTATTTAAAAAAACACAACTATTGCTCTCCGTAGGGCTTAAAATTTCATTGTAGTCTTCTAAAGCTAACCAAGGTCCTTCATAAAGAGATGCAAGATGAGATAAGTGATCCCAAAGATGAGTTCTCATGTTGAATTGAGGACCCCCATAAATGGCAATGCATCTCCAAGATGAACTTCCCTAAACAACATCCACAGTAACACATTGATCATACAACTCAATTATATTACAAATAATATTAGAAACAGAAGAAAGAAATCAAATTCCCTCTTTTATGACCTACTGCCTCCATAATACCCACCGCATGAAATCTGAAACCATTCCAAAAATTTTTCAGATTTTTTAACAATGTATGAGTCTCTACAAGAATAAAAAAAGACGGTTGATAAATTCTTACCAAATTTTTGCAATGAACTCAAGCCATCTTGTTTGATGCACTCCTTACAGTCCAAGCTATAATGTTAAAGCTATACATAAATACCCAAAAGAAAATTAGAGAGAAAACCCTTTCCTCAATAATCTATTGAGGACTTTTTGATGTCTTCATCACGGGCTTGAAGCCCCAACCTTGTACGCTTGCATTCGTCCCACCACCATTATTTTTAATTTTCGGTGAAGCTTGAAGAGAGGTTGGTCGACGCCGTTTTCTGACCACACCTTAAAATGGAGAACGTGCTAAAAAGGAGCTGCTCTTTGTACCGAAGCCCCCTCAAGAGCAGGGGAGTACTTGTTATTGCAATTTGTCTTTAAAAAGGCTTGCAAGATAGAGCCTTTCTTTTTTTTCTTTGTGGTCATACAAACACACTCACACACCCACTCACATACATACTCTAACCTAGTGATTCGAACTTGTGTGGCTTTAGTTTGAGGCAAAAGATAGAGCCTTTCTTAACATGAGAATTGGACTTCTCAAGAGTTGTTGCTTGTTTTTTTTTTTAGGCTGAAGCACTCAAGCCAACTTTAAAGCCCACCTTCTTTTTGCACTTTCTTATCACATTAGTCCATCCTTCTTCGTGATCATTCACAACATTGCCTACGTGATTCACTTCATGATTTTCATGCAAAACTTTCTCCACAAAATCAGGGATTGGCTTATCTTCAATAACCGTCCCATGATTTTGGCCAAATTCAAAATCTTTCTGTTTTTGAGTCGTCGATTTTTTTTTTTTAATTTTCTTCTAACAAAACATGCTTCATTCTATCACCACCATGTTCTCCCTTATTTCCGATCTCCACTTCATCAACAACTGGAGACGACTTAGATTCCATATTAACTTTCTTCATGCATTCATGCTTATTATATCCATAACAGAAACAAACTTCACATATAAGATGAATACTCTCAAATTCAACTCAATATTCAACATCGTTCACCGCAATTTTCTTAATAACTGGCCGATCAAGATTAATCTGAATGCATGCCCATGCAAATTTTCCTCTTTTTGCATATTTGGTAGCAAAATCCACTTTGATAGGTTTACCTATAGCAGATGCAACGTGAAGCATAGCCTCTTTTTGATAACACCAGATAGGGAGTCCCATTCGAATCCATACAAGCGTAGATCCGAAGGAGCTCTCTCCATAATGGAATTCAGGTGTCCATGGCTTCACTGCAATATAGCTTCTAGCAATCAACCATGGCTCTCCAAGCAAAACTTCCTCACGGTCTTCCAAGGAATCAAATTTGACAAGAAAATAATCAAAACCCACGTCTAGAAGTTCATATCCCCTTTTAATCCTCCAAATTGCTGAAAGTTTGTGGTTCAAGGCTGTATAACTATCGTGCTTGTCCAAGACCTTAATAATAATGACTTCCATGTAAGGTTTCGTAAGTGCTTTAAGTGCTTCATCAATGAAAGTTACACACGGTGGCACATCATCCCCTTGACCATTTGACACAACGACCATCTTCTCCCCTGACAGAGATTTCGCTATCTCATATACCTTAGAGACTTTGGATCCCACCACTTTGTCTCTAAAAGAGACTTTAGATACAAGTGTCTGAATTTCTATGCTTTGTATTCTCACCCAGCTTAACCGTATTTTTTGATATATATCCTCCTTGAACACCGAATGCACCCAACCCCACACACTCCCCCTTATTACTACTTTCGACATGGCCGAAAATCTCACTGTGTTTCCCACTCTCATCCCTCATCAGAGCCCCGCTCTCGCCCGTCCTCCATTCATGTTCCTTCCTCCTTCAAAAAATATTGTTACTCAAAATTAATTCAGACGTGCCTTCCATTTATTATTTGTGTTACTGAAATGAACTTTCCCAAACTTTTCTAAAAGTTGAAAGATTAACGGCTAATAAACAAATATTTGGGACTAAAGTTACTCTAAAAGAGCTTGAGGAATGAGGACAAATAATTTGAGCAAAAATATTATGTCCACGCTGTATAAGCTACTAAATCAGTTATTATGTATTTTATACAATAAAATATTATTTATACACTAAAATCAATTATTACTATATATTTGTGTATAAATATATGTATTATAAAATTTATTTTCAATATGTATTTTATATTTTAACATGTATTTGTATTAATGACTGATTTTACTGACAAATTTTAATATATATCTAATATAATTATTTATATAAGTATTTGTGTTATTTAATTTATTTTTAATGTGTATTTTATACAAATAACTAATTTAATTGTTAATTTTTTGTGTATATATAGTATAATTGTAATTAAAGTTTTTACTATAAATATAAAAAAGCACAATTACAATATAAAATTTTATGTGAAAAAACTTTAAATTCGAGAAAAAAAAAATCACATTGATGCATACTTTGCAAATAATTGGGTCTTGAGCCAAGAGTGCACAACTCATCTAAATTGAAGCGCATAAAGAAACTTGGTTGTCGATTAAAAAGGTTGCTTAAGGTTTCATAATATGATATATAATTATATAGGGTAAAGTATACTTTTTGTCCTTAAAGTTTAATAAAAGTTTTAAAAATACCCCTAAGTTTTATTTTGTTTCAATTTTGTCCCAAAAGTTTTCGATTTGCATCAAATATACCCTTGACGGCTAAATTTTTAAAAAAATTTAAGACCAATCTAACAATAATACATGAAAATTATGCTTGATTTGCTTGTATTGAGAATTATTTTTATGAAATTGTTGTTAAATTGGTCTTAAATTTTTTGAAAAATTAGCCGTTAGGGGTATATTTAATGCAAATCGAAAACTTTTGGGACAAAATTAAAACAAAATAAAACTTAGGGGTATTTTTGAAACTTTTATAAAACTTTAGGGACAAAAAATATACTTTACCCAATTATATATATATATGGGTGTGCATGTATATGTGGTTGCTTAAGTAGAAAGACGCATACACTACTTTCCACTCCGAAAATAGGGTCTATGAACTCTCTCTTTCGTACACTTATTTGATGGCACTGCAGGGATGTGCTTATTGCATTGTCATATTTATATAGATCATTAGATTTAATTAGATAAAAATTAAGAGTTAATATAAAAATAGAGTATTAATAAATTTTAATAAATATAGAATATTTTAATATATAAATAAATACTTTAGATGATAATATTTTAATACGTAATACTTTAAATGACAACAAAATTTTTTATTTTTAAATAATTAAATATAAAACATATAAATACAAAAATATGAATATTTTTTATTTAATAAAATTAATTATTATACAATAAATTTTATAATATTAAAAATTATATTAAAATAAAATTTTAAACTATAACATAAAAATATAAAATAATTAAAATTTTATTTTATATCACTTGATAAATAATTAAATTATTATATTCAAAAATTTATTAATTAACTAATTTTGTTAAAGATATTATTATATAAAATAATTTTTCATTAAAATATTTCAAAAATATAATTTATTTAAAATATTATATATAATACATGAAAATATTAACCTTTTTCATTTTTTTCAGTTTTTTTTTTAAAAAACAGAATAAAAATAATATAATTCTAAATACATGTCTATCACATTATATATTTACTTATATTAATAAGACTTAAACTAATCAAACTTACATAATTAAAAATATAAAACATATAAATACAAAAAAATAAATATTTTTTATTTATTAAAATTACCATTTAAAGTTTCATATATATAATATTTAAAATTATATATTTATAATAAGATTATTTTTTATTTTTATTATTTTCAAATTTTTTATTGTTTTAGTTAAATTTTTTATTCTCTAACTCGACCAAATTTGTATATATATATATATATATATGAAAAATTAGTGTAAATGTCATAATATTTCTAAAATACTTTTTTTTTGTATTTATATGTTTTATATTTTTAATTACATAAGCTTGATTAGTTTAGGTCTTACTAATATAAGTAAATATGTAATATAATATACATGTTTTTAGAATTATATTATTTATTCTGTTTTAAAAAAAATAAAAAAAATAAAAAGGTTAATATTTTCATGTATTATATATAATATTTTAAATAAATTATATTTTTAAAATATTTTGATGAAAAATTATATTATATAATAATATCTTTAATAAAATTAGTTAGTTAATAAATTTTGAATATAATAATCTAATTATTTGTCAAGTAATATAAAATAAAATTTTAATTATTTTATATTTTTATGTTACAGTTTAAAATTTTATTTTAATATACTTTTTTAATATCATAAATTTTTTTTCATAATAATTAATCTTATTGAATAAAGAATACTCATATTTTTGTATTTATATGTTTTATATTTAATTATTTAAGAATAAAAGACTATGTTACCCTTTAAAGCATTGTGTATTAAAGTATTGCCATTTAAAGCATTTATTTATGTACTAGAATATTCTATATTTATTAAAGTCCATCAATGCTCTTCTTTCATGTTAGCCTTTAATTTTCATCTAATCAAATTTAATGGTCTATATAAATATGGCACATCCAATAAATACATAATTATTGTACTCGTTTTAGACATACCCAATTTAAATTGTTCAAATGATCAAACAATTATTATTCACATTCTCTAGTTTAACATTATGTTAGGTAGAAAGTCCTAGACAGTACACTCATATTTTATACACCCACTGTAAACCTCGGTTAAATTAGTAGATAATTAGTTAATAAATTAATTTTTAATAAGAAAGATTAGAAATGTAAAAATTATATCAAATTATGATAGAGCTCGACGAAACGAGAATTTTGACACCAATTTCAAAGAAAACGGTCTAAGATTGGACCGAACGGACCGAACCGATTGAACCAGACCCGAACCGGACCGTCGGTCCAACCGGACCAACTCATTAAATGAAGCCAAACTCCTTTCTCTCCCTCATTTGGCTGCAGCAGCGTGAATCGCTTCCAGGGAGGGGAGAATAGCGACGAAAGTTCCCGAACCTTTACGGTGAATTTCAAAATCCCGTAACTTCTCCATCCGAGCTCCAATCGCCGCACCATTTGCGGCCACGCGTTTACTGCATCGAGCTCTATATTTCTACCGGAACAATTTTACTGGTAACTTGTTTAATCACTCTCAGCCTTTTTTTCCCCCAATTTTCAAATTTTTAATGAGAAGGTTGAATTTCTTTGATTTCTGATGTTTTAGGATCCAATTAGCTTGAGGAAAATGTTCACTCTTGCTTATGTGAAGCTTGGGTAAGGCGAGGATACGATAATTTTATTTTAATTTCATTGAATTTGAGCTTTGAGTATTAAATTAGATATATATGTGTTATGAATGTGTATTAGGTTGTGAATAAATAATTGGAGCTTGAAATTGTGAATACTGGAACTTGGAGGAAGCGGATTAGTTGAGGTTTTGAGGGCTGTGTTCTTTTAGAAAAATTGTCTTGGAATAATACTTGGAAATCGGCTAAGGTATGGTTTAGGTTTCTTGCATTTAATATATAATGTTCTGTGAAAACTTAGGCTAGATGACCATAGGATAAGTTGGAATGCAGGTGTATATTTAATGTTTAGTAATTTGTCGATGAATATACTTGGTTGAAGTTTATTGGATAATTAGTTATTAATTTTGGATGGTGAATGTTGTTATGTTAATTTGGAGAGAATTATGGTTGAATGTTATTGTTTATGAACAGGGTTGGTATGGTGCTTGTTGATTAACTAATGATTTGGTGAATTATTGATTTGAGGTATTTTATGTTAGAAGCCTAGGATTAGTGAACTATGGTCCTTAGTTGAATTTTGGTTGTTGGATTTGAATATTGTATGAGTATAATTGTTGATCTAAGGTAGATTTATTGTGGTGACTGTTATGATGATGATGAAGGGTATGTTGAATTGAAAAGAAAGCAGGTTTGGACCCGAAAAGGGTGGCAAAGTCCGAGTTTTAGAGGAGATGCTGCCGAAATTTTATAAAAATTAGAGATTTTGTTTATATGATTATCTAAAAAGATTTATATTCAAAGGTTATATGGTTTGATTTAGAGTTATTAAGAAAATGAGCATGTTTTAAATTTGATTCATTTAGAAAAGAATGAATTATGTTTTGAATTGGAACTATTGATGGACGGAATGGGAGGTGTGATAATGAAGGATAAGGATTGAATATGATTGACGTATAATGATGAATGAGAAGCGATTGAGAATGATGTGGATGTTGATGAATTATAATTGAATTATTTATATGGCTTATGAATTTGAATAATCTGAGATACGAGATTCCCTGGATAAAGTGCCGTGGCTTGCCATCACGTGTACCAGGTTGAAAACTCGATACTCTGTTGACCCTACGACGTAAGTGTGACCGGGCACTATATAAATTCTCGGGAATGTTACCCCCATTGAGTAATATTGATTATTTGAGAAAAAGCTATGCATAGGACCTTATATCTTATGTGTGTGGCACCTTTACCATACTGAGAACCTCCGGCTCTCATTCCATACTATGTTGTTGTTTTCAGATGCAGGTCGGGAGCCATCTCGTTAGGCGTCTGGACTCTTAAAGCGGAGGGGTTACTGGATAGTATTGTTGTATAGTTTTGTTGTACAGTGATGTATATATATGTACTTAGCTTTCTTTCTGCATAACTTGTCCTTTTTGATCCTCTTAGATGTTTATGGAGAGCCAGGATTGTGTATATGTCCTTTTGGGTTTTGGATATGTATGTATATATGTGTAAATATTCTCCGGCCAGTCTTGACTTCGCAGGCTGAGTTAGGAGCTTGTTATTTTGTATCTTTGGCACTCTATTCCTACTTCTGTTATCTTATATTTGATAGTTATGGTTTTCTTAGCACGCAAGTTAACTTGTTCTTTGAGCGTTGCGCTTTTATCTCGCGATTTTTATTTCCCCTATTCTTCAAGGCTCCTAGTATATTATAATTCTTCTGCTATTATATGTACTCATTTTATTTTAGAAGTCATAATACCACACCACCTTCGTTTTACTACTTAAACATAAAATTTAATGTGATAGAATATTACACCCACACAACACAGTCACACACATTATCATAGATAATATGGGTTCTTAAACAACATCCAACTTCAACTGGAATTTGAACCTGATACACCCTTTTGCAAGGCAACCATAGTTGCCACTAAACTAAACCTTGCGGTGCTTTTGTTATATCTTCTGAGACATTCTAATTAAAATGATTAAAATATTAATGATGACCCAAAGGGAGTTGGCTTAATGGGCTAAGAGTGGAGGGACTTTACTCGCAAAGTCTCACATTCAAATCTTAAACAGGGTGGTTGGAACTCCTTGAAATGGGAATTGAATTTAATTTTAATATTTAAAATAAAAATAATAAAATTAGCTTAGATAGAATTTAATTTAATTTTAATGTTTTCTTTTAAAATCAATCTCAATTCAAATAGGTCTAATTTAAAATTTATTTCATTGAAATTTCACTTAAAATTTAAATTGTCTAAATTTTTTTTATAATTTAACTATTTCTTCTTAAACTCCTTCCCTCACTTTTTTTTTCAATAATGCCTCCTATTCTTTAACACATTCTCTTTTTTTTTATATATATTTTGATAACGTTAGAATATGAGTTTTAATTGTTAATTAAATTTTTAATTTGCAAATTTAAAAACTATTTACCTTTAAATTTATATATTTTATAAATTTAAATATTAATTTTGTATGCGTGTTTTTTCAAATTTTAGTTGAAGTTGAATACATTTATTCAATTACTTGTACCGTAGAAAAGAATAAACTTAGTCTATTATTTAGTATTATAGTTTAGTATTAATAGAGAAATTTGTTTTTACAGCTATTGGTCAAATTGTGAACCTATTCTTCTTTAACCTGTTTGAGAGGAATAAAAAAAAATAATGTAAAACAAAGACAATTATCTTTTATTTTTTTTTTGCATATTTATTAATTTTTATGGTACAATTTATATATAGAATTATAAATTCTGGATATTCATGTCCAAGTGATAATTCGAAGATCATCTGAGACTTTTTAAACTTCTAGTGGTATTAAAATATTTTTCTAATGATGTTTTTAATTTAATGAAGTTGCAAAATAACTAGAATTTGCATTTATAGTTTATTCTTTCTTTTGTTTTTTCGTGAAGAGATTAATTTAGTGAAAGTCAATTTTTTTAAAAGAGGTAAACAAATTTTAGTTGAAAAAAATTTAGTTAAAAAATACAAAATTTTTAATTATTTTATATAATTTAATAAATAAGTATATTTATTATTTAAATATGATATTATGTTAACAAAGGATAAAGTTGTCTACTACAAAATTTTAATTTATTTGATAAACATCTTAAATATTGGAATTCGATTCAATATTGAAAAATTTAATTCAATTCTATACCATTAAATATTTTTAAATAGGCCGAAAAAATTTTTCTTAGAAAGATACATTATCGTATCCTTTCGAGTTTTGGAGACTTAAGATTTTTTTTATCTGACTTTGAAATATTAAAATAATTATTATATAATTTATTATTTTTGGTTAGAAATTAGTTAGTAATATGCAAAAAAATTGACTAAAAAAATAAAGCTAAGCTAAAAATATTAGACTATTAATTAAAAATACTGATTAATATAAATTAAACTTATTGTACCTTGAATTTTTGTCATCGTTATTAATAAGGTAGGATATTTTGATAAATATATTGATAACTGAAAATGAGATATATGTATTTGATCAACTTAAAATTTCTCATTTTATTTTTGATACTATTCTTTCTACACTCACTAATAAAAAATATGTATGTTTCAGATAAAAATTTTAAATAAATTTTATTCTATTTGAATAAGTTTTTAATTTTAGATGAATTTAAAATAGATTTTGAATAATTTTTGGTAGAGGTTACGAAAAATATATTCTATTATAAATTCATCCAAAATTTGGCACCAATTTTTTTTATGATTAAATTTTAAATAGATTTCTAAAAAATTTTGGATAAAAAACTAGAATTCGTTCGTATTTTATCTGAATATACACAAAAGTTTCACACAAATTTAAAACGTATTTTGAAAATTATCTTTTAACCTAAATTTGTCTAGTTAGTCTGACCTTTTTTATTATACTAATTCTAACTATCCCTTGATAATAGCGCAAAATATATATTTTCCAGAGATTTGAGATGAAATAACAATATGTGTGAATTTTATTTGAATGTGCATCATGTTCCATATAGTAGATTTTGAACGGCCATTGAAAAATTCTAAAATTTAGTGTAGAAATATTATTTATTTTATAAATTTGTCTATCATTTGTTCCAAATGCTTTTACTTTTTTTAAAACCAAATATTTTTCTAGTGACATGAAAATTTTTTCATGGATTAACAACGAATTTGGGGTGTGTACAAGAAGCCTTCGGTATGGATTGTGAGATAGATTGGGAATTGACGGGTTGAGGCGGTTAACGGATTGTCTGACAAGAGCAATGGAGGGTGGTACCTGCAAAGACACTCCAACGTCTAAGTCAGAATGGATTTGAGAGGTATAAAGTGTGTGGGACGAATGACATACCTGAGAGGGCCTTTGACTCCCCTTTATATAGCTAGTGGAAGTTATCTCATCTTATCTTATTTAGCTAAGATAAGGGGAGGTATTTAAATTTGAATGTTGGTTAGAAGATGTGGAGGTCGGTTTAGGCCTTCTAGGGAGAGAGGGTGGGGCCAACCCTGGGTATTCGGGTTAGAGGCTGTTCCGAATGCGGGACCCGAGGGTCGGGTCCGTAACAGTTGCCCCCGCAGCGGTAGAGCGAGCAAGGTCGGTCTCGTTGCTGGAAGATTGGTGTTTGCCGTTTGTGGCTTTATTTTAGGCCGCTGGAAGAGGAGCTTGAGTCCGGATGGTCGGTTGAGAGGCTGTTTCGGTGTGGGGCCTGAGAATTGGGCCCGTAAGTGAGGGAGAGAGTGGGTTTGGGGTTGTCGCTCTCCGTAGTCGTGATTTGGGAGACTCGTAATCCGATTTTGCCGGTCAAGGTCAGGAGCCGCGGGAGTTTTCCGGTTGCTCTGTGGTTCAGTGTTGGAGACCAGTTCGACTTTTGGTTGGTTTGGGCGTCTTATGATATGTCCGTTGTTCTTCCCGAAGGGGAGTTTGTTAGTTACGTTTTTCCAAGCGTCATGATGGCATTTAATGCGAGGGGACATTTTGGTCTTCCCTCCAATTTTTGCCTTTTGTCTTTTCCTTTTTTGAAAGCATTTGGAAAACCGCTTCTCTTTCTCTTCTTTGCTCTCTCTTTTGCTTCACATTCTCTATGGACATTTTTGAATTTTTCTCTTTCGCTCGAATACTCTAGGCGTTTGTTCTGTGCTTTGCGCCGCTTTTTGACTCTCTGTTTCTATCAGGTGGTGCTATTCTCTTTACCTTTTGGTTTTTTGCTTTTTTTGTTCGTTCCACTTGTGCTTTGCATTTTTCTCTTATGTTGGGATTGAATTTCGGATAAGGGTAGTGGTTTTGTTTGGAGGGGATGAGCACCACTGTTTTTAGGTGTAGTTTTAGATTATGGTAGATGGTAGATTTGGCGTTTTGTGTTTTTCCACCATATGGTTCTGGTAGGTTGACGGTGGTGCTCCCTCCTTTTTTAGGTATGTCTCGGCGGAGGAGTGAGGGTGTTGGTGCTCCAATAGTCTCGGCCGGTAGCATCCCCTCGACGAACTACTGGGTGACTTCCGATGTTTGCGGGACGCTGTCTCGAATGACGGAGGCGGATCTCCGGCGGCTTCATGACCAGGGAGCGATAAGTGGGAGTGGCAACACCGAGCGTCAATACGAGCTCGTGCTCTTTGGGTTGATGACAGGATTTGTTATATAAACCCAAACTCGCCCACCGTGCCGGATTGGATGTGGGTATACGAGTCGATGTTCACCTGTGCAAGTATCTCGAGCTCCCGGTTTTGGTTGATGTGTTTCTGTTTTATTTCCAATGCACCCTTCCGACTAAGGAGGGGAAACATAACAAGGGATATATGTTGTTTAGGGCTCAACCTAATCAACATATATTTGGCTTGTTTGAGGACTCTTTTCACGGGTTCAAGAGGGAGTATTTTAAGGTTTTCCCTTCTCGGGGGCACCATCCCTTCTGTTTGACTTTGGAAGGAGAGCATCGGTTTGCGACGTTTGAAACTTTGGTGTCGGGGAGTCATATTTGACGCGGGTCACCTATGAGGGGCTATCTCCGGAAAACAAGGACATCGTTGATGTCCTTTGGCACGATTTTGGGGAGCGTCCTTTGAACCCTCAGGATGTCATGGGAGATCCGGCGATGTGCCGAACTTATATTAGTGTGTAACTCCTTTATTTTTCTTTATTTTTCCGGGCTTGTGGCTTACGTTTTTCCTTTTGATTTTTTCAGTTCGAATGGCCGGTGGTCTGGGTACCTTGGCGAGATTGAAGGACGCCATGGACCAGGAGGCGGGTTCAGATGCCTCCCCTTCCACTCTTTCTACCCGACCTCAGGAGGACTCCTGGACTGTCTCTTAGGAGGTGGTCTCGGCTGGGGGTGGGGGTCCAGTTTCTGCTGATCCGGTGGTTGTGGGTACCGAGGAGGAGGTGATTGTGGTTTCAGCTGCCAAAGCATCTCATAAGCGGAAGAGGCCGATGGAGGGCAACAACGAGAACTTCGAAGAGGAGGGTCCAGTGCCCTCTGTGATGGATCAGAGCTTTAATGCACCGGTTTTCATTGATTAGCATCTCCTCTTGGGTACTGAAAATATTTTTGCAGATTGCGATATTGCCAGACAGGCGAAGTCGGTGTACCGCGCCCTCCTCCGCTCCGCCGTGATAGTTCAGAAGGTGGAGCCGGTGATGGCCCAAGTGAGCTTGCTGGACGCAAAGCTGCGTCAGGCCCACGCTGACGTTGGCAAGCTGAAGGAGTAGCTGAAAGTGTTAGAGATAGCTCGACTAAAGGCTGTCGAGGATGCTGAGGATTCGGGGGCTGAGCTGTTCCATCTTTCTGAGGTAGAGACTTCGCTTCTGTTCCAGCTGGGGAGTGAGCGGAAGTGGGCTTCAGATGTTCCCAGGTTGTCGTTTTGCTTGCCGAAGAGGAGGCTCTGTGGGCTGAGGTGGCCAGCTTAAGGAACAAGAAGGGAAAGTTGTTGGCTGATGTGAAGGGTGTAGTATCTGCTACCGAGGAGATGATGAGGGCCCAAGCTTTGGTTCTTGCGCCAGATGCAGATGTGTCCTTGATGGGGGAGTTTAAGACCGTCCGGGATGACCAGATCTTCGATTTGGAGTAGAGTGTTTTCTTATTTTCTAATGTTTGTAAGTTTTTAGGCCATTTTCTCAGCTCAACAATTTCATTTTGTAAGCCTTCGTTTATGGTGGGCCGTTTGGCCGTTTATGTGATACTTGTTTTTTCATGTTTTTAAGCCGATTTTTTGCCTTGCATATTTTATGATGGGGTCTGATAAACCACTATTTTATGGTTATCTTGTGCTAATTTGAGTGGTTTTTATCAACTCTCTGCTCACTTATTCATGTAAATTGCATGTTTTACATTTTCCTTCCTGATTTTGCGCTATGATTGAAAACATGTTTCTTTGGTCGTAATTTAGCTAATTTTAATCCTCTTTTATTACCATTCGATGCCATGATATGCGTGTTAAGTGTTTTCAGAGATTACAGGACAGGAATGGCTTAGAGGATGGAAATGAAGCATGCAAAAGTGGATGGAAGGAATACAAGAAATTGAAGGAACTGCAAAGCTGTTAGCCCTGACCTCTTCGCATTCAATCGATCATAACTTGAGCTACAGCAGTTCAAATGAGGCGGTTTTAGTTGCGTTGGAAAGCTATCATCTGGGGCTTTGAAATGACATATAATTTGCCATAGTGGCCATGCAGCTAGGCAACGCGCACGCGCACATTGGCGAAAAGTCCATCGGCGCGCACGTGCACCTGGCGCGTACGCGCGACGTACTGCAACTGCAGAAATTGCTGGGGGCAATTTTTGGGCTATTTTCGACCCAGTTTTCGGCCCAGAAAACACAGATTAGAGGCTACAGAGTGGGGGAATCCATTCATTCATTCAGAACACTTTATATTCATTCACAATTTAGGTTTTAGATGTAGTTTCTAGAGAGGGATGCTCTCTCCTCTCTCTAGGTTTTAGGATTTAGGATTTCTCTTAGTTTTAGGTTTATTTCTTCTCAATTCCAGGTTTAATGTTCCTTTAATTTGGTTTCTCTTCTATTTTTATTTATTCTAGTACTTTGGTTTATCTATTTCTCTTGTTGATTCTCTTCTTATCCAATTTGGCTTATGAACTTTTCCATGTTAGACTTGATTTCTTTATAATTAATGCAATTTGAGGTATTTTATATTTATGATTTTAATTTAGCTTTTTACATTCTTAGCTTGAATTGATTAATTGGAGACGCTTGAGTTATCAAACTCCTTTGTTGATTGATAATTGAGAGTTGCTAATTGACTTGAATTCCACTAACTCTAGTCTTTCCTTGGGAGTTGACTAGGACTTGAGGATTCATATTGATTCATCCACTTGACCTTCCTTCATAGTTAGAGGATAACTAAGTGGGAGCAATGAACAATTCTCATCACAATTGATAAGGATAACTAGGATAGGACGTCCAGTTTTCATACTTTGCTAAGAGTTTTCTTAATTATTAATTTACTTTCTTGTAATTTATTTTTCTTGTTCATTATTCAAAAATCCCAAAAAGATAATCTTCCATAACCAATAATAAATACACCTCCCTGTAATTCCTTGAGAGACGACTCGAGGTTTAAATACTTCGGTTTATTTTTATTGGGTTTGCTTAAGTGACAAACAAGTTTTTGTACGAAAGGATTCTTTGTTGGTTTAGAAACTATACTGGCAACGAGAACTTATTTGTGAATTCTTAACTAGCAAAAATCCGTTCGTCAGGGTCGTCTGGGCCATATTTTTGTGACTTGTTTATATTGATAGGGTCGTTCGGCCCACGTGAAGCCGGTTTTGTGAGTTGTTTATTTTGATGGAGCTGTTCGGGCCATGATTAAGCCGATTTTGTGACTTGTTTATTTTGATAGATATCCGTGTTTGTTTTGGCCTCGGGGGTGATCGGTCCCCGGGAGTAGCCGTGTGTGGTTCGTGTCGTCGGTTAAGGCAGTATTAAAAAAAGGGAAAATGAGCTTTTCATTAAGATGTTGGGCCTCGTTAAAACCTCCCGAGATGGGTAGGAATGAGTACTCGATAATGAGAAAAAATGAACAAGAAAAAAAAAAGAAAAAACAAGGAAAAGAAAATTAAAATACAGTGCTTTCAACTTGAGATTTAATATTCCTAGGTGTAGTAGCGCCATAGATTGATGGCATTCCAAGTTCTCGGTATTTTGGTTTCGTCAAGTCGTTCGAGTTTGTAGGCTCCTTTCCCGATTACCTTTTTTATTCGGTAGGGACCTTCCCAGTTGGGAGTGAGTTTTCCTTCCCCGGGAGTAAGGGGCTGATGTTGTTCTGTCGTAGGACGAGGTCGTCTGGTCTGAAGTCCCGTCAGATTAGGCTGCGATTGTACCTTAGGCTTATTCTTTGTTTTAAGGCTAACTCTCACAGGTGAGCTATGTTTCTGACCTCGTCTGTGAGGTCCTGTTTTGCTTCTTCATCGTTTCCTCCGACGGTTCCTTGTGGGCTGGGTCCCTGACTTCAACCGGGATTACGGCTTCCTGGCTGTAAGTTAGCCGGAAGGGAGTTTCTCCGGTTGAAGTTTGGGGGGAGGTTCGGTACGACCAGAGTACCGATCTGAGCTCGTCGGCCCAGAGTCCTTTTGCTTCGTCGAGCCACTTCTTAAGGCCTTTTACTATTATTTTGTTGACTGATTCTACTTGTCCGTTTGTCTATGGGTGTTCCACTGAACTAAATCGGTGGGAGATGTGGAGTCCTTCTAGGAATTCTCTAATTCGCTTGTCTGGGAATTGGGTTCTATTGTCTGAGATTACGACCTCGAGAATCCTAAATTGGGTTATGACGTGTCTCCAGAAGAATTTCCGGCATTGGGTAGCCGTGATGGAGGCCAAAGGTTTGGCTTTGATCCACTTAGTGTAGTAGTCGGTGACGACAATGCGGTATCAGAGTTGCCTAGGAGCCGTAGAGAAGGGGCCGATGAGGTCAATTCCCCATGTTTCGAAGGGCCGATCTGCCGTTATAGTGCTGAGCTGGTGTGGGGCGGCTTGGTGGAAATTAGAATGGATTTGGCACTTGCCGCAACTTTTGACTAGTTTGAGGGAGTGTTTTATGATGGAAGGCCAGAAGTAGCCTGCCCGAGTGACTTTTTGGGCCAGGGTTTTTCCTCCTATGTGGTGGCCACAACGTCCTTCATGAATTTCACAAAGTATGTAGTCCGTGTCGCTAGGTTCTATGCACTTGAGGAGGGGTTGTGAGAGTCCGTGCTTATAAAGCTGTCCTGCTATCGTGGTGTAGTTCGCAGCTTCCCATTTCAAGCATTTTGCTTCCTTGGAATCCTTGGGTAATTTTTTGTTCATGAGGTATTGAAGAATTGGGGAGGTCCATGAGTTTTAGCTTGAGATTGGGAGGTCAACTGTAGTTGTGACCGAGATGGATGGTGTTTTGACGACCTCCTGGATCAGTGACCGGTTTCCCTGGCCTAGCCTAACTTGATGCTTGCTAGCTTCGAGAGTAAGTCTGCCCTTGTGTTCCATTCTCTGGGAACGTGTTGGATGGTTATTCGCTCGAACTTGGCCGTCAGCTCTTTTACTTTTGCTAGGTATTATTGTAGCAGGGGATCCCGTGTTTGGTAGTCTCCATTAATTTGGGAGCTGACTACTTGGGAGTCGCTGCAGATTTCTAATGGTTTCACCCCAACTTCTTTGGATAATGTCAGTCTGGCCAGGAGGGCCTCGTATCCGGCTAGATTGTTAGATATCGGAAATTCGTATCGAATGGACTGTTTGATGACGATTCCGTTTTTATTTTCTAGTATCACTTCTGCTCCTCCTGAACTGGTGTTAGACAAGCCATCCACATGTAGTTTCCAGAGTTCTATGGGTTTGTTTCCCGGGGTCATTTCGGCGATGAAGTCGGATATAGCTTGTGTTTTGATGGTGTTTCGGGATTCGAGTCTGATCTAGCATTGTGATAGTTCGACGGACCACGCGAGCATCCTTCCTGCTAGTTCCGGCTTTTGTAGTACCTGCCTGACCACCTGGTCAGTTTGGACTGTAATGGGATAGGCCTGAAAGTATTGTTAGAGGCGTCGCGAGGCCGTGAGTAGCGCAAAGGCAAGTTTTTCGAGTCGAAAATAGCGTGTCTCCGTGCTTTGGAGGACCTTGCTTATGAAGTATATTGGCTCTTGTACCTTATGCTCATTTTCTCAGACAAGTGCCGTGGCTAGTGTCTCTTCTATTATGGTTAGGTAGAGATAAAGTGTTTCCCATGTTTTGGGTTTGGAGAGTATGGGGGGTTCTGCTAGTACTTTTTTGAAGTGTCGAAAGGCTTCTTTGCACTCAGTTTTCCACTTAAAATTGATGTCCTTTTTCATGAGTTTGAAGAAAGGGATGACCCTTTGGTCCGAGGCTCCGAAGATTCGGGAGAAGGCGGTTAGTCGTCCAGTTAGTCTTTGGACGTCTTTAAGATTTGCCGGGCTGTGCATCTCAAGGATGGCTCTGCACTTTTCTGGGTTTGCTTTGACCCTTCGTTGGGTGATCATGAAGCCCAACAATTTTTTGGCTTCCATCCCAAACGTGCACTTTGTTGGATTTAGGCTCATTCGGTGTTTCCTTAAGGTATTTAACACAAGTTCAAGGTTACCGATGAGCTCTTCGCCAGTTTATGCTTTGGCGAGCATGTCATCAATGTAGACCTCCAACTTGGTTCCGGAGAGGTCTTGGAAAATCTTGGTGACGAGCCTTTGGTAGGTGGCTCCCGCATTCTTTAGTTCGAATGGCATGACTATGTAGCAGTACGTGCCGTCGGGAGTTACAAAGGATGTCTTGTCTTCGTCGGGCCGATGCATAGGTATTTGATTATACCCCAAGTAGGAATCCATAAAAATGAGATATTGATGCCCTGAAGTGGCGTCGACAAGTCCGTAGATGTTCGGGAGGGGAAAGTCGTCTTTGGGGCAAGCTTTGTTCAAGTCAGTGTAATCGACTCACATTCGCCATTTGTCATTTGCTTTCTTGACTAATACGACGTTGGCTAGCCAAGTCACATAAGGTAATTCTCGGATGAAGCCTGTTTTGAGCAGGGCTTTGACTTGTTTCCTGACCTTGGCTGCCCGGTCTGGTGACATTTTTCTTCTTCTTTGGGTCACGGGCTTGGCCTTTGGATCCACGGCCAAACGATGGGACATTAGATTGGGGTTTATGATTGGCATGTCGGCCGGAGTGAACGCGAACATGTCCTTGTTCTGCTTTAGGAGTTTGATTAGGTCCCCTTTCAGGTCATAGGGCAAGTTCTTGTTGATAAACGTGTATTCTTCTTTAGTTTGCCCTATTCGTAATTTTTTCATGCCTCCTTCTGGTTCTGGTCGGGGCTGACCGTGTTGGCGCACGTCGACATCGGCGAGGAAGATGCCGGCCGCATCACGGGACCTCTTGCGAAGGGCCAGGCTGGTGTTGTCGCACTCTACCGCGACTTCCCGGTCCTCATGAATTGTTTCGTTGGTGTCATTATTGGCTTGGAACTTCATGAGGAGGAATTTGGTGAAAATAACAGCGGAAAGGTCGTTGATTGTTTTCCTTCCGAGGAAGATATTGTAGGCAGTGGAGTCTTTGAGGACTACAAACTCGGGGAGGATGGTCTTCCTCCGGTTCCTGGTTCTGATAGTGAGTGGTAACACTATGAATCCGTTTGGTTTCAAGAAGTTGTCCCCAACTCTGGTTACTCCGCTGCGGTGGGTTTGCAAATTTTCGGTTTGGAGGCCCAGCTTGTCGAATGCTCCTCTGAAGAGGATGTTGGAGTCTGCTTTGGTGTTAACCAGTATTCTCTTTACGAGTCCGGTCCCGACTCTGGCCGAGATGACGAATGGGGCGTTTTCCGCCGAGGTGCCGTGTTGGCAGTCATCAGGGGAGAAGGTAATTGCCTCTATGGCCGGGGGTGTTGGAGCTTGGTTTCTTACGGCCAAGACTTTAAGGTCCTTTTTCAATGCCAATTTTGACTTTTCTGGCGCGTCCTTACCGGTGATGATGTTTACGACTATGGTGGGTTTGGACTCGGAATTTTCCTGTGGTGTTTGTCGTAATATCCTTGGGTTGCAGCCTTCGCGGTCTGGGGATCTTTCCCGTTCTATTCTTCTGGGTTCCCGGATGATTTTGGCAAACTTGGAGAGTTTGCCATCTCGAATGGCTTGTTCGAGGGTGCCCTTCAGATCAATGCAGTCTTGGGTTTTATGCCCGTATCCTCGGTGATAGTCGTAATACAGGCTTTTGTTATAGCCTGTCTGCTCTTTCAGTTGTCGTTCTTTCGAAAGGATGCCCCGTTCTGCTATTTGGTGGTAGATTTCTGTGATGCCCCGTTCTGCTCTTTGGAGTGCTCTTTCTGGGTTTCTTTTGATGGCGGGTTATTGCGAGGTGCCGTGTTTGCTGTGCTGCCATTTATTGGTGGACACAACTTCACTCACCTCTTTGTCGTTGATGCATTCCCTTGCGACGCTTTGAATTTTGTGCATAGTCCAAACCGGTTTGGTGGTGAGTTATTTTCGAAAGTCTTCGTTCATGAGGCCGTTGGTCAGGCAGAGACTGGCGACCGAGTTTATGAGCCCATCAACCGAGAGGCACTCATTGTTGAATCTATTGAGGTATTTTCTCGTAGATTCGTCTTTTCTCTGGGTGATTCTGAGTAAGCTGACGGGGTGCTTGGCTTTGGTGATTCTGGTGGTGAATTGGGCCATAAACTTCCTAGAGATGTCATGAAAGTTGGCTATGGAGCCATTTGGAAGGGCATTGAACCATTTGATTACGGGGCCAGCTAGGATTACTGGGAAGGCCCTGCACCGGACCGCGTCGGCGGCTTCTTCCAAGTTCATCCTGGCCTCAAAAGACATTAGGTCTTCTTGGGGATCTTTGGTCCCGTCGTATTTCATGTCCGTGGGCTTGTCAAAGCCCTTTGGAAGCTTGGCTCTTAGAATTCCTTTTGTGAAAGGGGTGGCTCCCATTATCACATGTTCGCTTCTTGCTCGCTGATGCAAGGATTATCGTCGGTAAAGATTTTCCCAATGAAATTCCATTGTAAGTATAGTTCTTAACCAACAACAATCCTCGAACCAAATTTTAATAGATGGTTGTCACAAAATTCAACCCCAATAAAAGTAAACCAAAGTATTCAAACTTCGGGTCATCTCACAAGGAATGGACAAACATGTGCATCGATATTAGTTAGAATTCCGGAGTTGTGAGTCATAAGCAAGAAATTAAATCACTAGACTTAATATGCAAGAAATCTTAAAGTGCAAGGAACTAAATCAAGTAACTAAAACTAATTATGAGTAAATCCAATATAACAAGAGAACATGTAATCTATTTCTACTCTAAAACTAAGCAATTAACTATAACAAGAATCAAGCAATTGTGATTTTTGGTTTTCAAATATGAATAATAAAAGGGACTCTTGGCTAGGCAAAAGAATTGGGGTCACCATTCTTGTCTAATAACCATATCTTGACAATTATGAGGAACCAAATTCACTAAGTCTACCTCTATTCTTGAAGTACGTTTAATGTCTACTTCAACGCTTAAGGTATGTCAAGTGGCTTGACCAATCTCAACTCATAAATCCTAATCCAACTACCAATTGGGTTAGTAGTAGATTAGTGTCAATGGATATCAACTTGGCCACCAAGGGTTCTCAAATCACCAAATCAATTAGATCCAATGACTCAAGTTTACCCAATCCCCTTAGCCTAGGCCAAGAGTAAAGAAAACTACTCCATAATCAAAGGAAACATTTCATCAAACACATAGTATGCATTAATAAAAGACATATTCAATTTGCAAATTAATTGAAAACTATAAGTACCCACTAACAATTATCACTAGGAAACAACTCAAACAACACTATTAACCATAGAAAACATCAATGCACTAGTAAGAATTCAAGATCTACAAAATTCATAAAGTGAGAAGAAAATGGGAAATGAACAAGAACATCAAAATTCAAACACCAGATCTAAACAAAATTATACTAGAGAATTCAAATTGAACAATTAAAACTAAAATTAGCAAAACCAATTCAGAATTCAACAAGAGAAGATCAAATCAAACTAGATCTAGAGAAGAGTAGGAGTTTCTTTCTCTAGAACATGAGAACCCAAAAACTAGCTCAAAATGTGTGTAAAGTGTACAATGAATGATCCCTCCCCCCCTTTCCCCTTAGAGTTCTTGGGTCTTTTCCATGCAGAATCCAGCTGAATTTGGGTCTGGAGCTCCTCAGAAATCGCCAGCCACGATTTCATTAATGAGGTCACGTGCTGCGCGTCGCCTGCGTTTTGCGATCCACGTGTACACGTTAGGCATGTGTACGCATCGATGGAGATTTCGCCAATCCACGCAAATGCGTCACTCTCGCTCGCCATCTCTAGCTTCTCACACCCACGCGTGCGCGTAGGCCATGCGTGCGCGTCGCAGCCAATTCTCCAAAGCTCAATTCTTCATGTTTCTTCCATTTGAGCATGCTTCCTTTCTCTCTTCTAGGCCATTCTTACCCTATAAACTCTGAAACACTCAACAAACATATCACGGCATCTAATGGCAATGGAAGAAGATCAAAATATGGCATTTTTAAGGCAAAAGAAGCATGTTTTCCATCATGGAGCAAAATTAGGAAGAGAACACAAAACCATGCAATTTCTGTAAATAAGTGTGGAAAATATTGACAAAACCCCCAAAATTCTACACAATATAAACCACAAAATTGGGGTTTAACAAACCTCCCCACACTTAAACCAAGCATGTCCTCATGCTAAAAATAAAAAGACCAAAGACTAAAGGAGAATATGGTTCATGAAGTGTAAATTACCTAAATGAATGCATGCAACTAATGCAAATGTATCTACCTACTTGGTCAGAAGTGACTCAACCTTCCAAGAACAAGTATGAGCACATTGGGCCAAAATGGCAAGATAAATTACGAATCCTACCAATTCAAACATAAAAATGGAGGGCATATAACTTGCATGAAGAAAGCTCGTGAAAGTTGGGAACAATGGTTTGAGCATCGAACCCTCACCAGATGTGTATCCGCTCTAGTCGCTCAAGTGTATAGGGTCGATCCGCTCAGTTCTCTTCTAATCATGCTTTCCATGATTTGTTTTTCATCTAACAATCAACAACTATTCAATGCATGCACACATCTATCATGAGGTCTTATTCATAGGTTGTAATGGGGCTAGGGTAAAGGTAAGGATAGATGCATATGGTCAAGTGAGCTTGAAATTTGAATCTTTGATTAACCTAAGCTCTCACCAAACACATATAACACCTATACAATTCTAATACAATACCTAGCTACCCATGATTCCCACTTTTTCACATACTCATGCATTTTCTCTAATTCACATTCTATATACATTGTTATTATTACTTTACTTTGGGGCATTTTTGTCCCATTTTTATTGCATTTCTTTTGTTGTTGTTGTTGTTTTTTTCACAACAAAGTACATACAAATGTATCAATGCATATGGTTTTACATATTTAATGCATAAGCACGTACCCAATCCCATGATTTTCAACAAAGATACAAAATACACTTTTACCTCAACCAATGTCCCAAGTTTCCCATACCCAAACGATACACACCCTCACTAGCCTAAGCTAATTAAAGATCCAAATTAAGGAATATTTATTATTTTTCACTTAGGGGAGTGATGTGCTAGTATTAAGAACAAAAGGGATTAAATGGGCTCAAAATTGGCTAACGATGGTTAATGAAAGGTAGGCTATTTGGGTAGGTGAGTTAAGTGAAATGATGGCCTCAATCATATAAATACATGTATACATGGAACAATGGATATAAAGAATCAAACAAATCACAGATTACAATCATAGAAAGAGAATGATGCACACAAGAATGGAAGTAAGTGGTTATAAGATGTAACCACACAATCAGGCTCAAAACTCACATGCTTGTGTTCTTAGCTCAAAAATCATGTTCCAAAACAAATTCTTCAAGCAAGTTTAACACAAAATTTTTTTTTTAAATTGGTAGGGTGCCCTAAAGATGATTTTCTTGGAAAAGAGGTTATCACCCTAACCAAGTAGTCCTAACATGCAAAAAATGTTCAAATACAAAACTAACCATGCAATTTATCCTAACTAATGCAAGAAAAATCAAAATCATGGGTGTTGAAAAGAAAAGGGATGTTACTTACGAAAGTCGGTAACTAACCTCCCCACACTTAGAAGTTTGCACGGTCCTCCGTGCCATTTGTGATACGCAAAGTGGGATTAGGGTCGCCACCTCCACCATCCATCTCTTGAGAGTTCGAGTCACTTTGGGCTGAAGTGGATGTGGAAATGTTCGGTTCTTCCATAGGCGGTTTGATGCAACTCCAAAGCTTCTTCATGTAAGCAAATCGGCGTTGGTTCCACCTCTCATATCGATCAATTTTCTCATGAAGCTCTACAAGAAGTTGATGGGTTGACTTTGGTGGTGCGGATGAAGTGGTAGGCATGGTAGAAGGGGGAGCTATATCAAGGCTCGTGGTGTCCGTGGGAGGCTTAAGATATCTTCCGCTCAGGACAATGTGGCCCTCTGCCGGAATCATCGCTTTCATGTCCTTGGCCTCTCGGGGGACACCAGCAGTAGCAACTAAATCTGATACCAAGGCAGGAAATGAGAGATTACCCTTGACATGGACCCGATCCATCGCTTGTCGGATGACGAGAGGGATGTTGACTGCCCTCTCCGTGAGTATGCACCAAACAAGGAGGGCTAAGTCTGCCGTGATGGACGACTCATGGGTGCTTGGAAGCACGTAAAGGGATAAGATCTGGGCCCATACCCGGGCCTCTACTATGAGCGCTTGTGAGTCAAGGCACTTAGGCCTCATCCTGAGTCTCCCTTGGGTCCAATGATTCTCTGGTTGGGCAATGACCCAAAGGATCGAATCCCAATCAAACCCAAATCCATCGCGCTGACGTAGGACCTCTTGGTAGCCGTCCATTTCCTCCGGTACCAGTAAAACATTAAGCACCCTTGAATAGCTTCCTCCAAAACTAGAACTTGCTTCCGGCACACATACACTGAGTGAAGAGAAGGGGAGTGGTAGTTGGAGTAAAACTCCACCACCCAAGAAAGGTTGGCCTCTTGTGGTCTCTGTATTAGAAATCCCATTGTCGCCGTTCAATGCGGGGCATCACGAATTGAACAATGTGCTCTGGAGGGGCGAGGAGATACTCAGAATGATAGCTCCTTTCAATCATAGCCGGAAACATGAGCTCACAGAAGCGGTTGGAAAACCTCGTGGGGTCCCTTGCAGGATTACCCTTCTCTTGCTTATCAATATGGATAATTTTTTGTACCCTCTTGGAGAGGGGTTTAGCTTGTGGTGTAGGGCGCGCCTTGGTGGTTGACCGTTGAGGTGCCCTTTTTGTGGTCGGGTTGTTCGACGCCTTTTCCTTGCCTTTTTTGGTGGCCATCCTGAAAAAGGAAGGAAAAGAGGAAACATTACTCTCAAAGGAACAACAAGTAGAGAATGACATGCAAGTGAAAAGAAATGCCACAAAGGGATAGTGCGTCTTGAAGACATGCCAGCTGTAACATGTAAACAAGGCAACAAAATAATCATGGGGCATAACACTAGCATGAGATGCAAGGGTGTGATAAGCATGCAATTAAAAGGCATGAGAAGAATAAACTCAAGCATCAATAATCATACCAAGTGGCACATGCAAGAAAAAGAAGAAACACAAGAAAATCATGCACCTAATCTAACTCTGAGAGAAGAAGCATGTAATGGTATAAGGCGGAGTTAAAGAAAGTGGGACCGCTAATCTCGCAATATGCTATGAAAAAGCAAGTCATGGTTAATGAGCATAAGAATGGTAATATGAAACATAATGTGCTCAATGTACACAGAGAAAGGCAAGTGTATGAAGAGAAGCATCAAGTTGAAAGCAAAATGTCAAAAAGGAACCAAAATGGCAAAGGTGCTTTTCAACAAACACTTGGTGTGCAATATTCAAATAATGAGCAAGTAGGAAAAATTCAAACAAGTATCATCCCAAAATGAAATTCTAAACAACAAAACAAGACCACATAATAAAAAAGAAATCAAGAAATATCACAAATAAACTATCAATGCAAGAGAGAGTTCAAAGTTCAATCACCCATGGAAAATATAAAGAAAGAGAAAGCAAATAAACAAGAGCAAATAAAACAAAATGCAACTAAGAAGAAATGAAAGAAAGTAATTAAATGCAACTAATAAAAGAAATATGAACAAGGATAAAAGAGAAGAAGGAGAGGTGAAAACCTTGAGAAAAGAAGAAGAAAGTAGGGTACTGTGCAAGTGAAGATATGAGAAGAGAAAGAAGAGAAAGAATAGAGTGTGGGACCATTGGAGGTGGTGGTCACCGGTGAATGAAGTCGTCGGTGATTATGGGCGAGAAAAGGTGGTAGAAAGGGTAGAGAAGGGAGGAGGAAGGAGTAGAAGAAGAAGAATGAATGAGTGTTAAAAACAGGGCGCGCTATAGTAAAACTACGTTGGAGGTTCGATGCGCGCGCGTCATCCTTGCGTACGCGTGGATGATCAGAAAAGAAGAGCAACGCGTAAGCATCGCCCACACTTACGCGTGGGTGGAAGAAAGGAGGAGGGACGCGTACGCGTCAGGGGACGCGCACGCGTGGAACCAGTTGTGCGACGCGCACAAAAGTGGCACAGAAGTGGCACAAATCTCTGGAAAATTTACCAGAGATTGCAAAAATAGCAATCGACGCGTACGCGTTGCCCACGCTTGCGGGTGGGTGTGCCAAAGTTTCAGCGATACGTAAGCGACGAAGACGCGCAAGCGTGAGGCAACGTTGTGCCCCTCGCACAAAAGGTGCATGAAGCTCGCACAAGTCTTTGAAAAATGTACTAGAGGGGGCGAAATCGGCAATCAACGCGTACGCGTGGGTTGCGTTTTGGGTAGTCGACGCGTTCGCATCGTAGACATGCACACGTGGGAAGCGTTGTGCTCCCAGCATATAATTGGCACAGACCTAGCCCAACTCTGTGGTTTTTGTACCAGGAGTTGGGAAAACGCAACGACGCGTACGCGTCGTCCACGCTTGCGCGTGGATCGACACTTTTTTTTTTAACAACATTAAGAAAGGCAATGTTAACACATTCTTGGCAGACATTCAAGCTAGATGGTCAAGAAAACACTCACAAATTCATGCACTATTCAAAATGAAGTATTTTCTCTAACGTTACCAATTCATCCATACCAAGATCAATGAAATCTACATGAATGTCATAACAAGTCACAACATTAACAAAATCTAGCAAACCTAAACAAATGCAACAACATCAAGCAATCACAAAATCAATCAAAAGCTCTAAAACTATGCAAGAAATTATATACAAAGGAAGATCATACCATGGTGGGTGTCTCCCACCTAGCACTTTTCTTTTACGTCCTTAAGTTAGACGGTCATGAGCTTAAGCTTTTCCTCCTTCTGGTGCATCCTCAAGTAGGAACACCTCCACTTCTCTGGGTAGTTTGTAGCCATGATACTTTTTCACTCTATGGCCGTTTACTCTGAATGTTGCATTACTCTGAGGATCGAGTAATTCGATCACACCATAGGGTTTTACCTCCTTCACTCTAAAGGGTCCCTCCCATCTCGAACGGAGCTTTCCAGGCATGAATCTGAGCCTCGAGTTGTAAAGGAGAACTTCGTCACCTTCTTGGAAATCTTTCTTCCGGATCTGGTGATCATGAAATGCCAGTCTTTTCCTTGTAGATCCGAGCATTCTCATACGCCTCCATCCTACGACATTCAAGCTCCTATAGTTGCAATTTCCTAGCTATACCCGCATTGGTAATATCCATGTTACACTGCTTAACCACCCAATAGGCCCTATGCTCAATTTCAACCAGGAGGTAGCATGCTTTTCCATAGACGATCCGAAAGGGACTCATCCCTAACGGGGTCTTATAGGCCGTCCTATATGCCCACAATGCATCTCCCAACCGAGAGCTCCAGTCCTTCCTTTGTGGACTCACCACTTTCTCCGAAATTCACTTAATCTCTCGGTTGGATACCTCCACTTGCCTATTTGTTTGGGGGTGATAAGCGGTTTCAACCTTGTGTAGTATCCCATACCGCTTGAGTAATGCTTCTACCTTTCTATTACAAAAGTGGGAACCTTGGTCGCTCACGATTGCTCGTGGCGACCCATAGTGGCATACAATATTGTTTCTAATGAAAGAAACTACAGTATTAGCGTCATCAAGGCAGGTAGGTATCACTTCTACCCACTTTGATACGTAATCAACCGCCAACAGAATGTACATATATCCACTTAAGTTAGGAAATGGTCCCATAAATTTGATGCACTATACATCAAAAATTTCACAGAACAACATAGGTTATTGAGGCATTTCATCCTTTTGGGATACATTTCCAGACTTCTGACATTGGTGACATGACACACAGAATCGGTTAGCATCCTTGAACAGTGTTGGCCACCAGAATCCACAATCCAAAACTTTTTTTGTTGTCCGCTGTGGGCCAAAGTGGCCACCACACTCGGATGAATGGCAAGCTTCAAGAATGGGTCGGAATTCAGATTCTGGGACACATCTATGAATTACTTGGTCTACTCCCCTTTTCCACAAGTGAGGATCATCCCAAATGTAATATTTGGAATCACTCCTCAACTTATCCCTTATTTTGAAAAGTTGGGAGGGAAAATCTTAGCAACCAAGTAGTTTGCCATTGGTACAAACCCAGGAAAACTATCCGAAACAGCATGCAAATTATCCAAAGAGAACGAGTTGTCAATCAGAAATGGGTCATATTTAAGATTTTCAAGGCGGTTTAGATGATCCGCAACTAAATTTTGAGACCCACTTTGATCCCTAATCTCAATGTCAAACTCTTGCAAGAGCAAGATCTAACATATGAGCCTAGGTTTCGACTCATTCTTTGTCAACAAATATTTTAAAGCTGCATGATCCGTGTATACCACTATTTTGGAGCCTAGCAAGTAAGATCAAAATCTATCCAATGCATGAACAATGGCTAAGAGCTCTTTTTTCATAGTGGTATAGTTGGATTGTGCCGCATTCAATATTTTTTAGGAATAAGCAATGATGTAAGGGAGCTTACCATCGCGCTATGCAAGCGCGGCACCTACGGCATGATTTGACGCGTCGCACATGATCTCGAATGGCTGCATCCAGTCAGGGCCCTTCACAATTTGTGCCATGGTAAGAGCTCTCCTCAACTCCTCAAATGCATCCGCACAAGCACTATCAAACTAAAAGTCCACATCCTTTTGGAGTAGGCACGCTAATGGCAATGCAATCTTGCCGAAATTCTTGATAAAGCGCCTATAGAATCCTGCATGCTCCAAAAAGGAACAGACCTCCCTCACAGAAGAGGGGTGATGTAAACTGGTGATAACATCAACTTTGGCTAGGTCCACAAAAATGCTCTTGCCAGAAACTATGTGTCCTAACACTATATCTTGTCTCACCATGAAGTGATATTTTTCGAAATTGAGGACAAGGTTAGTGTTGACACATCTTTCCAAGACCTTGGCCAAGTTCTCCAAACAACTATCAAAAGAAGTACCATATACGCTAAAATCATCCATAAAGACTTCCAGACAAGTCTCCATAAGATCAGAAAAGACACTAGTCATGCACCGCTGAAAGTGGCGGGTGCATTGCATAACCTAAATGGCATTCTTTTGTAAGCAAATGTGCCAAAGGGACAAGTAAAGGTGGTCTTTTCCTGATCCTCAGGAGCAATATGTATCTAGAAATAGCCAGTAAATCCATCAAGAAAGCAATAATGAGATTTACCTGCAAGTCGGTCCAACATCTGGTCAATGAAGGGCAAAGGGTAGTGGTCTTTCCTTGTTGCGGTGTTCAACTTCCTATAATCAATGCATACTCGCCAAACATTTTGCACTCTTGTGGTGACCACTTCACCATCATCCTTCTTAACAGCAGTAATTCCTGATTTCTTTGGAAAAACTTGGACCGGGCTCACCCATTCACTATCAGAAATCAGGTATATAATACCCGCATCAAGTAGCCGTGTGACTTCCTTTTTTACCACATCGAGAATCATAGGGTTGAGCCTCCTTTGGGGTTGTCTAACTGGCTGAGCTCCCTCTTGGAGAAAAATACGATGCATACACATGCGGGGGTCAATCCCTACAATGTCGGCTAAGCTCCAACCGATTACTTTCTTGTGCTTCCTTAGGACCTCTAGGAGCTTTCCTTCTTCTTGACTCGAAAGCACACTAGCAATAATGACCGAAAATCTTTGGTTATCCTCAAGGAATGCATACTTCAAATGAGAAGGTAGAGGCTTCAATTCATTCTTTGCTTCAAGTTGAGGTTCTTTTTCACTAAGTTCATGAAGCTCATTCTCATCAACCTTCTCTTGTTCATCCTTCTCTTCAACAATAAGGTAGCACAACTTGTTGTGATCTTCTCTTTGTACCTCCGCTACTACCTCATCAATCACATCACATCGGAGAACGGAGTGCTCTTCGGGTGGGTGTCTCATGGCTTCTTCTAAGTTAAACTTGATGGTCTTGTTGCCTACCTCAAAAGAGTATGTGCCGGTAAAGGCATCCAATTTGAATTTAGAGGTCTTCAAAAATGGTCTACCAAGCAAAACGGAAGAAGAACTTCTATTATCTGTTGGAGGCATTTCAAGGATATAGAAATCAACCGGAAACACCAAATCCTTGATTTCCACAAGCACATCTTCTGCTATCCCCATTACGGTGATCACACTCTTGTCGGCTAAAACAAATTTTGCGGCCGACCTCTTTAATGGAGCTAAATTCAACCTTGCGAATATAGAAAGTGTCATGATACTCACACAGGCCCCTAAATCACACATACAGTCATGAAAAGTAACTCCACCAATACGACAAGACATCAAACATGGTCCGGGGTCACCACACTTTTCTGGAATAGGCTTCATCAATGAAGAAATAGAACTACCCAATGACAATGTTTCCAACTTACCAATCCTATCTTTGTGTGTGCACAAGTCCTTCAAAAACTTAGCATACTTTGGAATTTGTTGAATGGCATCAAGAAGTGGGATGGTTACCTCAACCTTCTTGAATACTTGAAGCATGTTTAAATCAAACTCCGGAGTTTTCTTGGCCTTCTTTATCATGGAAGAGAATGGGATAGGAATGGGTTCCTCCATTATAGCCTTCCTGCTGGGCTCCTTAAGGCTCACTTCTTCTTCCTCTTGCCTTGTGCATATCTCCTCTTCTTCATATGGAGTTTCAACAACCACTTCCTCCTCATGAATGTCTTCCATGACCCTAGGAGGTATCTCCTCCAATGTAGTCCGTAGAGTAATAGCGTTGAGGACACCCTTTGGGTTTGGAAGAGGTTGGGATGGAAGGCTAGAAGAGCTTAAAGGTTGGTTGGTGTTATTCGAGGAAGGTAAAGACAACCTTGAAAGTATCTCGGTGATGTTGGACAATTGAGCAGTTCTGGTACCAAATTGAGCCTCGTGTTTTTCTACCACAATTTTAATTCTCTCTTGCTCTTGGGTGAGTGCACGGTTGGGATCATCACCTTGGGTGGTAGAAGAAGAAGAGGATTGGTTGGATTGTTGTCTATGATGTGGTGCTTGGTATCTAGGGTAGTCATTTTGGTTTTGGTGGTTGTTGTTGTGATGAGAAGAGGAGTTGTTCCATCTTTGATTTCGATTGTTCCCTTGTGCATTGTCCCTCCACCCTTGGTTGGAATTATTTCCATGAGAGTAGTTGTTTTGACCTTGAGATTGATAGGGCGGACAGTTGTTATAGTTCACATTGGCTACTGCAAGGGTATAGTCCTCTTGAGCTTGGTGGCATTGATCGGTGTAATGTGCGGTGTTAGAGCATAAACCACATATTCTAGGAGGCCCTTCAAGTTGGGGTGGTGCTTGGATGGCTTGGATAAAATAAAATGTCTTTTATTCCTTGCGCATCTCCATGAGGAGAGTAGTCATGTCCCCAAGCACCTTGGTCAAACTTGATTCGGAAGGGGATGCTTCCACTACACCCTTGAGGGGATTGCTCCTTGCCCTTACATGTTGTGTAGCCTCGGCGACATCCTTTATCAAGCTCCAAGCTTCCGCCGTCGTCTTATTTTTGGAGAGGGAACTGATGAGCGGATAATTTATACGCTTTTAGGCATTGTTTTTAGTATGTTTTTAGTATATTTTAATTAGTTTTTAAATAAAAATCACTCTTCTGGACTTTACTATGAGTTTGTGTGTTTTTCTGTGATTTCAGGTATTTTCTGGCTGAAATTGAGGGACTTGAGCAAAAATCTGATTCAGATGCTGAAAAAGGACTGCAGATGCTGTTGGATTCTGACCTCCCTGCACTCAAAGTGGATTTTCTGGAGCTACAGAAGCCCAATTGGCGTGCTCTCAATTGCGCTAGAAAGTAGACATCCTGGGCTTTCCAGAATATATAATAGTCCATACTTTGCCCGAGATTTGATGGCCCAAACAAGCGTTCCAAGTCAGCTCAAGAATTCTGGCGTTTAACTCCAAAACTGGCACAAAAGCTAGAGTTAAACGCCCAAACTGGCACAAAAGCTGGCGTTTAACTCCAAGAAAAGTCTCTACACATGGAAGCTTCAATGCTCAGCCCAAGCATACACCAAGTGGGCCCGGAAGAAGATTTCTGCATTAATTACTGATTTCTGTAAACCCTAGGCTACTAGTTCTCTATAAATAGGACCTTATACTATTGTATTTTCATCTTTGATAAGTCTTATGCTATCTTAGACACGTTTGAAGGCTAGCCATTCGGCCATGCCTAGACCTTGTTCTTATGTATTTTCAACGGTGGAGTTTCTACACACCATAGATTAAGGTGTGGAGCTCTACTATTCTTCATGAATTAATACAAAGTACTATTATTTTTCTATTCAACTCAAGTTTATTTCTTCTCCAAGATATTCATTCGTTCTTCAACTTGATGAATGTGATGATCCGTGACACTCATCATCATTCTCACCTATGAACATGTGCCTGACAACCACCTCTGTTCTACTAGCAATGGCTTGAATGCGTATCTCTTGGGTTTCTAATCTAAGATTGGAACCTTCGTGGTATAGGCTAGAATTATTGGCGACCATTCCTGAGATCCGAAACATCTAAACCTTGTCTGTGGTATTCTGAGTAGGATCTGGGAAGGGATGACTGTGACGAGCTTCAAACCCGCGATTGTTGGGCGTGTGACAGACGCAAAAGGATCAATGGATCCTATTCCAACATGATCGAGAACCGACAGATGATTAGCCGTGCGGTGACAGCGCATTTGGAACGTTTTCACTGAGAGGACGGGAAGTAGCCATTGACAACGGTGATGCCCAACATAAAGCTTGCCATGGAAAGGAGTATGAATGATTGGAAGAAGGCAATAGGAAAGCAGAGGTTCAGGGGGAACAAAGCATCTTCATACGCTTATCTGAAATTTCAACCAAAGAATTACATAAGTATCTCTATCTTTATTTTATGTTTTATTTATCTTTTAATTATCAATTCTCCATCACCATCTGAATTCGCCTGACTGAGATTTACAAGGTGACAATAGCTTGCTTCAAGCCGACAGTCTCCGTGGGATCGACCCTTACTCACGTAAGGTATTACTTGGACGACCCAGTGCACTTGCTGGTTAGTTGTGTGGAATTGTGACAAAGTGTGATTCACGTTTGAGAGCTCCAAGTCTTTGGCACCATTGTTGATGATCACAATTTCGTGCACCAAGTTTTTGGCGCCGTTGCCGGGGATTGTTCAAGTTTGGACAACTGACGGTTCATCTTGTTGCTTAGATTAGGTACTTTTCTTTTTATTTTTCAGAATTTTTAAGAATGAATTCTAGAGTTTCAAGGTGATGTTCTTATCATCACAAAAGCTGATTGATTCTCATCAATTTAGCTACTGAATGTAATGTCCTGCTGAAGCTTGGCCAACCATGTCTAATCCTTTTAGACTGAAGCTTTAGACTAACATTGCATGATTCATGGAATTCTTATTAAAAGTTTTGAATCTCTTTATTTTATTTTCCATATAATTTTCGAAAAAATTACAAAAAAAAAATTTATAAAATCATAAAAATCAAAAATATTTTATGTTTCTTGTTTGAGTCTAGTATCAATTTTTAAGTTTGGTGTCAATTGCATTCTTCTTGCATTTTTCGAAAACATGCAATATGTTCTTCGTTAATCTTCAAGTTGTTCTTGATGATTTCATTGCTCTGATCTTTAAATTCTCTTGTTTTGTGTGTTTTGTTGTTTCTCATATGCATTCTCAATTTGTTAGTGTCTCCTATATGAAAATTTTTAAGTTTGGTGTCCTGCATGCATTGTTTATTTTATCTTAGTTGAATTTTTTTTGTTATTTCTCATCATTAAAAATTCAAAAATATTTTCAAAATTGTGTCTTTTCAAGTCAATAATACAAAGAATTGAAGATTCAGAACATTCAGCAGAGGAATCAAACATAAAAAGCTGGGCGTTCAAAACGCCCAGTGAAGAAGGAAAACTAGCGTTTAAACGCCAGCCAGGGTACCTGGCTGGGCGTTTAACGCCCAAAAGGGTAGCATTTTGGGCGTTAAACGCCAGAATGGATGTCATTCTGGGCTTTTAACGCCAGAAGGATACTAGAGGGAAGATTTTGTTTTTAATTCAAAATTTTTTTTTCAAATCTTCATAATTTTTCAAAATCAAATCTTTTTCAAATCATATCTTATCAATCATATCTCTTCAAAATCAATTTCTTTCCATTTTTTTTATTTTCGAAAATCCTTGTTAAATTAAAGATTTACTTTAAAATTTTCAAGTTGTTACTTGCCTATTAAGAAATGATCAAACTTTAAATTTTAGAATCATATCTTTTAATTTCTTGTTAGTCAAGTAATCAACTTTAATTTTAAAAACTTTCTTTTTCTAAATTGATTTTCAATCATATCTTCTCAATCATATCTTTTCAATCACATCTTTTTCAAAATTAACTCTCAATCATATCTTTTTAATTTCTAATTTCAAACTCTTTTCAAAAATCACTTAATTTCTTTCCTAATCTTAATTTCGAAAATCTCAATCAAAATTTCAAATTTCTTTTTAATTATTTCAAAAATTTTTTAATTTATTTTTGAAAATTCTTCCCCTCTTCTCACATCCTTCTATTTAAAGGACTAACACTCCTCCTCAAGGTACAATTCGAACTCCCTCCTTCTTTATATGTTCGAATTCTCTTCCATCTACCTCCTCCTTCTGTTCTTCTTTTCCTCTGACACCTCAAGAAATCTCTATACTGTGACATAGAGGATTCCCTACGTTCTTGTTCTCTTTTCTTTCATATGAGCAGAAGCAAAGATAAAGGCATACTTGTTCAAGCTGATCCTGAACCTGAAAGGACCTTGAAGAGAAAGCTAAGAGAAGCTAAAGCACAATTCTCTTTAGATGGCTTAATAGAGCTTTTCAAGGAAGAAGAAACCATGACAGCCGAAAACAACAATGCCAACAATGCAAGGAAGGTGCTTGGTGACTTTACTGCACCTACTCCCGACTTCTATGGGAGAAGCATCTCAATCTCTGCCATTGGAGCAAACAACTTTGAGCTTAAGCCTCAATTAGTTTCTCTAATGCAACAGAATTGCAAGTTTCATGGACTTCTATTGGAAGATCCTCATCAGTTCTTAGCTGAATTCTTGTAAATCTGTGACACTGTCAAGACCAATGGGGTTGACCCTGAAGTCTACAGACTTATGCTTTTTCCTTTTTCTGTAAGAGATAGAGCTAGGACATGGTTAGATTCACAACCTAAAGAAAGCCTGAACTCTTGGGAAAAGCTAGTTAATGCCTTCTTGGCAAAGTTCTTTCCACCTCAAAAATTGAGCAAGCTTAGAGTGGAAGTCCAAACCTTCAGACAGAAGGAAGGAGAATCCCTCTATGAAGCTTGGGAAAGATACAAGCAATTGATCAGAAGGTGCCCTTCTGACATGCTTTCAGAATGGAGCATCATATGTATTTTCTATAATGGTCTGTCTGAACTATCCAAGATGTCATTGGATAGCTCTGCTGGAGGATCTCTTCATCTGAAGAAGACGCCTGCAGAAGCTCAGGAACTCATTGAAATGGTTGCAAATAACCAATTCATGTACACTTCTGAAAGGAACCCTGTGAATAATGGGACAACTCAGAAGAAAGGAGTTCTTGAGATTGATACTCTGAATGCCATATTGGCTCAGAATAAAATATTGACTCAGCAAGTCAATATGATTTCTCAGAGTCTTTCTGGAATGCAAGTAGCAACAGGCAGTACTAAGGAAGCTTCCTCTGAAGAAGAAGCTTATGATCCTGAGAACCCAGCAATGGAAGAGGTGAATTACATGGGAGAACCCTATGGAAACACCTATAATCCTTCATAGAGAAATCATCCAAATCTCTCATGGAAGGATCAACAGAGACCTCAACAAGGTTTCAATAACAATAATGGTGGAAAAAATAGGTTTAGCAATAGCAAGCCTTTTCCATCATCTTCTCAGTAACAGACAGAGAATTATACGCAAAGCCACTCTAACTTAGCAACCATTGTCTCTGATCTAATCAAAACCACTCAAAGTTTCATGACTGAAACAAGGTCCTCCATTAGAAATTTGGAGGCACAAGTGGGTTAGCTGAGTAAGAAAATTACTGAGCTCCCTCCCAGTACTCTCCCAAGCAATACAGAAGAGAATCCAAAGAGAGAGTGCAAGGCCATAAACACGTCTCACATGGCCGAACCTGGAGAGGAGGAAGAGGCAGTAATCTCCACTGAGGAAGACCTCAATGGACGCCCACTGGCCTTCAAGGAGTTTCCTAATGAGGAACCATGGGAATCTGAGGCTCACACTGAGACCATAGAGATTCCATTGAATTTACTTCTGCCATTCATGAGCTCTGATGAGTATTCTTCCTCTGAAGAGGATGAAGAGGTTACTGAAAAGTAAGTTGCTAAGTACCTTGGAGCAATCATGAAGCTAAATACCAAGTTGTTTGGTAATGAGACTTGGGAGGATGAACCTCCATTGCTTATCAAAGAAATGAATGACTTGACTAGGCAGAAATTACCTCTAAAAAGATAAGACCCTGGAAAATTCTCAATCCCTTGTACCATAGGCACCATGACCTTTGAGAAGGCTCTGTGTGACCTAGGGTCAAGTATAAACCTCATGCCTCTCTCTGTAATGGAGAAGCTAGGGATCATTGAGGTACAAGCTGCAAGAATCTCACTGGAGATGACAGACAATTCAAAGAAACAGGCTTATGGACTTGTAGAGGATGTCTTGGTAAAGGTTGAAGGCCACTACATCTCTGCTGACTTCATAATCCTAGAGACTGGGAAGTGTATGGATGAATCCATCATCCTTGGCAGACCCTTCCTAGCCACAGCAAAAGCTGTGATTGATGTTGACAGAGGAGAATTGATCATTCAAGTGAATGGAGACTCCCTTGTGTTTAAAGCTCAAGGATATCCCTCTGTCACCATGGAGAGGAAGCATGAAGAGCTTCTCTCAATACAGAGTCAAACAGAGCCCACACAGTCAAAAGTTGGGAGGCCACAACCGAACTTTAAGTCTGGTGTTTAACCCCCACATTCAAACTCTAAGTTTGGTGTTGGGAGGTTCCAACATTGCACTGAACATCTGTGAGGCTCCATGAGAGCCATTGTCAAGCTATTGACATTAAAAAAAGCTCTTGTTGGGAGACAACCCAATTTTACTTATTTATGTTAAATTTCTATTTTCTTTTGTTATTTTATGTTTTCTGTAGGTTGATGATCATGTGAAGTCACAAAAACAATTGAAAAAGTAAAAACAGAAGGAAAAGCAGAATGAAAAATAGAACACCCTGGAGGAGAAACTTACTGGCGTTTAAACGCCAATAAGGGTAGCAGAATGGGCGTTAACGCCCAGTCTGGCACCATTCTGGGCGTTTAATGCCAGAAATGGGCACCAGACTGACGTTTAACGCAAGGAATGGGCAAGAAGCTGGCATTAAATGCTAGAAATAGGCAGCAGCCTGGCGTTTAACGCCAGGATTGGCAGCAAGGGGGCGTTTTGCACGCCACATGGTGCAGGGATGAGAAATCCTTGACACCTCAGGATCTGTGGATCCCACAGGATCCCCACCTACCCCACCTCTCTCTCTCTTCTTCACCCATTCACCAATCACCTCAATACCTCTTCCCCAAAAACCCCCTCACCTATCAAATCCCACCATTCTCTTTACCACTCACATCCATCCTTCATAAATCCCCACCTACCTCACCATTCAAATTCAAACCACTTTCCCTCCCAAACCCACCCATAATGGCCGAACCATACCCCCTCTCCACTCCTATATAAACCCATCTTCACTCCTTCATTTTCACACAACATACACACTACCCATCCCCCTTGGCCGAAACACAATGCCCCCTCCATCTCCTCTATTTCTTCTTCTTCTACTCTCTTCTTTCTTCTTTTGCTTGAGGACGAGCATCCTTCTAAGTTTGGTGTAGTAAAAGCTAAAGCTTTTTATTTTTCCATAACCATTTATGGCACCAAAGGCCGGAGAAATCTCTAGAAAGAGGAAAGGGAAGGCAAAAGCTTCCACCTCCGAGTCATGGGAGATGGAGAGATTCTTCTCAAGGGTGCATCAAGACCACTTCTATGAAGTTGTGGCCAAGAAGAAGGTGATCTCCGAGGTCCCTTTTAAGCTCAAAAAGGGCGAATATCTGGAGATCCGACATGAGATCCGAAGAAGAGGTTGGGAAGTTCTCACCAACCCCATTCAACAAGTCGAAATCTTAATGGTTCAAGAGTTCTATGCCAATGCATGGATCACCAAGAACCATGATCAAAGTGTGAACCCGAACCCTAAGAATTGGCTTACAATGGTCCGAGGAAAATACTTAGACTTTAGTCCGAAAAATGTAAGTTTGGCATTCAACTTGCCCATGATGCAAGGAGATGTACACCCATACACTAGAAGGGTCAACTTTGATCAAAGGTTGGACCAAGTCCTCATGGACATATGTGAAGAGGGTGCTCAATGGAAGAGTGATTCAAGAGGAAAGCCGGTTCAACTAAGAAGGCATGACCTCAAGCCCGTGGCTAGGGGATGGTTGGAGTTCATCCAACGCTCAATCATTCCTACTAGCAACCGATCTGAAGTTACTATAGACCGGGCTATCATGATTCACAGCATCATGATTAGAGAGGAAGTAGAAGTTCATGAGGTTATATCCCAAGAACTCTACAATGTGGCGGACAAGTCCTCCACTGTGGCAAGGTTAGCCTTCCCTCATCTCATTTGTCACCTCTGCAATTCAGCTGGAATTGACATAGAGGAAGACATCCTCATTGATGAGGACAAGCCCATCACTAAGAAAAGGATGGAGCAAGTGAGAGAACCTCACCAAGAGCATGAGGAATTTCCTCATCATAAAATCCCTGAGATGCCTCAAGGGATGCATTTTCCTCCACAAAACTATTGGGAGCAAATCAACACCTCCCTAGGAGAATTAAGTTCCAACATGGGACAACTAAGGGTGGAGCACCAAGAGCATTCCATCCTCCTCCATGAAATTAGAGAAGACCAAAGACTCATGAGAGAGGAGCAACAAAGGCAAGGAAGAGACATTGAGGAGCTCAAGCACTCCATTAGATCTTCAAGAGGAAGAACAAGCCGCCATCACTAAAGTGGACCTGTTCTTTAATCTCCTTGTTCTTTATTTTCTGTTTTTCGAAAATTATGCTTTATGTTTATTTATATTTGTGTCTTTATTACATGATCATTAGTGTCTTAGTGTCTATGCCTTAAAGCCATGAAAATGAATCCATCACCTTTCTTAAATGAAAAATATTTTTAATTGAAAAAGAAAAAGAAGTGCATGAATTTCAAATTTTAAAACAGTTTAATTATTTTGATGTGGTGGCAATACTATTGTTTTTCTGAATGAATGCTTGAACAGTGCATATTTTTGAATTTGATTGTTTATGAATGTTAAAATTGTTGGCTCTTGAAAGAATGATGGGAAAAGGAGAAATGTTATCTGATGATCTGAAAAATCATAAAATTGATTCTTGAAGCAAGAAAAAGCAGTGAAAAGCTTGCAGAAAAAAAGGATATATTCGAAAAAAAAGAGAGAAAAGAAAAAGAAAGAAAAAGAAAAGCAAGCAGAAAAAGCCAATACCCCTTTAAACCAAAAGGCAAGGGTGATAAAAAGGATCCAAGGCTTTGAGCATCAGTGGATAGGAGGGCCCACAGGAATAAAATCCTGGCCTAAGCGGCTAAACCAAGCTGTCCCTAACCATGTGCTTGTGGCGTGAAGGTGTCAAGTGAAAACTTGAGACTGAGCGGTTAAAGTCGTGGTCCAAAAGCAAAAAGAGTGTGCTTAAGAGCGCTGGACACCTCTAATTGGGGACTCTAGCAAAGCTGAGTCACAATCTGAAAAGGTTCACCCAGTTATGTGTCTGTGGCATTTATGTATCCGGTGGTAATACTGGAAAACAAAGTGCTTAGGGCCACGGCCAAGACTCATAAAGTAGCTGTGTTCAAGAATCAACATACTTAACTAGGAGAATCAATAACACTATCTGGATTCTGAGTTCCTATAGATGCCAATCATTCTGAACTTCAAAGGATAAAGTGAGATGCCAAAACTATTCAGAAGCAAAAAGACAAAAGCCCCGCTCATCTAATTAATACTGATTTTCATAGATGTTTTTGGAATTCATTGTATATTCTCTTCTTTTGATCCTATTTGATTTTCAGTTGCTTGGGGACAAGCAACAATTTAAGTTTGGTGTTGTGATGAGCGGATAATTTATACGCTTTTAGGCATTGTTTTTAGTATGTTTTTAGTATATTTTAATTAGTTTTTATTATATTTTTATTAGTTTTTATATAAAAATCACTCTTCTGGACTTTACTATGAGTTTGTGTGTTTTTCTGTGATTTCAGGTATTTTCTGGCTGAAATTGAGGGACTTGAGCAAAAATCTTATTCAGAGGTTGAAAAAGGACTGCAGATGCTGTTGGATTCTGACCTCCCTGAACTCAAAGTAGATTTTCTGGAGCTACAAAAGCCCAATTGGCACGCTCTCAATTGCGCTGGAAAGTAGACATCCTGGGCTTTCCAGCAATATATAAAAGTCTATACTTTGCCCGAGATTTGATGGCCCAAACAGGCGTTCCAAGTCAGCTTAAGAATTCTGGCGTTTAACTCCAAAACTGGCACAAAAGCTGGAGTTAAACGCCCAAACTGGCACAAAAGCTGGCGTTTAACTCCAAGAAAAGTCTCTAACACATGGAAGCTTCAATGCTCAGCCCAAGCACACACCAAGTGGGCCTGGAAGAAGATTTCTGCATTAATTATTGATTTCTGTAAACCCTAGGCTACTAGTTCTCTATAAATAGGACCTTATACTATTGTATTTTCATCTTTGATAAGTCTTATGCTATCTTAGACACATTTGAAGGCTGGCCATTCGGCCATGCCTAGACCTTGTTCTTATGTATTTTCAACGGTAGAGTTTCTACACACCATAGATTAAGGTGTGGAGCTCTGCTGTTCTTCATGAATTAATACAAAGTACTATTATTTTTCTATTCAACTCAAGTCTATTTCTTCTCCAAGATATTCATTCATTCTTCAACTTGATGAATGTGATGATCCGTGACACTCATCATGATTCTCACCTATGAACATGTTCCTGACAACCACCTCTGTTCTACTAGCAATGGCTTGAATGCGTATCTCTTGGGTTTCTAATCTAAGATTGGAACCTTCGTGGTATAGGCTAGAATTATTGGCGGCCATTCCTGAGATCCGGAATGTCTAAACCTTATTTGTGATATTCTGAGTAGGATCTGGGAAGGGATGACTGTGACGAGCTTCAAACTCGCGATTGTTGGGCGTGTGACAGACGTAAAAGGATCAATGGATCCTATTCCAGCATGATCGAGAATCGACAGATGATTAGCCGTGCGGTGACATCGCATTTGGAATGTTTTCACTGAGAGGACGGGAAGTAGCCATTGACAACGGTGATGCCCAACATAAAGCTTGCCATGGAAAGGAGTATGAATGATTGGAAGAAGGCAATAGAAAAGCAGAGGTTCAGGGGGAACAAAGCATCTTCATACGCTTATCTGAAATTCCAACCAAAGAATTACATAAGTATCTCTATCTTTATTTTATGTTTTATTTATCTTTTAATTATCAATTCTCCATCACCATCTGAATTCGCCTGACTGAGATTTATAAGGTGACCATAGCTTGCTTCAAGCTGACAGTCTCCGTGGGATCGACCCTTACTCACGTAAGGTATTACTTGGACGACCCAGTGCACTTGCTGATTAGTTGTGCGGAATTGTGACAAAGTGTGATTCACGTTTGAGAGCTCCAAGTCTTTGGCGCCATTGTTGATGATCACAATTTCGTGCACGAGGAACCACCACTAGAAGCGGTGAGCAATCTCTTGTCTTTCGCGCAAAGACCTCTGGTAAAGTAACTAATGAGCAGGTGAGTGTTCAATCCATGGTGTGGGCAAGATTCCAAGAGCTTCTTGAATCGAATCCAATACTCATATAGGGTCTCTTTGTCCTTTTGCATTATACCAGAGATTTCTTTCTGGATATAGTCGGTCTTCTCCGGTGGAAAGAACTTGTCTAGAAACTCTCTTCTCAACAAATCCCATTCGGTCACTACATCATCGAGTTGGGAATACAACCACTATTTCGCTTGCCCTTCAAGAGAGAAGGAGAAAGCAAAAACCATAATGGCAATCTCATCGGCCCCATGCCTTCGAGCCGTAGAACAAGCAACTTGAAAATCTCTCAGATGTCTAATGGGGTCTTGTCCCGGAAGCCCATAATACTTGGGAAGCAGATTTATCAAACTGTTCTTCAACTCAAAGTTTGGATCAAGATTTGGATACCTCGCTTGCAATGGTTGAAGAATAAGATCCGGAGCCCCTTGTTCGTGCAAAGTGATTCTACGTGGCTCCGTGATAAACCCATATTTTATGATATATTTTGTGCTCCATTCAAGTGATTTATTCAATCCTTCACCCACTTATTCATGTGAAATTGCATGGTTTTACTTTCCCTTCCTTATTATGTGATATATGTGAAAAACATGTTTCCTATGCTTTAAAAATATTTATTTTAAATATTTTTTATTACCATTTGATGTCGTGATTTGTGTGTTAAGTATTTTCAGATATCCTAAGGCAGGAATGATTTAAAGGATGGAAAGGAAACATACAAAAATGGAAGGAAAGTACAAAATGGAGTTTTTGAAGAAACTGGCATCGACGCAAACGCATGGACGACGCGGCCGCATGCCTAGCGCGAAAAGGCAGTGACGCAAACGCGTGACTGACGCGGACACGTGCCTTGAGCAGAACACAGATGACGCGTACGCGTGACCGAAGCGAACGCGTGATAAGGAAAACTCCAGATGACGCGACCGCGTGACCCACGCGAACGCGTGACAGACGCCACGCACCAGAAACTGCAGAAAATGCTCCCAACGATTTCTAAAACCCTTTTTTGCCTAGATCTAAGTCCAGAAAGCACAAATTAGAGGTTATAAAGTGGGAGAATGCATCCATTCAAGGGAGGTCTTTGATTATTCACTTTTCATAGTTTAGATGTAGTTTTTAGAGGGAGAGGTTCTCTCCTCTCTCTTAGGTTTTAGGATTAGGATTCCTCTTAAAGGATTTAGGATTTCAACTTCCTCTCAGGTTCAATATTTCTTTTACTTTCAGATACTTCAATGCTTTTCTTTAATTACTTGTGTTGCCAAAGTGGCTTATGAACTCCTTATGTTTAGATTGATTTTCTCTTATTAATGTAATTGAGGTATTTCAGATTTATGATTCTTGTTTAGCCTTTTTATATTCTTGGCTTTAATTGATTAATTGGAGGCTCTTGAGTTATTAAACTTATCGTGATTGTTGATTAATTCCTCTAATTAACTGGAATTCCACTAACTCTAGTCTTTCCTTAGGAGTTGGCTAGGACTTGGGAATCTAACTAATTAGTCCACTTGACTTTCCTTTGCTTTAGGTTAACTAAGTGGGGTTAAACTCAATTCTCATAAGAATAACTAGGATAGGACTTCCGAATTTTCATACATTGCCAAGAGTTTATTTTATAGTTATTTATTTATTTTACTTGTCACTTAAATTACTTGTTCCTTACTTTCAAAACCCCCAATTTACAAAACTCATAACCAATAATAAGAACATACCTCCCTGCAATTCCTTGAGAAGACGACCCGAGGTTTGAATACTTCGGTTTATAAATTTTAAAGGGGTTTGTTACTTGTGACAACCAAAACTTTGTAAGAAAGGACTTTTGTTGGTTTAGAAGCTATACCTACAACGAGGATTTATCTGCGAATTTCTAGACCACGCAAAAGTTCTCTCTTCAAAATGGCGCCGTTGCCGGGGAATTGCAAACGTGTGCCTTATTATTGGTTATTGTAAATATTTTTTCTTTTACTTGTTTATTTGTTTTTGTTTTTCCCTTTTATTCCTATTAGCTACTATGAATTCTCACCCCTCTCGCTTTGAGTTTGGTTCTAAATTTGTTGAAAGTAGTGGAAGCTATAACAGGAATATGCATCAAGGTCTAAGCAGTCAAAGATGGATGGAGCCAAGAGGATCTGATCAACCCTTTAGGCAACAACACCCTCCAAGATATCATGGACAAGGACCACTCTACAATGCATACCAAGCTGATAGATATGGTGGACCCCCTTGTAATTACCAACAAGCCCCACCCTGTGCTTATAGACCACCCTCTCAACATAGCTTTCCACCACCACACTCACAAGTTCCTTTTCACCATTCACCACCGTATGACTCTTATCCACCACAAATCCAATCAAATTACTCCCAGGAACCACCACATTCTTATTATGAACCCTCTCTCCCAACCAATGAACCCTCACACCCACCCTAACCTCCAATGAATGAAAAACTTCGTGTTCTTCTTCAAGGGCAAGCGAGGATGCAAAATGGCGTACTGGAATTCACTACTGCCTTAACCGAGGTAGTAAATATAATAGCCTCCCGACATCTGAGAACTCAAAGTACCCCATGGCTACATGTGGAGAATCTGAAGAAGAGCGTAACATGAAGGAGACACTAGAAACTTCGGTGGACAATGAGGAGCATGGCTTTATATTGGAACAAGTGGAGGAAGCCATGATAATTGTAGAGGAAGAAGTGGTTGAAGATTTAGGAGATGCTGAACCTCCATGGGAATCGAGAACCGTAAAGGATTCCGCTGAGAAGTTCGAATTTGATGCCAAGGAGGATAGTGCACAACCTCCAAAGTATACACCTTGTGAAAACTTGGACGGAACAGACTAAGAAGTTGATTCCATAGGCAGTGATGATCATGAATCAAGCTCTCCTAGTCACGAACTCACATCCGCAACTGAATTCCTTGAGCATGAAGAACCTTATCCAAGTGAATATGAAGATGACGTCACGGTAGATTTCTCTCAACCTCCAACGTATGACTTGAGTGACGAGGAAGACATAGAAGACTTTGATCAGGACGCAGTTGCAGTTGAAAAATTTTGCAAAGAAGTGGAGGAATTCACAGAAGAATACAAGGGAGTAGATCTTACAAAACCACTGAAAACACCTATCCCAAGGCCATTACCACCTAACACAAGCTTCAAGTGGGTACAATCCTTAACCTTTATCTTTACTTTTCCACTTGAATATGGTTTGCTTGAAACAGATGGCCAGCTTAGAGCTCTCTACAGCTTTAAGAGTAAGAGGAAAATGTCTCGTACTCAGAACTGGTGTGCAAGGTTTAATAAAGCTCCGCGCTTCAATTCGAAGTGCACGGATTGGTACCAAGTTCAATCGAATGGGTCTCGAAAGACGTTTGGTCATCTTGGTAAGAATACAATCTCTAAACCGCCCAGATGGAAGAATATAGATCAAGACAAAGGCGGATTTAAAAGCAAAGTTTGGGATTCTGAAAAATATTCTGACATTCGTTACCCCGGGAGCTTGAGAATTTGTTTGAAGCTGCTCAGAAGCTTCACATGCCTAGTTTGGGACCCCGGAGGCTGTTGGCATTCCAAACATTGGTGGAGATTTCTGGATGAATTTAAGCACAAGCCACCATAACAGGAAGCTCATCAAATATCCAACTTAAGGACTTTAACTAAAAGTGCTAGGTGGGAGACAACCCACCATGGTATGGTCGTTTCTTTTTCAATTTTTATTTTGTGTTATTTGTTTTTATGTTATATTATTTTCATTGAACCTGAATATTATTCATAGCATTTGCATCAGCATTACATACTGCATAATTACTAAAAAAAAAATGCACGCGACGCGTAAGCGTTGCTGACGCGTCCGCGTCACAAAGTGCATTAGGAAGAAAAGGAAAGTGAACAGAAAGTCACGCAAAAGCGTGGCAGGAGGCGTGCCTTTGGCACAAATTGTTCCACGCGACCGCGTCGCTAACGCGTTTGCGTCAGTTGCGAAAAATACCTCCCACGCGTCCACGTCATTCACACGAACGCATGATCTGGAAATCGGCGTAAAGATCCAACGCCCAGAAAGTTGGGCTGGAATCGTGCGGCTGGTGTGCGTTTAGCACAAAACAGCCCACGCGTTCACATCCTTGACGCGAACGCATCTCTTGCAAAACACCCATCCCACGCGAAAGCGTGAGCGACGCGTCCGCGTCGCATGGATATTATGGCCCCCTAAATGAAGACAGAGAGTTGCGCTGAAACGACGCTGGAAGTGTGTGTCTAGCACAAATTTCAGCGACGCGGTCGCGTGCCTCACGCGACCGTGTCATTTGTCTTTTACCCAACCCACACGGTCACATCAATTACGCGACCGCGTCAATCCCATTTCACCCTAGCCACGCGATCGCATGCTCCATGTGTTCGCGTGGATTCAAAATCACTAACACCCTATCACGCGAAACCCTACCTGTCGCACCCCCATACCCCCTTCTTCTTCCTTTCTTCTCTGCAACCCACCCTCCCCAACCACCACCACTGCACCCAACCACCCAGCCCCGACCACCACCACCGGCCACCACCGCACCACACCACCGACACTCCCCTCTCTTCTTTCTCCCCTTCTTTTTCTTTCTCTTCTCCCCTCCCGTCAACCACCACTGCCCCCCACCCCCACCGCGGCCAGCCAACCACCACCACGCCACAAGCGTCGCCTCCCACTATTACCACCCCCCCTAAACCCACGACCCTCACCCCCTTCTTTCCTCTCCCCCTCGCCTAACCCAAACCCCAACCCCCAACCCGACCCTGCTCCGCCACCGCGCCGCCGTGCCCCCCAGCGCCGCCGCTTCACCACCACCATCTCTCTCTGCCCTCACCTCTGCTCAAACGCATACCAGGTTCCGCCGAACGCCAATTTCTCTTTCCTTCATAGCTAGTTGCTTATTTTTCCGATTATATTCAAATTAGGCTAGTTAGAGATGCATGTTTGTAGTGGATTCTAGGTGGTTAGGTAGCTAGGATGTGGTTAGTAAATTTAGGCCTGATAATTATGCTGTTCTTGCTACTTGTTTTATCAATTTTGCAATTCTGATTTTGCTGTGATGATCGTATTGTTCATATGCTGTTCTTACTGCTCATGCTGCTGTTGAGACTGTTCTTTCATGTTCCTATTATTTGTGTCTATTTGCAGCTTTATTTTAATTGATATGAACTACTTTTTCATGCTGTTTATTCCCGGGATCATCCAATTTTAGCCGGAATGCTGCCCGATTTTCTGCAAATTATTTTCATGTATTGAGTTTGGTAATTTACTATTTTGCCTTACTTGGCTACAACCAAACTAATTCATGCCTAACCGGGCTAGCATTCTTATTCCTTTTGATCCCTTAGTTAATAACTTGCACTATTGATGATTTCATGTTAGTTCTGCAACTTTTCTATCCTTCTGACTTATCATCAATACACTGAATTTTTTGCTTGAATATGAGTTTCTCATTCTTTAAATTTGTGAATTTCTTGTTACCTAGGGAACATTTATCATGCCACTCACTTTAATTTTCTTTCTCCTAACTCACTGATTTCCACTTTCTCACCTATTTTTCAATTCTAACCGATCTAACTTTCAAACTTCTATTTTTGGTTTTTAACTATTTACTTTAACTTTCTAACTCAAGGCATGATTATTGTTTTTCCTAATTAACATGATTTCTACTTATATTACATTTTGGATTGTGATTTTTCATCTCAGATTTCTAACTCAAATACAATCCATAATGCACATCTACTTAACTCATTTCATAATTCTACTGCTCTTTTGCCACTATGTGCTTATATTGTTATTATTCTATTTGCTTACTTGTTTTCCTGCTTTGTTCTTCAATTATATCCTGGAATTTCTGCTTTTTCAGGATGTCTGACCCTCAACGCAAAGGAAAGGGCAAAGCAACCACTGGCAAAAGGAAAAGAGGCGAATCCTCTATGTCTATCCTGGACATTATGCATGATGACTCCTGGCGGGAAAAGCACTTTACCCCGCAGGAGAAGGCTGACCAGCTCCTCCCTGCCAATGATCCGGTAAAATTTGCAAATAGATACTGTAAGCTGAAGTATCCAGTGTTTGCCACCTCCAAGAACCTGTACCTGGAGAGAACTCTAAAAATTCCAGAAGAACTACAGCAGCACACCTCCGATCAGATAAAACAGAGAGGATGGTTCTTCTTGGAGAGAAACCTGACAGAGGTCAATGCTTCCAGGGTCAGAAAGTTTTACTGCAACTATTTCAAGACTTCCCTGGATGCAGTGCACCTCAGAGAGAAACAGATATTGGTCACTGAGGAAGCCATTGAGGACATCCTCCGCCTTCAGCCTAAATCAGATCAGCCTGACGGTTACCAAAAGGCTGAAGAGGATATGCGCTTTATGAGATTTGACTGGGATGCTGTCAAACAGAGGATAGCCTTTGATCCTACTGTCCCATGGGTCATGGGAAAGAACACAGCAATGCCTAAGGGAATCAAGCTGATGTATCTGAATGATGAGGCTCGGCTCTGGCACCAGATCCTGAGCAACTTTGTTATGCCGAGCACTCACGAGACGGAGCTGCCTGCTGCTATGATCACCCTCATCTGGTGTGTGATGGAGGGTAAGGACCTGTATCTTCCACGATTCATTCGGTATTACATGGCCAGGGTCCATGTCCGAGGCACTCTCCCTTTTCCTTATCTGATTACCCAGCTCGGCCGTCGAACTGACGTGCCTTGGGAGCTTGCTGATGAGAAGCCACCTGCTGCAGACTGCAAGAAGATTATTCCTCACAGCAGAAAGTTTCAGGCTTTGGGTTACAGACCCCCATTCCTCACCACTTCTGATGAGACAGCCACACCTTCAGCTGCCCCTTCTTCATCTACTGCTGCCCCAGCTACCACCACTGTACCTCCACCTGCCTCAGAGCCCGTTTACCACCTCGTGCATCGCTTATTTCAGCAGCTGGACCAGATGGAGCGCCGCAACCGGTGGCGATATGAGAGATCTGAGCGTCGCAACAAGCGACGCTATGAGCACCTCAAGTTGATGATCCGTTTTGGCGGCGACATCCCCTCCGAGCCTAACACACCATCAGAGCCATCTGAGGAGGAGGCGGACGAGCATGAGGATGAAACACATGCACACAGAGAGGCTGAGCAGGCAGGACCAAAGCAGGCTGCACCACAGCATGAGGAGCCACATCAGATTCAGGCCGCAGACCCAGAGATCCCTCTCCAGTCAGTACCTCCACTGCAGCAGACAGATCCTCCTACCCTTATCCTGTCTTCAGACCCTCAGGCCACCACAGAGACTCCAGCAGCCCATCCTTCCAATGATGACACTCCTTCACACCCAGCTTGAGTGAGCATCAAGGACGATGCTATATTTTAAGTGTGGGGAGGTCGCCATCCCTGGCGTATCTTTTTGGTGAACCACTACAGACTCTTTTTTATCTTATTTTGTTTATTTTTTCTGTATTTTTATCTTTATTTTTATTTTTCAGTACTTATACAGTGTTCTTTTGCTATATTTTTACTTTATTTCTGAATTTTTCACTTTAGTTTATATCTTAGACATTTAGTTTAGTTTGCAATTCTAAACTTATTAGTTATAGAATATGTGGATTAATTAGTATAGTTTACCCCTTTAGCATATGATAGTTTAGTTTAATTGAAAATAAAAAGAGTAAACCAGAGACTTTAGTAAATGAAAACAATCCACACACCTTGTATATATAGCATTACATGTTAGTTAGTTAACAACATTTCATCAAGGAGGAACACTAAGATTTTAAAAGCCACCCTGATATTTACATTGAGAATAATGGGAACTCTTGAATTCTAATTGCATGACATGTATAACTGATATATGATTATTGAGCTAGAGAACACACAGCCCGTGAGTTTTGAGCTTAATTGTATGGTTACATTCAAACCATAATTTTCATTCCTGTGTGTTTTACCCTTCTTTTTCATTCTGATGTTCTTTACTTTGTTTTAATCTATATGTCCAATATAGAATATAGATACATACCAAGAGATGATTGAGTCCATCATTTAAATTTTTCCTCACTTATCCCAAATTAGCCTACCTTGTGCATCACCCTTGTTAGCCTCCTTTGAGTTTTTTAATCCCCTCTTGTTCTATAAACCACATTACTAGCCTTAAGTAGAAAAACAAAATAAAAATCCCAAGTTGAATCCTTGGTTAGCTTAAGATAGATATTGTGTACAATTTAAGAATATGGAATTTTATAGGAACATGGGATGATAAAAACAAAGTAGGAATTTAAAAAGAATAAGTTGTTCCAAAAACAAAAATTTGGGAAGCATGCTCATGTGAAATCAAAACAATTGAATTACCATGTGCATTGATTAAAAAAAAATTTATTATTTTTACATTTTCAGTATTTAAATAAGGGAATATATAAAAATTTTCCGATTGCAAAATAAAGAGAATCAATGTACATGGGATAAAATTAAATTTAATGCATGAGTTTGCAATACAAAGTAGAAAAATTTAGGCAATTAGGTTAAGGAACTTTGAAAAGCTCATATATTGTTTAATTATATAAAGTATGTATGTTAGGTAAGATCTTAGACTAATCAAGGATTCACTTATTAGTTCACTTAGCCTTATACGTATACCCTTACCTTTACCCTGGCCCCATTACAACCTTAAAAAAGACCTCATGATTTTTGTATGTCTGTATTCTATAATTGTTGATTGGTTAGATGAAGAACAAAGTTATAGAAAGTAAGAATAGAAAAAGAATAGAGTGATTAACCCAATAAACACTGAGTGACTAGAGAGTAAACACAAAATCCAGTGAGGTTCAATAGCTCATCACCATATATCTCTGCTTAAATTGTTAATTGTCTTGCAAGTTTGTGAAATATTTTTACCCATCTCAACTGTAAAAGTGCTTTAACATTATCTAAGGTTTGGCTATGCATATATGATTCCTTGAGAATATGAATTAATTTAACTACATGTAAGCTTTATATACAAGTGAATAATAATTAGAATTGCATGATGCATTTAGGTAGTTTGCATTTAGAATAGAATGTATTGCATGAAATTCCACCACTTTACCTTACTCTTTATCTTGGATTTAGCATGAGGACATGCTATTGTTTAAGTGTGGGGAGGTTGATAAACCCATATTTTATGATATATTTTGTGCTCCATTCAAGTGATTTATTCAATCCTTCACCCACTTATTCATGTGAAATTGCATGGTTTTACTTTCCCTTCCTTATTATGTGATATATGTGAAAAACATGTTTCCTATGCTTTAAAAATATTTATTTTAAATATTTTTTATTACCATTCGATGCCGTGATTTGTGTGTTAAGTATTTTCAGATCTCCTAAGGCAGGAATGATTTAAAGGATGGAAAGGAAACATACAAAAATGGAAGGAAAGTACAAAATGGAGTTTTTGAAGAAACTGGCATCGACGCGAACGCATGGACGACCCGGCCGCATGCCTAGTGCGAAAAGGCAGTAACGCGAACGCGTGACTGACGCGGACGCGTGCCTTGAGCAGAACACAGATGACGCATACGCGTGACCGAAGCGAATGCATGATAAGGAAAACTCCAGATGACGCGACCACGTGACCCACGCGGACGCGTGACAGACGCCACGCACCAGAAACTGCAGAAAACGCTCCCAGCGATTTCTAAAACCCTTTTTTGCCCAGATCCAAGTCCAAAAAGTACAGATTAGAGGTTATAAAGTGGGGGAATGCATCCATTCAAGGGAGGTCTTCGATTATTCACTTTTCATAGTTTAGATGTAGTTTTTAGAGGGAGAGGTTCTCTCCTCTCTCTTAGGTTTTAGGATTAGGATTTCTCTTAAAGGATTTAGGATTTCAACTTCCTCTCAGGTTCAATATTTCTTTTACTTTATATTTCTCTTTTACTTTCAGATACTTCAATGCTTTTCTTTAATTACTTGTGTTGCCAAAGTGGCTTATGAACTCCTTATGTTTAGATTGAATTTCTCTTATTAATGCAATTGAGGTATTTCAGATTTATGATTCTTGTTTAGTCTTTTTATATTCTTGGCTTTAATTGATTAACTGGAGGCTCTTGAGTTATTAAACTTATTGTGATTGTTGATTAATTCCTCTAATTGACTGGAATTCCACTAACTCTAGTCTTTCCTTAGGAGTTGGCTAGGACTTAGGAATCTAACTAATTAGTCCACTTGACTTTCCTTTGCTTTTGGTTAACTAAGTGAGGTTAAACTCAATTCTCATAAGAATAACTAGGATAGGACTTCCGAATTTTCATACCTTGCCAAGAGTTTATTTTATAGTTATTTATTTATTTTACTTGTCACTTAAATTACTTGTTCCTTACTTTCAAAACCCCCAATTTACAAAACTCATAACCAATAATAAGAACATACCTCCCTGCAATTCCTTGAGAAGACGACCCGAGGTTTGAATACTTCGGTTTATAAATTTTAAAGGGGTTTGTTACTTGTGACAACCAAAACTTTTGTAAGAAAGGACTTTTGTTGGTTTAGAAGCTATACCTACAACGAGGATTTATCTGTAAATTTCTAGACCACGAAAAAGTTCTCTCTTCACTCCGCCATGAAATTATCATCGGTGGGATGCAAAGATGTATTAGTGGTGCCAACAGAAGAATAAGAAGTAGCAGACTCCAAGTCACTCTTGGTTCTGTCTAGTGATTCGGAGGGTTCCTCAAGAGAGGCCGAAGCACTAGCCGTATAGTCCAACCGCTGCCTAGCTTGCCGAGTGCGTAACAAAGATCTTTCAATCTCAAGATCAAGCTCGGATAAGCTAGAGTTTGGTTGAGACCGAGTCATCAAACTTGGGAGTCATGGCTCATGCGTGAAAAGAAATCTAAACTAAAAACAAAATATTGAAAACAGGTGAACTATCTACACTATTCACATATTCACATAACCAATATCAAGGCATACGTTGCAACCGTTCTCCGGCAACGGCGCCAAAAATTTGATGCAAGGATTATCGTCGGTAAAGAGTTTCCCAATGAAATTCCATTGTAAGTATAGTTCTTAACCAACAACAATCCTCAAACCAAATTTTAATAGATGGTTGTCACAAAATTCAAACGCAATAAAAGTAAACCGAAGTATTCAAACCTCGGATCGTCTCACAAGGAATGGGCAAACATGTGCATCGATATTGGTTAGAATTCCAGGGTTGGGAGTCATAAGCAAGAAATTAAATCACTAGACTTAACATGCAAGAAATCTTAAAGTGCAAGGAACTAAATCAAGTAACTAAAACTAAGTATGAGAAAATCCAATATAACAAGAGAACATGTAATCTATTTCTACTCTAAAACTAAGCAATTAACTATAACAAGAATCAAGCAATTGTGATTTTCGATTTTAAAATATGAATAATAAAAGGGACTCTTGGCTAGGCAAAAGAATTGGGGTCACCATCCTTGTCTAATAACCATATCTTGATAATTATGAGGAACCAAACTCACTAAGTCTACCTCTATGCTTGAAGTACGTTTAATGTCTACTTAAACGCTTAAGGTACGTCAAGTGGCTTGACCAATCTCAACTCATAAATCCTAATCCAACTACCAATTGGGTTAGTAGTAGATTAGTGTCAATGGATATCAACTTGGCCACCAAGGGTTCTCAAATCACCAAATCAATTAGACCCAATGACTCAAATTTACCCAATCCCCTTAGCCTAGGCCAAGAGTAAAGAAAACTACTCCATAATCAAAGGAAACATTTCATCAAACACATAGTATGCATTAATAAAAGACATATTCAATTTGCAAATTAATTGAAAACTACAAGTACCCACTAACAATTATCACTAGGAAACAACTCAAACAACACTATTAATCATAGAAAACATCAATGCACTAGTAAGAATTCAAGATCTACAAAATTCATAAAGTGAGAAGAAAATGGGAAATGAACAAGAACATCAAAATTCAAACACCAGATCTAAACAAAATTATACTAGAGAATTCAAATTGAACAATTAAAACTAAAATTAGCAAAACCAATTCAGAATTCAACAAGGAAAGATCAAATCAAACTAGATCTAGAGAAGAGTAGGAGTTTCTTTCTCTAGAACATGAGAACCTAAAAACTAGCTCAAAATATGTGTAAAGTGTACAATGAATGTTCCCCCTCTTTCCCCTTAGAGTTCCTGGGTCTTTTCCATGCAGAATCCAGCTGAATTTGGGCCTGGAGCTCCTCAGAAACCGCCAGCCACGATTTCATTAATGAGGTCACGTGCTGCGTGTCACGCGTACGCGTCAGGCATGCGTACGCGTCGATGGAGATTTCGCCAATCGACGCAAATGTGTCACTCTCGCGCGCCATCACTAGCTTCTTGCACCCAGCGTGCACGTGGGCCACGCGTGCGCGTCGCAGCCAATTCTCCAAAGCTCAATTCTTCATGTTCCTTCCATTTGAGCATACTTCCTTTCTCTCTTCTAGGTCATTGTTATCCTATAAACTCTGAAACACTCAACAAACATATCACGGCATCTAATGGTAATGGAAGAGGATCAAATATGGCATTTTTAAGGCAAAAGAAGCATGTTTTCTATCATGGAGCAAAATTAGGAAGAGAACACAAAAGCATACAATTTTTGTAAATAAGTGTGAAAAATATTGATAAAATTCCCCAAATTCTACACAATATAAACCACAAAATTGGAGTTTATCACTCGCTTGGTTTTCTGGTGGTGCCGTCGGTCGTCTTCTTCACATCGGCGTTCCAGGTCTCGGAAAACGCTGCGGTCGTGTCTCTTGTTGTGTCGCTGTTTGGGTGACCTGTTGTTTCTGATTTCACGATGACATCGGATTTTGGAAGTCGCATGGCTTTCGTGTTCCGCGTGATACCGTTCCTTGGTCGTAACCCGGCCTTTGAGGTCTTGCACCCGGAGGCACAGTTCTTGGATTATTTGGACTGCCTTTTCTCTAGGCCGTCGGGGGCGGGGGTTCCAGAGGGTGGACGGTTGTCTTCTTTTGGTTGTTGCTGGGGTGGGGCTAGTTGGCGATGTACAGCGCTTGTTATCTTCCCATGGGTGGGAAGGGTGGTCTCCCGGTGTTCGGGAGTTGGGCTTCGTGTGTGTGAGTTGTGGTGGTGGCTTGGGGATTGCTCCTTAGGGTTATCCACCATACTGCCACAACGTTGCAGTTCCCACAGACGACGCCAATGTACAAGAAGTCTCCAGTACGGGTTGTGAGATGGATCGGGAACTGGCGAGTCGAGGCGGTTGACGGATCATCTAATTGGAGCAATAGGGGGTGGTACCTGCAAAGACACGCCGACGCTCAAGTCAGAATGGATCTGAGAGGTATAAAATGTGTGGAACGAATGACGTACCTGAGGGGGCCTTTGACTCCCCTTTATATAGCTAGTAAAAGTTATCTCATCTTATCTTATTTAGTTAAGATAAGAGAGGTATTTGAATTTGAATGTTGGTTAGAAGATGTAGAGGCCGATATGGGCCTTCTAGAGAGAGGGGGTGGGGTCAACCCTGGGTATTCGGGTCGGAGGCCGTTCCAGGTGCGGGACTCGAGAGTCAGGTCCGTAATAGGGTGCATATAGTAGTCATATATAAAGGGTTTGGTTCATATTTTTTTTTTCAAAAATAACCCTCATCATATATAACCTATAAAAAATATTTTTTTTTATTTCTAAAATTCATACTCAAAAAGCTTTTAATTAAAGCACAAAATAATTACTATATTAATTAATTAAATTTACATATATTATTATTATTGTTATTATTGTTTAATTTATAAAAAAGTTGGATTAATAAGCACTAATAATAGTCGATTCAAATTGTTCAATGATCAAACAATTATTACTCACATTCTGTAGTTTAACATGATGTTAGAGGTAGAAAGTTTTAGTTCATTTTATTGTCACATGAGTATTTGTTTCATTTTTTTTATTTTATCTTCTGAGTACATTCTAAGCACAATTATTAAAATATTAATGACCCAAAGGGAGTTAGCTTAATGGAAGTGGGCTAAGTTGAGGGAACTTTATTCGAAGTCTGAGATTAAAAAGTTTTTCTTAGAAGGGAGTATACATTACCCTTCCGAGTTTTGGAGACTTAGTTTTTTTTTTTTCTTTTATCTAACTTTGGAATAGTAAACTAACTATTTGAACAAATTATAGTTACAAAGCAATATTACTAGAAAATATTGACTAGAAAAATGATGCTAAACTATTAACTAAAAGTACTGATCTGTTGTAGAATAAATAAATAAAGAAGATATATGAAATAAGGAAGTATAAGTAGAAGATTCTAGTATTAATATTCACCACAATTAATATCTCAATATAATATAAATTATATATATATATATATATATATATATATAGAGCGTATATAAAAGAGAGAGAAGAGAGAATTTTATTGATTGTTTCTGTGTGTATTCTTTTTGCATCAGATCATGCCTATTTATAGGCGTACAAGAGCATTGTCTATTAATTTCATTATGTATTGAGAAAGTGAATTCTCATCCCTGAAAAGAGTGAACCGCCCATTGAATGGGCATCTACATCATCATGCTTATCTCAACACTCCTCCTTGGATGACCATTTAGGATTGAGAAAGTGAATTCTCATCCCTGAAAAGAGTGAACCACCCATTAAATGGGCATCTACATCATCATGCTTATCTCAACACTCCCCCTTGGATGACCATTTAGGAATATGCCTCATTAAAATCTTACTAAAGAAAAACCTAGTGGGAAAAAACCTTAGTGAAGGAAAAAGAGTACAATATCCTTTGTGATCGGAACTGCCTCATTAAAAACCTTGTCAAGAAAAATCTAATGAGAAAAAACCTGACCAAGGAAAAAAGAGTACAATCTCCCCCTCTTGTCGACATCATTTAATTTCTCAAAATTGGCGCATCCCAATCTTATGTACCAATCTTTCAAAGGAAGATTTTAAGAGTGACTTTGTAAATAAATATGTCAGATTATCACTTGATCGGATCTGTTGGATATCAATTGTCCCTTGATTTTGAAGATCGTGAGTAAAGAAGAATTTGGGAGAAATATACTTTGTTCTATCTGCTTTGATGTATCCACCCTTAAGTTGAGCAATGCATGATGTATTATCTTCAATTAGGACAGTTGGAGCTATTTTATGATTAATCAGTCCACATGATGACAGAATATATTGGATCAAACTCTTGAGCCAAAAAGACTCGCGACTAGCTTCATGTATCGCTAGTATTTCAGCATGATTAGAGGATATTACCGCAATTGTCTGTTTTGTGGACCTCCATGATATAGCTGTACCACCATATGTGAATAGGTATCCTGTTTAAGATCTCCCTTTATGTCAATCAGACAAGTATCCAGTATCTGCATAGTCAACTAATTGTGACTTGGATTCATATGAATAAAACAATCCCATATCAACCATTCCATGAAGATATCGAAAGATTTGTTTGATTACATTCCAATGTCTTTTGGTTGGAGAGGAACTATACCTTGCTAGTAAATTCACAGCAAATGATATATCGGGTTGTGGATTATTAGCAAGATACATTAGCGCTCCAACGGCACTAAGATATGATACTTCAGGACCAAGGATATCTTCATTTTCTTCTTTAGGATGGAATTGATCCTTTTCCACATCCAAAGACCTTACGATCGTTGGAGTACTTAATTGATGTGACTTATCCATATAAAATCTCTTCAAGATATTTTCTGTGTATGTTGTTTGATGAAAGAAGATCCCATTTTTTTGTATGCTCGATCTACAGGTCGAGACAAAATTTAATATTTCCAAGATCTTTCATCTCAAACTCTTCTTTAAGAGTTTTTATAATTGTTGGAATCTCTTCAAGAGTTCCAATGATATTTAAATCATCAACGTACACAGCAATTATAATGATCTTAGATGGAGATTTCTTTATGAAAACACATGGGCAGATATCATCATTCTTGAATCCGTTTTTGGCCAGATACTCAGTAAGACGATTATACCACATTCGTCCAGATTGCTTCAGACCACATAAAGATCTTTGCAATTTAACTGAGTATAATCCCTATGAATATTCATTGGATGGTTTAGATATCTTTAGTCCTTTAAGGACTTTCATATAGATATCACGATCTAATAATCCGTATAAATAGGTTGTTACCACATCCATTAAATGCATATGTAGTTTATGATATGCGGATAAACTAACAAAATAACGCAATGTTATTGCATCCACTACAGGGGAATATGTTTCTTCATAATCTATACCGGGCCTTTGTGAAAAACCTTGTGCTACAAGTCGAGCTTTATAGTGTACAACTTTATTTTTCTCATTTCGTTTTCTCACAAATACCCACATGTATCCAACAGGTTTTATATCTTCTGGTGTATGAACTACAGGTCCAAAGACTTCACGTTTTGCAAGTGAGTCTAACTTAGACTTTATGGCTTCTTCCCATTTTGGCCAATCATTTCTTTGTCGACATTTTTCGACTGATCTTGGCTCAAAATCCTTACTTTCATGCATGATATTTAATGCCACATTATATGCAAATATTTCATTGATAATTGTCTTATTTCGGTTCCATTTCTCTCCTGTAAAGACATAATTTATCGAAATCTCGTCATTTTCACAATTTTCAGGTACCTGAACATCTTCTGGCGTTAAAACTATATCAGAATTTTGGACAACTGCAGGTGTCTTTACTATGTCTTTTTCAGCAGGAATAGTATTTACCTCTTTTCTTTTTCGATAATTTTTGTCTTTGGAACTGACAGGCCTGCCACGCTTTTGGCATGAATTTGTTTCAGTGGCAATTTGTCCGACTGGGGCATCAATTCGAATTGAGGCATTTTTCGCTGGTATATAAAATTTGGTTATCCTCTTTTTATCGGAAAATGCATCAGGCAATTCATTTGCTATTCTTTGCAAATGTATAATCTTTTGAACTTTTAGTTCACATTGCCCTGATCGAGGATCCAAATGCATCAAAGATGATGCATTCTAATTAAGTTCCTTTTTAGGAAGCTTATTCTCTCCCCCTTGGGAATTTTGATTCATCAAAATGACAATCCGCAAACTGGAATTTAAATACATCTCCAGTTTGTATCTCAAGATACCTCACTATGGAGGAAGAATCATATCTAACATATATCCCCAATTTTCTTTGGAGTCCCATTTTGGTGCGAGAAGGTGGTGCAATGGGAATATATATCGCACACCCAAATATTCTTAAATGGAAAATATTTGGCTACTGGCCAAAGGCTAATTGCATAGGAGAGAACTGATGGTAACTCGTTGGCCTCAAACGAATAAGTGCTGCGGTATGTAAAATAGCATGCCCCAAGCCGAAGTTGGGAGATTTGTTCTCATAAATAAGGGTCTAGCAATTAATTGGAAGTGCTTAATAAGTGATTCTACTAACCCATTTTGTGTGTGAACATAAGCTACTGGATGTTCAACACTTATTCCATTAGCCATACAATAAGCATCAAAGGCTTGAGAGTAAATTCACTAGCATTATCAAGACAAATTTCTTTGATTGGATTTTTTGGAAACTGTGCTTTTAATAGAATAATTCGAGCCAGTAATCTCGCAAACGCCAGATTGCGAGAAGACAATAAGCACACATGTGACCATCTCGAAGATGCGTCTATTAGGACCATAAAATATCTAAAAGATCCACATGGTGGATGAATAGGTCTACATATATCGCCTTGAATCCTTTCTAGGAATTCAGGAGACTCAAATCCAATCTTTACTGGTGATGGTCTTAAAATTAACTTCCCTTGAGAACATGCAGCACAACAAAATTCACTAGATTTAAGAATCTTCTGGTTCTTTAGTGAATGTCCATGGGAGTTTTCAATAATTCTCCGCATCATGGTTGTTCCCCGGATGACCCAATCGGTCGTGCCAAGTTATAAATTCATTTGGACTAGTAAACTTCTGGTTTATAATGGCATGTAATTCAATTGCACTAATCTTGGTATAATATAACCCAGATGAAAGTGAGGGTAACTTTTCTAATATAACCTTTTTATTTAAATCATGAGTTGTGACACATAAGTACTCATGATTTCCCTCATTCATTGTTTCAATATGATATCCATTTCGACAAATATCTTTGAAACTCAATAAGTTCCTTAGGGACTTAGTAGACAATAGTGCATTATTTATTATAAATTTTGTTCCTCTAGGAAATAAGATTATAACTCTTCCGGAGCCTTCTATCACATTGTCTGAGCCAATAATAGTATTAACATATTCTTCTTTTGGCACAAGATGGGTAAAATATATATTACTTTTGAGAATAGTGTGCAAACTTGTACTATCCGCAAGGCAAATATCTTCTCTATATGTCCTTACCATTCTCTTTAAAGACAAATAATAATAAAATGAGTAGAAATATCTACGCAATAAAATTATTTCCTTGATTGAAAATATTTTTCTAAGAAGTATAGTATATACTAAAAATTTTATTATTATTATCTTGGCACATTTAGTAATTTTGAAATTCTTAAACATAAATATTTTATCAAATATTATTCATATATATCACACTTGAAATTCAAATGCATAAAACTTAACAAGAAGTTTCTTACATTATTTATTCACATGAATACTTAACAAACACACATATTAAACTATTCAATCATTGATCAAATGACCATTATTTCTTTCAGGATCCTCAAAGAAATTAGATACATCATAATGAGTGGTGAGATTTTCAACATCATTTGAAACAAAATTTGTTTCATTTCCTTTGTCATCCTTTTTCAAAGATACTTGATAAAGATCAACTAGATGTCTTGGGTACGACAGGTACGCGACCAATGGCCCTTTCCACCACAACAGAAACATTTATCCTCTGTTGATTTATTTTTTCCAATATTTCTTTCTTTATCCCACTTCTAGTGAGATCATTTCTTATGAACATAATTCTTCTTCCTTCCATAATTTTTCTTGTTATCCAAATCTTGCCATTTACCTCTTTTGGGTAATGATTTGCCGCATTTGCTTCAGAAAATGGGACGGTGCCAGTTGGGCGCGCTTCATGATTTCTTAAAAGCAATTTATTGTTGCGTTCAGCAACAATAAGGCAAGAAATTAACTCAGAATATTTTTTAAATCCTTTTTCTTGATACTGCTGCTGTAGGAGCACATTCGAGGCATGGAAGGTCGAGAAAGTTTTCTCTAACATGTCATTATCAGTTATCTTTTTCCCACATAATTTCATTCGTGAGGTGATTCGAAACATTGCTGAATTATATTCATTTATGGATTTAAAATCTTGTAGACGCAAGTGCGTCCATTCATATCGGGCTTGAGAAAGTATCATCGTCTTTTGATGATTGTACCTTTCTTCAAGGTCTTTCCACAGATCTACAGGATCTTTTAATGTGAGATATTCATTTTTCAATTCTTCGTCAAGATGACGACGAAGGAAGATCATGGCTTTGGCTTTATCCTTCTGGGATACATTATTTTTAGCCTTAATGGTATCTCCAAGATCCATTGAATCAAGATGGATTTCAGTATCTAGTATCCATGATAAATAGTTGTTTCCATATATATCAAGAGCATTAAATTCAAGATGAGAGAGCTTCGACATAATGAAAATTTATTACCTGAGTCTTCCTAAAATTTGATCAGAATCTCGTACTGATAACGTGTTGTAGAATAAATAAATAAAAAATATATATGAAATAAAGAAGTATAAGTAGAAGACTCTAGTATTAATATTCATCACAATTAATATCTCAATATATATATAGTAGCGTATATAAAAGAGAGAGAAGAGAGAATTTTATTGATTGTTTCTGTGTGTATTCCTTTTGCATTAAATCATGCCTATTTATAGGCGTACAAGAGCGTTGTCTATTAATTTCATTCTGTGTTGAGAAAGTGAATTCTCATTCCTGAAAAAAGTGAACCGCCCATCATCTACATCATCATACTTATCCATAATCAATATAAATTAAAATTATTGGCGTTTAAATTTTTCTCATAGTTATTAATAAGATAGGATATTTTATATACATATTAGTAAACTAATCATTGAGCGGACCTTTATATATATATATATATATATATATATTGGTCAGGATCTTTCAATGTGTTGAAATAGTTAGGGACTTCTTTAAGATGCGAGTAATGGATAATCGATCATTTTTGTTTTGGGTACAAGCCTACAAGGTAATGGATAATTTAACTATTTATTTTAAGATGCGAGTTTTCTTTTCTCCATATTTTTGGTCATATGTGTCATGGATATATTTAATTGGGCTAAAGGTCTATTATGTGAAAAATCATTGAGATTGGGTATCTTGGGCCCATTTTGTTACTTCCAGTTTTCGGATATTCCTAAAATAGAAAAAAAAAAAAAAACTACACATGAATGGTGGGTGGTGTGTTTATCGGGAACTTATAGATAAGAATAAATATATCACTAACAATTAAACTAGCTTTTAAAATAAGTATATGTTTGATGTAAATAATTGCTCAAAGTAATTCTTATCTCTAAGTGTTATAATCATATGAAAAAGACGAGGTGTTTATAGTAGCAAGTCAACTAATCATTGAAACAAGCGTTACGTTGTAAATGAGTACAAGTTAAAGCGTTCAACGATTATTGGGCAATGTGTAATGCGAAGAATGGTGCAGATGAGCATGAAATGGATCACTTTGATTTTCGTGTTGCTTCTTCCCTCTCTCACTGCTCATGATTTCTGTCTCCTAAGGCTACTGCTTTTCATATGTGTCTAAAGGAGAAGAAACAATTAAGATTCCCAAAAAATATTCCAAATTCTGTGGGCCCCCCTATTGCACTCTCCAATCGTTCTAAACAGATTCAATGCATTGGTTTTCCCTATGAGGGAGTTGCCAACTTGCCATATATAGATGGATTTAATTTTAATGCATATGTATATCTAATTATTTAATATTATATAAAATATTTTATAAAGATATCAGATTTGATTTAAAATTTTAAGATAGTAAATTAATAGATTTTTTATTTTATAAATTTTTATTTTTTTTAATGTGAAACTAATTTTATTCTCCTCTTGTGTACGAGTATTCGTCTATCACATCGTTATAAAATATCGCGGGACACGTCATTCAGACAATTTTTGTCGAAAAGACTTTTGATGCTTCACCTTAAATACTCTTCGTAAGTTTTCAATTCAAAACCTTAAGGTAGTAAGTTAATAGATCTTTTATCTTATAAACTCCTCACTCTTCTTTACTATATATTCTCAAAAAGTGTTAATACTATCAATTTAGTTTAATAGCAAAATTCCATCCTAATATATGTATTAAACCACTCTTTCACCTTAGCCCATGACAACAATAAAGACGTCTCACGACCCACAAATTCAGCCCAACAGAATACACAAATTAAATGATAATTTAGTCTTTATCTTATCTTATAGTTATCTTTATCTTTATCTATATCTTATTTTTATCTACTTTTATCTTTCATAGGTCAATACTCTATATATACTTAATTTTACCTTCATAGTTTACAATTCATTCAATCAACAATCAATAAAATTTCTTCATCTTTTTCTTTCACAATTCTTTTATTTTCCTATTCTTTCACAATTTCACATTGCATCAAATTTGTCTTGGTTTATTTCTTACACACAAATTTCTCCTATTATTGTTCATTTACCAAATAGTTCTCGAACTTCTGTTTCTTATAAAGGCATCGTTCAATTTTCACCATCCTTGGTTCTTCATAATGTTCTTTATTTACCTCATTTCAACTTTAATATTATCTCTGTTTCAAAAATTACTTCAGTACTCATATGTGAACTCACTTTTTCATCTTCTTCTTGCACTCTACAGAGCAATAATTTGGAGACAATTGATTTGGCCAGAATGAGAGAGGGATTATATGTCTTTGAACCCAATTTCGGTAAAAATTCATCCACTACACACTCCATAAATTCCATCCAATCTCCACCCATTACACCTTCCAATATATGGCATTTTCGTTTAGGACACCTTTCTGGGCAAAGACTTAATCATTTACATAAACAATTTCCTTTTATCTCTATGCATCATGATGAGGCTTGTTCTTTCTAAACAAAAGAAACTTTCATTTTCTCAAAGTTTTAACAAAGCCAATGCAAGTTTTGATTTATTACACTTTGATATTTGGGGTCCGTTTCGACAAAATTCTATTCATAATCATAAATATTTTTTTACTATTGTTGATGATTTTAGCCGCTTTACATGGGTTACTTTATTAAAATCAAAAGGAGAAGTACAGAATCAAATAAAAAATTTTTATTACTTTAATTGAAACACAATTCAACTCTAAAGTCAAAACTATTCGTTCCGATAATTGACCAGAATTTATTTTACCTGATTTTTATGCTTCAAAGGGTATTATTCATCAACGTAGTTGTGTTGAAACTCCTCAACAAAATGGAAGGGTAGAACGCAAGCATCAACATATTTTGAATATAGCTCGTGCTCTTATGTTTCAATCTAATTTACCATCATCTTTTTGATCTTATGCTGTTAGACATGCTGTTTATTTACTTAATAGAGTTCCATCATCCGCAATTAATTTTAAAACACCATTTGAGATTTTATTCAATCATCCACCAAATTATCATGACATTAAAATTTTTGGATGCTTATGTTTTGTTTCTACCCAAATGGCAAATAGATCAAAATTTGATCCAAGAGCCAAAAAGGCTGTATTTATTGGCTTTCAATCTGGTTTTAAAGGGTATATTGTTTATGTTTTAAAAGATAAAAGAATTGAGATTTCTAGAAACGTGATTTTTTATGAAAAGATCTTGTCCTTAGTCACAAAAAATGTCCAATTCCAGACACTCAGCCCAACATTGCCAAACACACCTTCTCAAAAACAAGATTCAGTTAGTCTTCCAGTTGAACCCTCACCTATACCCATTGACCCAACTCCACCTAGTTCTTTATTTTCTCCAACAACCTCTCCTTCTTCCTCACTATCGTTTCCTAACCAAGTTGAACCCACGACTACCGAATCACTTTCAACACTAGACACCAGTCCACCATCACCTTCTCATCTCCCGTCATCTTCTTCACCACCTGAGCAACCCCATCCTCGTCATTCCGACCGGCCTCACCGACCTCCAACATATCTCTCTGATTACTTGTGTAATTCCTCTCTCATCTCTACAAATCAATCTCCCTCAAAGTGCAAGTATCCTTTATCTTCAGTCATGTCTTTTTCTTCTCTTTCATCTTCACATAAAAAGTTTCTTTTATCTCTACATTCTAACGTTGAGCCAAAGTCTTTTAAGGACGCCAATCAACACTCTAATTGGCGTAGTGCTATGAAAGATAAGTTGGATGCTCTTGAGATGAACAAAACTTGGCGTCTTGTTGATTGCCCTGCAGGGGTTAAGCCGGTTGGCTGTAAATGGGTCTATCGCATCAAACGCAAGCCTGATGGTTCAGTTGATCGATATAAAGCACGCCTTGTGGCTAAAGGGTTCACTTAAACTGAAGGTGTTGATTTCTTGGAAACTTTCTCCCCTGTTGTCAAGCCTGCCACTATCAGATTAGTTTTGGCATTGGCCTCTATGAAGCATTGGCCTATACATCAGTTGGATGTCAATAATGCTTTCTTACATGGGGATCTTTCTGAGGATGTTTATATGACTCTACCACCCGGATTTATATCTCCTCAACCGAATCAATGCTGTAAGCTACTAAAGTCACTGTATGGTTTACGACAATCTAGTCGTATGTGGTATGACAAACTTTCTCATCTTTTGCTATCTCATGGATATCAGCAGACCTCATCTGATTATAGTTTATTTGTCAAATTCATTGGTGATCAAATTTCTATCCTTTTAGTCTATGTTGACGACATTATTCTCACTGGTAATTCCATTTCTGAACTTGCTGCCATTAAGTCTATTTTACACCAACACTTCCGAATTAAAGACTTGGGCTCATTAAAATATTTTTTGGGTATTGAAGTTGCTCAATCAGAGAAGGGAATTTGCTTATCTCAGAGAAAATATTGTCTTGATCTTTTGGAGGATTCTGGTTTATTAGGTGCTAAACCTGCCTCTGTTCCAATGGATAGTACCACAAGACTATATCAAGACAAAAGTCCCTTGCTATCCGACCCTTTTGTATATCGTCGTTTGGTTGGCCGTCTTATCTATCTCACCACTACTCGACCGGACATCATGTATGCCACTCAACAATTAAGTCAATTCATGGCATCTCCTACTGAATCTCATCTTCAAGCTGCCAAGCATGTGTTATGATATCTGAAAACTAGTCCCGGCAAAGGACTTTTCTTTCCAAGGGAATCAGAAATTCAGCTTCTCGGCTTCAGTGACTCTGATTGGGCCGGATGTCCTGACACTCGGCGATCTTTAACAGGTTATTGTTTCTTCTTAGGCAGTTCTTTAGTTTCTTGGAAGACCAAGAAACAAACCACCGTTGCCCGCTCTTCCACGGAAGCAGAATATCGTGCACTTGCCAACACAACTTGTGAACTTCAATGGATACTAAATGTGTTACAATTTTTACGCATCTCTCCTATCCGCCCACCATTTTTATATTGTGATAATCAGAGTGCTCTTCATATTGCTGCTAACCCGGTTTTTCATGAACGGACCAAACATTTAGAGGTTGATTGTCACTTGGTTCGACAAAAAGCTCAAGCTGGAGTGATGAAACTTCTCCCAATTCCCTCTTCTGGGCAACTAGCTAACATCTTCACCAAGCCTTTGTCTCCTCAACCCTTCCATCTTAATTTGAATAAGCTTAGTGTTCTTGACATCTTTCATCCTCCAGCTTGTGGGGGCGTATTAAACCACTCTTCCACCTTAGCCCATGACAACAATAAAGACGTCTCACGGCCCACAAATTCAGCCCAACAGAATACACAAATTAAATGATAATTTAGTCTTTATCTTATCTTATAGTTATCTTTATCTTTATCTATATCTTATCTTTATCTACTTTTATCTTTCATAGGCCAATACTCTATATATACTTAATTTTACCTTCATAGTTTACAATTCATTCAATCAACAATCAATAAAATTTCTTCATCTTTTTCTTTCACAATTCTTTTATTTTCCTATTCTTTCACAATTTTATTAATATGTATTTGTCTATTTTATAAAAGGACGTCTGTACTTTAAGATTAAAAAAATGATAATTCAATCTTTTCACAATTAAAAAAATTAGTTTTATTCTTAGCTTAATCTAGTATTCGTGGAAGAGAAAATTAAATATGAAAAAAAATAGAAAGAAATAAGTTGGACTATTTTTTTATGTATGTTTTCTTTTGTTCAAACGTGAAGAGAAAATAGGAAATTAAAGATAGAAATAGAAAAATACTTACTGTAGGAGTCACCATTGTTTTTAAAAAAACTCTCTTCAATTGGAGATAAATTAAAACTAATGTGATGGCAAATTTTGTTAAAAAGCCAATTGACAATCGTAGTTATTAATATCCTTATGAAACAAAAAAAGTTATATATATATATATATATATATATATATATATATATTCATTTTTCGATCTACAATTAAGTAAGAAAAAAAAAATCTTCTCTTCAACTTCTATTTTTTTTTTTTTCTCCTCTCATCCAAGAAAAGGGTACAACATCAAAAGAAGTTAGAAGTAACATAAACATTTATTTTAAAATTTAATTATTCTGTTAGTCTTTATAATTTTATTAAATTTATAATTAAGTCTTTATATTTTTTTTCTATTGAATTTCTATACTATTTTTAATTTTATAATTAGACATTTTTCATATAAAAAATATTTAAATTAATAGAATATTTCTTCCAAAAAATATGTGATCAAAGATCTAATTAGGTTCTTAATTATATATATTTTTATTTTACAAAAAAAATATTCAGCTAACTCTAATATTTGTACACTAGGAAGGATCTAATAATTACAAAATTAAAAGCAGTGTAATTAAGGATCCAATTAAAAAAGATATAAAGACCTAACTAAAAATTTAGTAAAAGTATAAGAATCAATAAAATAATTAAATTTTATTTTAATTAATGCAGGATTAAATTAAAGAATAATGTTACAATGTTCTAATAATAATCCTTCTATATATCCTGATTGAGTACAAAATCGATATTAAGAATTCATTTAAGACTAATTTAGAAATTTACTCTTGCTTAAGAAGTTAAAGAGAGAGAAATTACTTGTGTTTGAAGGACATGAAGTTAGAAAAACAAAAACAAAGAAGAATAACTTAACCAAATGAAAGCAATTAAGTGAATATTATATAAGCTCTCTAGAGGAGTTAGTTCTCACTTTAGAGTGTTTTATACGAATACTTTATAACAATTTTGAGAGTTTTTTTGTTGATATCCTTGTGTATTTAAAATGATCATTCCTAACTAGTAAATTAAATACCCTTTTTGTTAATAAATATCATTTTAATTCAAGTAAAATAAAATATCATAAGACAAGTAAGTTCCAAATTTAGCTTAGTTACATAAATTTTAGCTTAATTACTAAGGATAGAGGTCTATATATGGTGGTGTGATTTTACTCGTAAGTGAAGAAACTTGGTTGAAACGTTTTGTAGCTTTTGTCATATACTAAATGATTATTACTAATTTCATTGTCACAGATTAGCCGAAACTAAAAAGACAGATTAATAAATAAATAAATAATGCTAATCAAAATTGTAAAATGAAATTGAATGGGAATCTTTGAATAGAATATTTAACAACTCACGTGAGGAATATTCGTCCTAATAAAGATGACGGCACTGACGACCTTAATTTTTACAAATTCTCTTCTTAACAAAATAAATAGATTTTCAAAGAGAGTACCTATCATATCAAGGAAGCTCTTTAATTTATGTAACAGATAAATCAAACTACTCATTTGAAATTTTTTGTTTTGATGATATATATGAATATATCATTCTTAACTTTCTTTTAATTATAATAATTACTAAATTAATATAATAAATGATTTTCTTACAATATTTTTAGAAACACATTATTATTGAGAAAAATGTTTAGAATTCTCAACAATATAACCATTTATATACTTCATTGAATCAGTAATAGACCTAAAAATTTTTAGCAGCGAGAGAAAAAATAATACAAAAAAATAATATAAAAATTAATATTAATATAGTTAGATATCTAAAATTCAAAGCACATTAATCATGTTTAATTTCTTTTCATTTTAATTAATACATAAAAAGTAGGTTAATTTAAAGTATGTTAATTTAAAAGTATTTTCTTCTCATTTAATGTTTTGGTCATGTTACTTAATATGTTCATTGCTAATACAAAATATAAAAGTTGAAAAATTTATAGAAAATATAACTTAAACTGAACAAAAATTATAAAAAGACAAAAATTCAAATAAAATAATCACAATTCTATAAGTGTGTGTGATTTGAAAAGCTAGAGTTGGATTTAGATGATTAGATGATTATCATTATTATTATTTATTTGAGTAAATATGATTTTGTCCAATCTTAATAGATTAAATTCATATAATACAGTAATTTTTATTATTATATTAATATTTAATAACATAACTTTAGTACACAAAAATATATATATTTTTTAAATATAGCGACATACACATTATTACAATAGACTCTTTGTATATATATTTTTGTTTTTAGTTAAGATTCAATGGTGTAAATGTTCCCACAACCTTATGAGTAGGTCTATTCTCGCTTCATTCTATAAATTTAAATTTTTAAAATAAACGATTTTATAAATTAAATATCAGAATTATTTCTATAACCAAAAAATTTAAAGCTTGATTGTTGTTGATCCTAGGCTCTTTCATGAAATAATCTTTTTGAGAATCGAAATATAACCATTTATATTCTTTCTATTAGTTTAAATTTTTAGAACAAATACTTTAACGATAAAAATACATCACTACATATAAAAATCCTAATTATATATATATATATATATATATATATATATATATATATATATATATATTCATTTTCTTGTTGACTCTTAATTTTCAAGAGCAGAATTCGCTCTTTCAACATGTCAAAGTTAGGGGTTTTTCGTGGCTTTCAAAATATTAATACAAAAATACCCATATATATAATATTGTAGGTAGGAGCTAGGTGAAATATTAGGAAAATACCAAAAATTAATTTTACGATAAAATAAGATTAAAATCAAAATTTTAAGCAGAGGTAAACTAAAATTTGTATATAATTTATATATAAAAAAAAATTGGGAGAGTCATTTCCCCCTCTTCCTCTTGTAGCTAGGTGTATAGTTCCTCACACTATCTCTACTGAAATTGAATGTATAATAAAATTCATCTAATAGTGTTTGAACTATTGGAGCTACCTCAGATCCTGATGATAGTTAGATAAAGATAAACAATTCATTAAGATATTTGATTCAAATTAGGCCTAGACTCATTATTGATTGATTGTGGAACATTCCAATCTTTGATAGAGGTGTTAGCACGTAACTTTACGTGAAAGTTAAGTATATGGAGCCAGTTTGGACGTTTATTAGGCATATCAACAAATGAACCAATAAATAGCCTCACCATTCTTGGCATTATATTTATTTATTGGGCTTCTTCTTTAATATTTATCAATCAAATATTTTAACTCAGTAAAGTTAGTCGAATAGTTAGTTCATATTTAATTTTGCATACAGTAATTTATTGATTGGTAAATATTTTTTAAATGATACTTAAATAATTTGTGATAGAATAATTTTTTACTTGACGAATTGGAGATAGTATGAAAAATAAAATAAAAAAATAGTTTGTATATATAGAGATGATAATAAATTTAATCATCGCTTTAATTGACAGTAAATACCTTGGATAAAAGAAAAAGCATATGAACAAATTAAATAATGCTTTACTAGCTAGTATATATATATATAAATATGAATAAACTATAAAAAATGTTATGAAAAGTGAACTCTTTTTATTAATTGAATAAATAAATAATATAATTGTAAATTAATACATTTAATACTATGATTAAATCATTTTATTTTTCATTAAAAACTTGAAATACATATTTTTTTTTTTAAACCGTCCCCCCTCTTTTTTTTTCTTTTACCATATTCTCATGACAGTCACAACTCAAAGTGAATCATTTAATAATTACAGAGTAATTGTTTTAGTATAAATATTTTAAAATTCATTAATAAATAAATAAAGGCATATTTGGAGTATGATGATAATGCTCTTGACGAAGAAGAAAAAAGAAAACAAAAAAGGCAATAGTAATAAGAATAAACCAAGCGATGCATTATTATTTTGCTCGATGTTCAGTGGACAGGGCTTTGAATTTGTTGAGAATATAGGTAGCACTTAGCATGCATGCATGATGCTCTCATAATTCATATTTGATGCCAAATATATAAACTAGTTAGTTGTGAAAACGTGTAAAGCCTTTTGGTTGGATTTTGGAAAAAATCATTAGGTGCTGTCGGTATAAATTATAAATTATTAATAAATATTTATAATAAAAAATTAAATTTTTTAAAATAAAAAATTGGTAAAATAATCAAATAAGAAATTAATTATTATGAATTTATAACTTTTATTAAATGTATATTTTATTATTTTATCAATTTTTTATTTTTTAAAAAATCTTAATTCTTATAACAAAACTTTAACATATATGATATAAATTGATTGGAGAAAATAAATCTTTTTATTTTAGTTTTAGAGTACCTAACAATGACCCATATTTTAGGATGAGGAATGCTAAAGGCTTAGTAAATTTTGTGATTTGTATTTATTAATTAACTATTATTTATATTTTTAATAGTATGAGATTTTATCTAATAATATGAGATTACTTATTTTTTTTTTACTAGTTAAATGTTAAGTCAAATTTTAATAAAAATACTTGCTTAAATTTTCTATTTTAGGAATTAGATGAATTACATACTAAACCATTTGATTAGGTTATCACAATCAACACTGAATTAAATACATTATCCATTATGTCGTTATGTTAGTTAATTATTCAATATACGATTGCTAACAACCAAGCAGCTATAACGCGGTTTTCAAGTGAGATCTCAATGTGAGTATGTGACTCTTTTTTTTTTTTTGGAAAAAAATTTACTTTTTTTTTTTCGAGAGATATTAAAATAATATTTTTTTATTTATAAAATATATACTCTTTTTTTTTTATAATTTTAAAAATATCTCATTTTTAATTTATTTTAAATTTTTTATATTAATTAATATTAATTTTATCTATTTTTTAAAAAAAATTATTTTTTACAAAAATATTCTTTAATAAAAATTTTATATTTTGTTATTAAATTTTGTTTACCAAAATACTTTTTTATAAATTTTTTTCCTACTAATTAAATTGTACTTTTTTAAAAATATTTTTAAAAAAATTTTTAACGATTAAATTATTTTTTTTCTAAAATATTCTTCAATAATTTTTTAATTATTAAAAAATTTGCTTTATAAAAATGTGAAGGAATGAGATGTTATTTTTTAAATTTAAAATTTATCCATCTTGATTTATTTTTTAAGTTTTGATAAAATTGTTAATAATTTTCAATAGTTCTATGAAATAAATTATTTATTAATATTAATTGTTATACATATTAACAGTGATAAGATTTTTAATTTAATATTAAAATAATAAATATTGATATAAAAAATTAATAGTAAAGTACAAAAATAGTTGTTAACGAAAACTTTGATAAAATTACAATTTAATAATTAAAAAATTATTGAAGAATATACTAAAAAATAATTTAATCATTAAAAATTTTTTTAAAGAATATTTTGATAAAAATACAATTTAATCAGTAAAAAATAATTTGTTAAAGAATATTTTGATAAATAAATTTAATCACAAAAAATTAAAATTTTTGCTAAAGAGTATTTTTATAACAAATAATTTATTTTTTCTTAACAAATGAGTAAAGTTAACATTAGTTTACATAAAAAATTTAAAATAAATTAAAGAGGAGATTTTTAGTTTTTAAAAGTTATAAAAATAGAGAGTGTACGTTTTTTAAATATAAGAAAGAAAAATGTCATTTTAGTCTCTCTTAAAAAAAGGAATAAAATTTTTTTTTATTATAATTTTATTACATTCACATATCAAATTTAAATCTAACATCTTTATATATATATTTTAAACTTCTCACTACTAAATCACTTCTCATGAAATTTTGGTTAAAAAATAATTAAGTATTAAAATAGATGATTTACTATTTCGTACTGCAAGTCTGCAATAGATTTATTTTTTTAAAAAATATCATCTTAACTGTATGAGTCTCAATTTGATTTTTGAATTACACAAATATTTGAAAAGCTTGAAATTTCATGCAAATTGAAAAAAGGCTCCAAATGTCAATATATATCATATCAAGGGGAGCAGTGAAATTAAAAGAATCATTAGTAAAGGACAACAAATGCATTTTAGTCAAACAACATGGTTCACAAAATCGCAATTTTATTGATTCACTAGAAGGAATAGATCACTATTAAAAAATTATTTATTATAGACGGATATTTTTGACAGATTTTATTCCATAAAAATACGGACAAATTTTGTGAGAAAATTTCTATCAAAAATGAAGGAAAATGAATTAGCATAAATTACAGACCGAAAAAAAATTTGTCGATAATTTTATCGGAAAAATTAATTTTTTTTGAGAAATAGTTACCGATGGATTATTACAGATAGAAAATTTGTCTGTAATTTAAAATATTCCGTTGGAAAAATTGAGTTAAACCTAGCATTTTCCTAACCCTATCGAGCTCCATTCACACCACACAATTCAAACGAGCTTGTTCCTCTCTCCATCAACGAGCTACTACTTCTCTCTGCCGCTGCCACCGCCGCTCGCATCACACGAGCCCCTTCCACCGCTCGCATCGCACGAGCCCCTCCGCCGCCGCTCTCGTCGCGTTGCTCCCTTCGTTGCCATTGTCGCAGAGCCCTCTCCGCCGCTCTCGACGCGTCTACTCCCTTCATCGCCGTCGTCGTAGATCTCTCTTCGCCACTGCTCTAATCCGAACACTAATTTTATGATTCTGTTGCTTGGAGGTTAGATTTTCAATCCGCTTATTAACTGAAATTGAAGCCCTCTGTTTTTCTTCGCTTGGAGGTTAGATTTTCAATTTCATGCAATTAATTCCTCTTTTTAATTTCATGGAATGGTGTGATATAATTCAGTAAGATATATGATGTTCGTAATCTCTGACCTGCTCGTAATTCCTCTTTTCAATTTCATGTAATAGTGTGATATGTGCTATAGTTGTCTAGAACAGAAATTTAATTCAGTTAATACTAGTTTGGATTCATCAATTTCAGCTTTCTGCTATCTCTTGTTCAGCGGTTAGTTTCTTCAGCATTTCATTCATTTCTTTGTTCTTATTCTGCAATTTGATAATGGTGATTGATGATTCTGTTATGTTAATTTTTGTAGGAGTTTAATTTGGGAAAGGATAGGGTAAGCATTTGCAATGAGTTTATCATTGCACTCTTAATTTCAAAAATGCAAATTATTTTGTTAATTTCGAATCGATGCATTTTGTTTCAGATAAAAATATTGCAACATGAGATTTCATGCAAATCTGCTTTAATCAAAGTTTAAGACCCAGAAATTTTGGAAAAAATTTTATTATGAGTCAATTTTAAATTTATTTATTTATTAGAGATTTTATTTTCAGAAATTATTTTATTGAAAATAATTAAATCAGGTTTTGATAATTAAAATATAAATTTTACTTAATTTCATTATTATTAAATAATTTTCTATACTTAAATTATAAAATTTAGCAGTCGTAAAAGAATAAAAATTTTATATGATTTAGTTTAAATAATTGAGATTTTAGAATTTAATATTTTAATTTCATAAAAATAAATTATATCATCTCTAATTTTAATTTAAGATACTTGATTAAAATCTAATTAGCAAATTGATAATTAAGTAATATTTTTTAAAGTAATTTCAAGTGATTAAATTAGATTTCGAATTAATAAAATATACCCTAATTTGATTAGAATTACCAAATCCTAATTAACCCAAATATTCCCAAATTAAACCCTAACCTTCCTAATACTAACAGCACCGCCACCACCCCCCCAAACCTTCAGCCGCTCACCCCTTTCACCAAAACAAAACAAAAAAAAAAAAAAGAAAAAGAAAGAAGAGGGAGAACGGAGAAGGGACAGAGAGGAGAGAGGGAAACTGAGAAGAAAAAGTAGGAAGAGAGGAAGAACGCGCTGGCGCGCGGAGGGTCTTGCTACCGCCGTTGCCGTTAGTCCAGCCACGTGCGAGAGAGAGAAGGTTCGCAGATGAAAGGCGCATCGGGACGGAAGAGGACCCACGCCCTATCATTGCCGTTCACGGGGGCCACGAGCCGCGTCGTTGTCGCGAAGGAAGGAAGGAGCACGAGCTTCCGCCACCATCGTCGCCGGCGATGTCGCGAAGAGGACAGAGAGAGATCGGGCAGAGGGAGAACAATTCGCGCTGCCAGCTGCGTCCGTGGGAGGAATCGCCACCGTTCGTGTCTCCTGTCGCTGTCAGCTTCGTGCCGAGCTCCCATGGCTGTCGCCGCCGAAGCCTTCACCGTCCTTGCCGCTGGAGCTGGTCACCGGAAGAGAGGAGGTGACAGTGGTGGGAGTTGCCGTTACTATTCTATCTATGCTCATTGAAGGATGCTGGAAAATGCTGTTGCAGTTGCAGAAGGACGCTCTTACCTTTCCAAACCCCATATGGTTCTAGTTTTGGTACTGGCCCGATTTGTTTAGGCTAGTTTCGGTTCTTCTGAGTGTTGGAATTGCCGCCACTGCTCCGTTTCCATGGGTCCCCTAATTACAGTAAGCTATTCCTCATTCCAAACATCAATAATCATCGTTCTGTTATAAGTTACTGAGGAATTTATGGTGGTATTTGTTATATAATTGAGTTTCGGTTATTATATGTGCGATTAGAGTTGCTGTGCTTGCCGGGAGTTGTCATTGAAGCTGTTGGGCCCGCCGTGGTTGCACCCAGGTTGCTGCTGCGTCGCCGGAGACCACAGCTAAAGCCTCTGTCTTCTTAGGTTTCTATTGCCGTGAGTTACTTAGTTATACGTCGTCGCCGAAACCAGGCCAGATTTACTGGTAACTGTTTCTTCCTTTCTTGAATTTGTTCCGCTTCTATTTTGTTCCATTATTCTTATTATTGTTGGTGTCTCTGCTGCCTTAATCGCTCGGGGTGATGTTACTGCCGCTAGGACGGATGTCCTGGTTTGATTTCTATTTTTTTTTTGTCGCTGGGAGCAGACACCAGAGCTGTTTTTAATTATTCGGGTCGGGTATCTTTTTCGATTCTAGGCTGTTTACATATTTTACTATCTTTTTCATGCTTGTTTTGATTTGATTTTTGTATATGTCTTTGTCTAGGTTTCTTGAAACAGTTCCAGCTACTGTAATTGCAATTTGTAATAATGTGATTACTATAAGAGGCGTCAGAATTGTTGCTGTCCTCGTGGGGTTAACGTTATCGCTACTGCCATGAATTAAAAGGAAAGGGAATTATCACGATAAGTTACGCGGACTTAGCTAACTGAGGTAGGGGTTTTTCTTAAAATCTATTTTACATTACATAGTTGTGATAAATAGATATTGATGCAAAAAGATATACTTCTGTGATTATATTTGTCTTGTGGACGTGATGGTTTGTTGGACTGGATTATTGGGTGCTTGATTGCATGAGTTGGGTATAGTTGTTGATAAAAACCGGTTTAAAATATTATTTACTTGATTATTATGAAAGATGGATTTTCTTCATTTTGGAGTTTACTTGGTAATATAAATGAATCGATTTTGGAAATAATTTGAGATATGAAAATAAATTGATTTTGGGAGCGGTTTGATTTTGAGTTGGTCTGATTTTTATAAATGATTTAATCTTAGAGCTGATTTGATTTTAAAAAGAGTTTTATTATTGGAATTGTTTTGATTTGAAAATAATTTGATATTGGAATTGGTTCAACTCGGGAAAATGATTGAGATTTGGAATTAGTTGATTTGAGGAATGATTGGATGGGACCCGAAAAGGGTGGCAGTGTCCGAGTTTTAGAAGAGGTGCTGCCAAAATTTTATAACATTAGAAGTTTTATTTGAAGTAGTTATTTTAAAAAAGGTTTAATTTTAAGCATTATATGGTTTAAGATTACTTTATTTATCAAAAGAAGAGTTATGTTTTGGATTGGGAATTGTTAGCGAATGGAATGGAAAGAAGGATGATGAGGATTTTCTATGAAATATGATTTTGAATGAAATTGGAAATTGGAAATGAAATATGGATTGATGAATGATGATGATGTTGAGAATGACTTAGGCATTGATGAATGTTGAATGAATTATTTATATGGCTTATGAAATTGAATTATCTGAGACACGAGTTTCCCTAGATAAAATGCCGTGGCTTGCCACCACGTGTACCAGGTAGAGAACTCGATACTCTGTTGACCCTACGACATAAGTGTGATCGGGCACTATATAAATTCCCGGAAATGTTACCCCTATTGAGCAATATTGATTATTTGAGAAAACGCTATGCATAGACTCTTGGGGATGCACGTCAGGGGACAGTCTAAGGACAATTCAGACTTGTCGGGCTGGCTGGATAACCGACAGATGAGCCTCATCAGCCATAGGACAGGTATGAATCATATGCATTTGTATGCTTTGCTTGGGTTTGAACTTGTTTTGGTTTGCCTAATTGCTAAATTGTTCTGAACTACTACTTGAACTATTTGCTGTAACTGCTACCTAAACCTGTGCTTTCCTTGTCTGTGTTTGTCCTGGCGTGCTATACTTGAAAATGAACTTTGGTGCTGAATTAATGATTGTATTGTTTGATTGCATGGTTGGTTTCTGATTGAGATTTTCTTATAAGAAAGGAAATGTTTGGGATTTCTGAAAGAATAAACATTATTTCTTTGAAAAGGTTTTAAACGATTACCTATTGGTTTTTAAAAAAGATTCATAAGGCCATGATAATCACTGAGCTTGAAAACAGTTTTCTTATTAAATATCTTCTTATGACAACTTTGAAACTCCAAGGTGAGACCATGTGGTTAGGTTCTCACCCTCCTACAGCTTTACCTTTTCAGGAACCGAATGAAGAAGCATTAAGAAGAGTTATATTGCGTTTGGTTTATATGTTGTTGTATTAATTAGATTATTTTCTTCCCTCGTCTTTGTTATTACAATTTTGTAAGAGGGATAGGAGTTGTATGTTTTATATATATGTTATATTATAAGATATTATGTAAGAAGTCTTGTATATGAATCTATGCCTGCTTGTTTTTTTTTAAGATAAAGTATTTATTTCTGGTTTTCAAAGAACTCAGCAATATGGTGTTGAGTCATAGGCTCCTATTTTAATATTAAGGATATAAAGTAGTCGTAATACTTCTTGCTATCAAGGTGGCGCAGTCGGAAGCGTGACATTCTGGTAGTGAGGGTGTTACATTATGGTATCAGAGTGGTCTTTCCTGTAGAGCCTTGGGAATGGACTAATTATGCTTCAATTAAATACTCTGAGAGTCTGTCATGTAGTAGGTCTTGTTTGAATAACGAGAATTAGAATTTTATGCACATGACTGCCTATTAATTAACATTGTTAGCTTACCGTTGCATATCTGTTGATGTTAAGTCTGGCCAACTTAATGTTGATGGCTTATGTGAACGGGAAAGTTAATAGGTTATTATAGGCGAAAAGGAATTGATAAGTAATGGATAATGCGAGTCACGTGGTTCGCGGATGCTAGGGTTCGCTTTTCGTGCTTGGTTTCGATTTATGATTCTTGTTTACGTCGCTTAGGTTGGCATATCATTTCTTTTTTTTACTATCCTCATTGAAGTTCCTTGACTCGGATTCCTTTCTTGAACTATGATTGATCATTCTCCGACCGTATTTCATTATTCGTCCATAATCTTGTTTGATTGTATTCTTAAGAATTTGTTTGAGTCTTTTAAAAATATCTGTCTTTACCATTGATTATACTCTTCTTCAAGAATTATATGCTCATTGATCTGATCTTGAATTTGTTTTGGCATAATGCATGATCCTTAAATCTTGAGCGATTTGAACCTTGAAAATTATGATTCGAACTAAGCTAACTTTGTAAATTGATACTTTTCCTCCATGTCTAATGTATATCTTGAACTTACCATATTCTTGATTATCTTCTAAATTCTCGGCATCATAAGTCCTGACCTTGAATTTCTCCACGTAATCTGTGTATCTCCTTGACGTAATCTGAGCTTATTTTGGATTGGAAAAGTTTTGAATTGATCTTTTTCTTACTTAATTGTGTTTCCCAATCATCCTTCAAATTTTTAGATAAGATTACTTTTAAATTTAGCATATACTTTTCTACATGGATTCTAAAATTTCTTTATATGGTTTAAATCTGTTTATCTGTAAAGCTTCACATATTCTTCTATAGAAAACAATTTCTACTTTGAATTTCCTTCAGTAACTACAACTTGATTTATTTTCAACCTTATCACAATTTTTAAACGTATTCTTATGTGATTTTACATCCGAGTATTTTTCAAGATTCTTGAAAAAAAATTAATTAAAACAAAATAAAATAAAATTTTATTCATAGCCCAATTAAATTTTATTTTATAAACTTTGCATATTTTATTTTAACTACGATTGTTTTGATGTAATACCTTATTTAAACTTTTCGTATTTCTTTTGAGAAAGTGATTTCATTCCTGCTTTAGATTATCCATTCTTTGTAAACGCTACCATTGATTTTTAGTCTTCTTTTCCCCTCAGCTCAAATCTGGTTTAAATAAAAGTACCGTTCTTCCTCTTGATTCTTCCTATCGAAGTTCTTAAATTCAAAATTCTTTCTTAGGATTACAACTTGATTTCCTAGCTTATGTTTTTATGCAAATTCTTTTTATTATATACCTAGAGTATCTCTTAAGGTTTTTGTTCCAGGGGTTACCTGAAACTATAGGTCGATCTCGGACGAGATCTTCTATGCTGGTCGGCGCTGACGTGTCCGGCTGGTGAGTGGCGGCCGGAGTTGCCGTGTCTGACTTGTTGGACTGGCTGTGCTACTGATCCTTTGTCACCGGAGGGTGGGGGGTACCTGCAAGGGACTCCGATGCTTAAGTTAGCAAGGGTATTAAACAGGTTTTTTGTAGAATCAGAGTATGAGTTATACCTGGGTGCTCCAGTGTATTTATAATGGTGTGGAGTGACCTTTCTGGAGATAAGATAGTTATCTTATCTTATCTTATCTTATCTTATCTTTGAGTGAAGTCATCTTATCTTCAAGGGAACCGCCTTTATCTCCCTAGGCTTGGGCTGCCTTTGGATTTAGGTCGTGTTCCTCTGTTTGGGCCATTATTGGGCTTTCCTGGTGATTTGGCCGAGCTCTTTGAGAAGAGGTCGGATAGTCTGACCTGAAGAGGTCGGTCGACTTGTCACTAAACATCCCGGGTTCGACAGCTCGACCCAGGGTATGAACAGTGCCCCTGCTCGAGCTCGGTCTTTCTTTTTGAGGTCGAGTCTTAGTTTTAGGACTTCTGACCTCTTCTTGAGAAGCCGAGTTCGAGCATTGTGTTGGTTTTTTTTGTTTGTAGAACTTCAAATTAGTAGTTTTAAATGCGGAATGTTTCTCCTTGTAGCGTGCGTTCTCGTAAGGCCTTGGGAACGTGCGAGGGTTTTAAATGCTCATTAGCCTCTTTTTTCGTCGTTTCCTTTGCCTCCCACTCCTTTACTTCATTTCAAATTTTTTCAAAGAGTTTCTTTTCCATTTCTCCCTTTCTTGCTTCATTGCAATCTTCTTCTTTTGGTGACTTTCTCTATTTTCGCTTGCTCTCGAGTTTTCACGTCTCCGTGCCTTCTATCTTCCTGCTTTCTGAAGTGATTTGTGGGCTTGTCATCGCTTCATTCTTGCGAGCAGTTTTCTGTCTCCTTCCTCTACAGGTTAGCTTTCATCTTTTCATGCTTGCCTATGAGAAAGTTTTTATTTTTGCTTGAATTCTTGTTGGAAAGTTTGAATCTTTCTGCCTTCGCCGTGTATCTGATCAAATGTGTGCGCTGAGGGTTTATTTGGTGTGTATGGCTTTTCGTGTTTTCTGTTAGTTTAATGTTTTGAATGTTTCTGATTGCATTTTCTTGATTCACGCCTTTTATGATTTCCCTTTTGAGATGTTGAACCGTTTGCCTCTGAGATAGGTTGCGTCTTTGATGATTACCCCTTTGCATGCTTTGATATTTGATATTTCAGATAGGCTGTAGGAGGTGATGTCTTTGATAGATTTACTTTGTGTTTTTTCTTGTGGAATGTCGCTGTCGAGGGAAGGTTGCTTCTTTTTTTTTGAGGGATGTAGGTCGCGGGTTTTTCCTGAAACCTTACTCTGTTACTGCCTCCAAAGGATGCCCCTGGACCTTGATGTGAGTCCTGGGGTCTCCTTTTGTTGTTTGTATGCTTTAGCCTGAGTTGTATCCATATTTGTCCGAGTTGCTTTGGTTAGTAACCCATTTTTTTCTTACTGTAGGACTAGTTGACCCATGTCGTCTCGCAAAAATATTGTCGAGACCTCTTCCAAAGTTCCTGAGGGCATGTCGGACTGGCTGGACTCCCTCGTGTTGATGTGTGTCTTTGTGGTAAATGCTGAGTACTGTGTAGAGCTGAGGAAACATCACAGAATTTGTAGTAGTCGAGAACAGGAGAAAGATTATGAGCTGGTAGCGCCTGATTCCGATGAGAGGGTTTGTTTCCCGACCTCGGTCCAGGGGGAGCGTCCCTTCTTTTATGCCTATGACTATTTTTTCAGCCAGCTGAACATTACTTTTCCTTTTATTCCTTTTGAGACCAATTTGTTGTGGTCGTGTAATGTGTCTCCATCCCAGCTTCACCCGAATTCATGGGGTTTCCTTAAGATCTTTCAATTACTGTGCCGAGAGTTGGATGTTAAACCATCTCAGACCCTTTTTCTTTATCTCTTTGTTTTGACTAAGCCTGGGGTAGCTAAGAAGAAGGCTGCCTGGGTATCTTTCCGAGCTGCCCAGGGAAAGAAAGTCTTTTCAATGTATGATGAATCTTTTCGCAATTTCAAGAACTATTTTTTCAAGGTCCAAGCTGTTGAAGGAGCTCGGCCTTTCTTTTTGGATGAAAATAGCGAGCCCAGCTTTCCTTTAGAGTGGCAAAAGAATGTAGTGGTGTCTAGGTATACTTGGGAGATGTTGGATGAGATTGAACTAGCCTTTGTAACTGTGTTGGAAGAGAACTGGGGGCAGCATCCCCATCTTGATACAAAGAAGTTCCTAGGAGATCCCTCACTTCTTCGAACTGAGCTGGGTAGTGGTCAAGTTCTTTTGTGCGCTTGTTTATTTTGTCGAGTTTACTCCTTTTCTTTCCATTTTATAACTTGGTTTCTTGCTGTGTATTTTCAGAGATGATTAAAAACAATGACTCCATGAAGGCCTTTAAGAAGGCGAGGAAGGCTACAGCTGCCCAGAATATTTCGGCCAAGGCGGCTGGGGAAGGATCTTCTCAAGTTCCTCATATAAAGCCAATATTGAGTACTTCTGGGCCGAGGAAGATGATTCCTATTCCTCAGGTCCATTTGGTTGATCCTCCCCAAGCCTCTGCTGCTACCTCTTCTCCTACTGCCATCCCTCCTCCAAAAAGACAGAGAACTGTTGAGCCTTTCAATCTGGATGCCCCCGATTTTGACACTGTCGGGTTTTTTTATCAACAAATTGCTCCTTATGGTGTAGTTCCTACTGACGATGTATCCATCTTTCGTCATTTGAACTTCATTACCCGGAGCAGTATAAAAATGGCACACATGGGGGCAGCATTATTTTGGACTGCTCAGGATGTTCCAGTTCACGCGACAAAGGCTTTTATAGAGGAGGCCAAGTCGGAATATGACAGGATCAAGGGGTTAAAGGAGGAGTTCGAAGTGAAGGTGGCTAAGCTGGAAAAAGAGTTGGAGGGTGAGAAGACTAGAGCTGTTGCTTTGGCGGCCTCTGCAAAGTTGGCTGAGGACATGGCGTTGAAGCATAAGGAGAGCTATGTCACCACATATAAGGAGATGATGGATCTCAGAGAGAGTTTGGAGTCTGTTCGAGCTGATTATGCCAAACTTCAAGGTCATCTTGTAGGCAGTGTTAATGCTGCTTATGAGAATCTGAAGGAGCAGGTTCGAGTTCTTGCACCCGAGCTTGACCTTACTCTCTTTAGCTTGGACAACATTGTGAAGGATAGAAAAATTGTCCCTGATGACCCTGATGATGATGATGATATTGAGCCTCCTCTTGTGCCTGCTGCCAAAGTCTCTGTTGCACCGACTTCTTCAACTCCTGCGGTTGGTCATCCTGAGTCGAATCCTGATTGTCGGATCCTGAACCGGGATGATGGGACTGTAGATGCGGTGCCTCTTCAGACTCGTCCTCCTTCACCCCGGGATGCTGCAACTGGGAACTCTTTAGGCCCTCTATGATTATTCTGGATATTTTGTATATAGCCCGGCTTGTGGGCTTTGAACTCTTTTATTTTGTAATTATGTGGCTTTTGACTGTGGATACTTTTTAGTTGCTGTTCTGTTAGCAACTCTGTTTTGAAAAACAAAGTATTTTCTCCGGCTTTTGAGGTCGCCTTGAGGTGGCCTCTTGAGTCTTGTTATTATTATTATAACTTGTTCCTTTCGTAATATGCTTGTCTGCACCTATCTGACATTTTCTAGGTTTTTGAAAGCGTTGGAACTTTGTTGTCCGATCTCATTTGATTGCTTTTGTATTTTCATACTTGTGATTCTTTTGAGATCGTGGATTTCGGGGTCCGACTTGTGTGCCTTCTGTTGGCCGATTTCTTCATCTTAGCTTTGAAGTTATTTCTAGTAATCCATTTTCTTGGACCTTGGTCAGATTACTTTTTTATAACTTCTTTATGGGATGACTTCATCATGTCGGTCCCTTCTGAGTTATTCTTAGTAATCCTCTTTTTTGGACCTTTGTCAGGTCTCTTTCAGGGATTACTTTTTATAACTTTTTTGGTTATGGGACGACTTCATCATGTCGGTCCCTTCTGAGTTATTTTTAGTAATCCTCTTTTTTGGACATTTGTCAGGTCTCTTTCAGGGATTACTTTTTATAACTTTTTTGGTTTTGTTAGGCCGACTTTATTATGTCGGTCCCTTCTAAGTTATTTTTAGTAATCCTCTTTTTAGGGCTGGCCAAGCCTCTTTCCAGGGATTTACTTTTTATAACTTTGGTTATTGTGGTCGACTGGTCCGACTTCTTTACGTCGGCCTGTCTTTTTAAGTTATTTTTAGCAACCCATTTTATTAAGACCTCGTCAGGTCCTTTCTATCGATCACTTTCGATAACTTCTTGCATTTTTTGTCGCCTTTTCATCTTTGTCGATTTTGTAGAAATTGGGTTTGATCCTCGTTTGGTTGACCTTTTGATGATTTTAGTTTTAATCTTCTTTGGTCTTTATCGTGATCAAGCAGTGAATTTGATTTCCACTTTCTGCTGATCTTGTAGCTTTATAATCGGGCGATGAATTTTTGGTGTTTCAGATTAATGCGTCTTGAGGATTTGTAGAAAATCTAAAACTTTATTCAAGAGAAAATGTAGATATATACATGTGGGCATTTTATCTCTCTAAGTCGAGCAATTTGTAGATCTTGACTTGGCGCCTTATTAAAAAACCTTTTCAGGAAAAAGAGTGCGCCTTATCCTAAGATCTTTATTACCTTTAACTATAATACCTTCTTAGGTTGCAGGCGTGCCATGATCTTGGAAGCTCTCGCCCTTCGAGTTCGGACAGCCTGTAATAGCCCTTTCCGAGCACTTCTGTGACTCGGTAGGGTCCTTTCCAATTTGCTGCGAGCTTTCCTTCTCTAGGTCAAGTTGTTCCGATATCATTTCGGATTAGGATGAGGTCGTTCTCTACAAAACCTCGCGGCACTACCTTTTGATTGTATCTCAAAGCCATTTGACGTTTTAACACTTCTTCCCTGATCCGAGCTCTTTCTCGGATTTCTGGAAGTAGGTCGAGTTCTTCCTTTTGAAGTTGGGAGTTGGCCTCTTCACTGTAGTGAATCACTCTAGGTGATCCTTCCTCGACTTCCACTGGGATCATTGCCTCCATCCTGTAAGCTAATCGGAAAGGTGATTCCCTTGTGGTGGAGTGTGGAGTTGTCCGATATGCCCATAGGACTTGTGGGAGCTCTTCAGCCCAGGCTCCTTTTGCATCTTGTAATCTCCGTTTTAACCCGACTAATATGACTTTGTTAGCAGCTTCTGCTTGTCCATTGGCCTGAGGGTGTTCCACGGATGTAAATTGGTGTTTAATGTTCAGATCAGCCACCAACTTTCTGAAGCCTGCATCTGTAAATTGAGTGCCATTGTCTGTGGTGATGGAGTATGGAACCCCAAACCTTGTGACAATGTTTCTGTATAGGAATTTTCGACTTCTTTGAGCAGTGGCGTTGGCTAGAGGTTCCGCCTCAATCCACTTTGTAAAATAGTCTACTCCCACGATGAGGAATTTGACTTGTCTGGATCCTTGGAGGAAAGGACCGATAAGGTCGAGTTCCCATTTTGCGAATGGCCAGGGTGAGGTTACACTGATAAGCTCCTCCGGTGGGGCGATGTGGAAGTTGGCGTGTTTTTGACATGGTGGGCATGTCTTTACGAACTCTGTTGCTTTTTTTTGTAAAGTTGGCCAATAAAATCCGGTTCGGAGTACTTTTTTGGTAAGTGCCCGTGCTCCGAGATGATTCCCATAGATGCCACTATGTACTTCTTCTAAAACTTCCTTTGTGTTGGAAGTCGGCACACACTTTAACAATGACGTTGAAATCCCTCTTTTGTATAGGGTATTGTTTATGATGGTGTAGTATTGTGCTTCCCGTTTTAACCTCTTTGCCTCCTTCTTATCTGTAGGGAGTGTTTCTGTTTTGAGGTAATTAATTATGGGTGCCATCTATCCCTGATCCAGACTTGTTATGGCTAGGACCTTTTCTTCTTCCGAGATTGATGGGTTCTGTAGCATCTCTTGGATGAGGCTTCTATTGTTGCCCCCTGGTTTGGTGCTGGCTAATTTTGAGAGTGCATCAGCTCGAGCATTTTGTTCTCGGGGTATGTGGCGGACCTCATATTCCCCGAGTTGTCCGAGCTGTTCCTTGGTCTTGTCCAAGTACTTTTTCATGGTGGGATCCTTGGCTTGATAATTCCCCGCTATTTGTGAAGTGACTACCTGTGAGTCGCTGAAGATGATAAGCTTTTGAGCTTCCACCTCCTTAGCCAGCTTCAAACCAACTAGTAGTGCCTCATACTCAGCTTGGTTGTTTGAGGCAGGGAACCTGAATTTGAGAGAAAGTTCGATTTGGGTTCCCTGGTCGCTTTCAATTATCACACCCGCACCACTCCCAATTTTGTTTGAGGAACCGTCTACGTAGAGATTCCACTTCGTAGGGATTTCCGGGATGTCTGTAAATTCTTTAATAAAGTCGGCCAAATATTGTGATTTGATGGCTGTCTAAGCTTCATATTGGAGGTCAAATTCGGACAACTCGACTGCCCATTGTAGAATTCTTCCTACTAGATCTGTTTTCTGCAGGATGCCTTTTATGGGCTGGTTGGTCCGAACCTTGATGATGTGGACTTGGAAATATGGGCGAAGTCGTCGAGATGTTAATATGAGAGCATAAGCAAATTTTTCTATCTTTTGATAGTTCAATTCAGACCCATGTAGTGCTTTACTGATGAAGTATATAGGTTGTTGTCCACTGTCGTCTTCTCGAACCAATGCTGAAGCTACTGCCTGATTTCTTACCTCGATGTACAATACAAGTGGTTCTCCTTCCCGTGGCCGAGTTAGAATAGGTGGTTGCCCCAGGAATCTTTTAAAATCTTGGAAGGCCTGCTCGCACTCCGTTGTCCATTCGAATCTCTTTCCCTTCCTTAGAGTGGCATAGAATGGGAGAGATCTTATTGCCGATCCAGCTAGAAATCTGGACAAGGCTGCTAACCTTTCATTGAGTTGTTGTACCTCTTTGACGCAAGTCGGGCTTTTCATGTTGAGCATGGCCCGGTATTTGTCCGGATTCGCCTCGATTCCTTTTTTGGTGAGCATAAAACCTAAGAATTTGCCAGCTTCTACTGCAAAGGTGCATTTTGCAGGGTTAAGTCGCATACCATGCCTTCTTATAGTATCGAATACTTGGGTGAGGTCGACAGTAATGACTCCTCATACTGTGTCTTTACTAACATGTCGTCTACGTAGACTTCCATGACTTTCCCGATGAGGTCTACGAAGACTTTATTCATTAATCTTTGATAAGTGGCTCTTGTATTTTTGAGTCCGAATGGCATGACGACATAGCAGTAGTTTGCTTTTGGGGTTAAGAATGAGGTTTTTTCTTGATCAGGTGGGTACATTGGGATTTAATTATATCCCGAATAAGCGTCCATAAACGAAAGGTACTTGTATCCTGAGGAGGCATCTACTAGAGCGTCGATACTTAGGAGTGGATAAGGATCTTTTGGACAAGCTTTGTTGAGATCGGTGTAGTCGGTGCACATCCGCCACTTTCCATTTGATTTTTTCACCAAGACGACGTTAGCTAGCCATAGTAGGTACTTGACTTCCCTTATGAATCCTGCCTCCATTAGAGCTTGTACCTGCTCTTCCACAGCTTAGAATCGTTCAGGCCCGAGCTTTCTACATCTCTGCTGTACTGGCCGAGATCTTGGGTATACTGCCAGCTTGTGGCACATCAGCTTGGGGTCTATGCCTGGCATGTCTGCGGCCTTCCATGCGAAGAGGTCGACATTATCTCTTAAGAACTGTATGAGGGACTCCTTTGCGTCTCCTTTTAGGATTGTGCCAATATTGGTTTTTTTATCTGGGATATCCCTGATCTGGACTTGTTCTATTTTGCCTTCAGGTTGTGGACGAAGTTTTTCCTGCTCTCGAACTCCACCGAGTTCGATGGTGTGGAATTCTTCTCCTCTGCCTCTGAGGTTTAGACTTTCGTTATAACAGCGGTGCGCTGTCTTTTGGTCTACTTTTATTGTGGCTATTCCTTCCGCGGTTGGGAACTTCATGCATAGATGAGGAGTGAGACTACTGCGCCGAGCTGATTTAGTGTTGTCCGACCTATTACTGCATTGTAGGATGAACTCATGTCAACCACGATGTAGTCTATGTTGGGTGTCCTTGACCGGTTTCCTTTTCCGAAGGTCGTGTGTAGTGAGATGTACCCGAGTGGTTGGATCGGAGTGTCCCCCAGTCCGAACTAGTTGTTCGGATATGCTCTGAGTTCTTTGTCATCCAGGCCGAGTTTGTCAAAGGCAGTTTTAAACAAGATGTCGGCCGAGCTTCCCTGGTCTACCAGTGTGCAGTGGAGATTTGCGTTGGCCAATATGATAGTGATGACCATGGGATCGTCGTGTCCCGAGATGATGCTAGCTGGGTCTTCTTTAGTGAAAGTGATTGTGGGGATGTCGGGTGCTTCCTCTCTTCCTTCGACGTGATATACTTCTTTAAGATGTCTTTTGCGAGATGATTTGGAGATCCCTCCTCCCGCGAATCCTCCGTGTATCATGTGGACGTGTCTCTCTGGTGTACGAGGTGGTCGTTCAGTTCGACCGACATCTTCGTCCCTTCTTCTTTTTCTTGGTTCGTCGGCGTGGCTGGCTAAGTACCGATCTAGTTTTCCCTCTCTTACCAGTTTCTCTATGACGTTTTTTAAGTCGAAACATTCGTTGGTAGAATGTCCATAGATTCGATGGTAGTCGCAATATTCGGCCCGATTTCCTCCTCCTTTTTTGCTTTTGAGAGGTCGAGCTGGGGGTATCTTGTCAGTATGACATACTTCTCGGTAAACATCTACAAGAGATACTCAGAGGGGGTGTAACTGTGGTATTTCTTGATCTTTTCTCCATGCTGATCTTCTTTTTTCTTGGACTCTTTATCCTTATCTCGAGAGGAGTAGGAGAATCCGAATTTTGAGGTCTCTCCTAGTCGAGAGTTTTCCTCCATGTTGATGTACTTCTTTGCTCGTTCTTGCACTTCATTCAGAGATGTGGGATGCTTTTTCGATATAGAGTGGCTAAAAGGTCCTTCTCGCAAGCCATTGATGAGACCCATAATGGCGGCCTCTGTTGGTAGACTTTGTATGTCTAGACATGCTTTGTTGAATCTTTCCATGTAGCTGCAGAGATTTTCCCGATCTCCTTGCTTGATTCCTAACAGACTTGGGGTGTGCTTAGTTTTATCCTTTTGGATGGAGAATCTGGCCAGGAACTTCTTGGCTAAGTCGTCAAAGCTTGAGATGGACCTAGGGGAAGATTTTCAAACCATTTAATTGCTGTCTTTGTTAAAGTAGTCGGGAAGGCTTTGCAGCGGACTGCATCTGAGGCGTCAGTGAGGTACATTCTACTTCTAAAATTACTGAGGTGATGGCTGAGATCTGCTGTGCCATCGTATAAGGTCATGTCAGGAAGTTTGAAGTCCTTTGGGATTTTGGTCCTCATGATCTCTTTGACCGGATCGAGTAGTTTTGGTTTTGAGATCTGCTTTGAGTTTTAGAAGTTTGTCCTCTAACTCGTGGCGTTGTCCTAACTTTCCTTCGTATGTCTCTCTCAGCTTCTCGTTGATGCTCCACCTCTTTTTTGAGTTGTTTTAGGAGGTCTTGGAGGGCCTCCGTAGCTTCCCTGTTTGGTAAATTCTTGTCTTTGTTAGGTTGAGGAGTATACTTTCACGGGGTCCACGAGCCGTGTCGTTGTCGCGAAGGAAGGAAGGAGCACGAGCTTCCGCCACCATCGTCGCCGGCGATGTCGCGAAGAGGAGAGAGAGAGATTGGGCAGAGGGAGAACGATTCGTGCCGCCAGCTGCATCCGTGGTAGAAATCGCCGCCGTTCGTGTCTCCTGTCGCTGTCAGCTTCGCGCCGAGCTCCCATGGCTGTCGCCGCCGAAGCCTTCACCGTCCTTGCTGCTGGAGCTGGTCACCGGAAGCGAGGAGGTGACGGTGGTGGAAGTTGCCGTTACTATTCTATCTCTGCTCATTGAAGGATGCTGGAAAATGCTGTTGCAGTTACAGGAGGATGCTCTTACCGTTCCAAATCCCATATGGTTCTAGTTTTGGTACTGGCCCGATTTGTTTAGGCTGGTTTTGGTTCTTCTGAGTGCTGGAATTGCCGCCGCTGCTCTGTTTCCATGGGTCCCCCAATTACAGTAAGCTATTCCTCATTCCGAACATCCATAATCGTCGTTCTGTTATAAGTTACTAAGGAATTTATGGTGGTATTTGTTATATGATTGAGTTTCGGTTATTATTTGTGCGATTAGAGTTGTTGTGCTTGCCGGGAGTTGTCACTGAAGCTGTTGGGCCCGCCGTTGTTGCACCCAGGTTGCTGCTGCATCGCTGGAAACCACAGCTAAAGCCTTTGTCTTCTTGGGTTTCTATTGCCGCGAGTTACTTAGTTATACGTCGTCGCCAAAACCAGGCCAGATTTACTGGTAACTGTTTCTTCCTTTCTTGAATTTGTTCCGCTTCTATTTTGTTCCACTATTCTTTTTATTGTTGGTGTCTCTGCTGCCTTAATCGCTCGGAGTGATGTTACTGCCGCTAGGACGGATGCCCGGGGTTTGATTTCTATTTTTTTTGTCGCTGGGAGCAGACACCAGAGCTGTTCTTAATGATTCGGGTCGGGTATCTTTTTCGATTCTAGGCTGTTTACATATTTTACTATCTTTTCCATGCTTGTTTTGATTTGATTTTTGTATATGTCTTTGTCTGGGTTTCTTGAAATAGTTCCAGCTACTGTAATTGCAATTTGTAATAATGCGATTACTATAAGAGGCGTCAGAGTTGTTGCTGTCCTCGTGGGGTTAACGTTATCGCTACTGCCATGAATTAAAAGGAAAGAGAATTGTCACGATAAGTTACGCGGACTCAGCTAACTGAGGTAGGGGTTTTTCTTAAAATCTATTTTACATTACAGAGTTGTGATAAATAGATATTGATGCAGAAAGATATACTTCTGTGAATATATTTGTCTTGTGGACGTGATGGTTTGTTGGACTGGATTATTGGGTGCTTGATTGCATGAGTGGGGTATAGTTGTTGATAAAAACCGGTTTGAAATGTTATTTACTTGATTATTATGAAAGATGGATTTTCTTGATTTTGGAGTTTACTTGGTAATATAAATGAATCGATTTTGGAAATAATTTGAGATATGAAAATAAATTGATTTTGGGAGCGGTTTAATTTTGAGTTGGTCTGATTTTTATAAATGATTTAATATTTGAACTGATTTGATTTTAAAAAGAGTTTTATTGTTGGAATTGGTTTGATTTGAAAATAATTTGATAATGGAACTGGTTCAACTCGGGAAAATGATTGAGATTTGGAATTGGTTGATTTGAGGAATGATTGGATGGGACCCGAAAAGGGTGGCAGTGTCCGAGTTTTAGAGGAGATGCTGCCGAAATTTTATAAAATTAGAAATTTTATTTGAAGTAGTTATTTTAAAAAGGTTTAATTTTAAGCATTATATGATTTAAGATTACTTTATTTATCAAAGGAAGAGTTATGTTTTGGATTGGGAATTGTTAGCGAATGGAATGGAAAGAAGGATGTTGAGGATTTTCTGTGAAATATGATTTTGAATGAAATTGGAAATTGGAAATGAAATATGGATTGATGAATGATGATGATGTTGAGAATGACCTAGGCATTGATGAATGTTGAATGAATTATTTATATGGCTTATGAAATTGAATTATCTGAGACACGAGTTTTCCTGGATAAAGTGTCGTGGCTTGCCACCACGTGTACCAGGTAGAGAACTCGATACTCTGTTGACTCTACGACGTAAGTGTGACTGGGCACTATATAAATTCCCGGGAATGTTACTCCCATTGAACAATATTGATTATTTGAGAAAAAGCTATGCATAGACTCTTGGGGATGCACGTCGGGGGACAGTCTAAGGACAATTCAGATTTGTTGGGCTGGCTGGATAACCGACAGATGAGCCTCATCAGCCATAGGACAGGCATGCATCATATGCATTTGTATGATTTGCTTGGGTTTGAACTTGTTTTGGTTTGCCTAATTGCTAAACTGTTCTTAACTGCTACTTGAACTATTTGCTGTAACTGCTACCTAAACCTGTACTTTCCTTGTCTGTTTTGCCTGTGTTTGTCCTGGCGTACTATACTTGAAAATAAACTTTGGTGCTGAATTAATGATTGTGTTGTTTGATTGCGTGGTTGGTTTCTGATTGAGATTTTCTTATAAGAAAGGAAATGTTTTAGATTTCTGAAAGAATAAACATTATTTCTCTGAAAAGGTTTTGAACGATTACCTATTGGTTTTTAAAAAAGATTCATAAGGCAATGATAATCACTGAGCTTGAAAACAGTTTTCTTATTAAATATCTTCTTATGACAACTTTGAAACTCCGAGGTGAGACCGTGTGGTTAGGTTCTCACCCCCCTACAGCTTTACCTTTTCAGGAACCGAATAAAGAAGCATTAAGAAGAGTTATATTGCGTTTGGTTTATATGTTGTTGTATTAATTAGATTATTTTCTTCCCTCGTCTTTGTTATTACAATTTTGTAAGAGAGATAGGAGTTGTATGTATGTATATATATAAGTCTTGTATATGAATCTATGTTTGCTTGTTTTTTTTAAGATAAAGTATTTATTTCCGGTTTTCAAAGAACTCAGCGATATGGTGTTGAGTCATAGGCTCCTATTTTAATATTAAGTATATAAAGTAGTCGTAATACTTCTTGCTATCAAGGTGGTGCAGCCGAAAGCGTGACATTCTGGTAGTAAGGGTGTTACACAAAGCAAATGCCCTAAACGCTGGTAGTAACGAAGATGGGGACACAACAACTTTACAGCTATCATAGTGTATAGAAAGAGATCATTGTCATATTTTCCTCTGTAATGATGCAAACCAATCTGTCTTCATGTGTCTCATATTCTAATCTTTATTTTCCTTCGCATGTTCATCAGTGAAGTCTATGTAGTGAGTTCCATTTGTTTCTTCAATTGAGTTTGAGACAAAAGTTATTGAGGTTCTATACCTTGTGCTTTTTATTAGGTGCTCAACGATTCTATCTAGCGCAAGGTTAATGATGAAATTCATGGATATTCTTTGACTTCAATGAATCCTTTTGTGGATGATTCTAGCCCCAAGGATCATGCTTTTGTTGATGAATTCAGCTACATAGGTACTTTACTCTATATACAGTGTTATTTTGTTTTTTATGTTTATGTCAGCACCAAACACATTTCATAAGCCCCTAATGTCTACCTATTTTACCTCTTTACAAACAAAGAAAAGCTGTGATTCTCTCTATAATGATTCTTTTATAGAAAATTGTATTTAAAAATGTAGTAGCAAGATTCTTTCAAGTCATGCAAAAGAGACTACTTCTTAAATGCAAAATGCTTTAAATAATAGGCTTTATTTTTAGTGTAAGATGATGCTTCAGAGTCTATGAAGCTTTTCCATGTATGTAATTATGCTTCAAATCCTTCAACAGGCTGTAAAAATTGTACCAATGTAGCCCCTGATGTGTTTGCAATAGAGAAAGACTTTGGAAGAGTTAGGGTATATAGCCAATGTGGGAACCCTGAATTAGTTTAGCAGGCGATCGACAATTGGTATGTCTATGAACATCACTCTCATAGACTATGTTTATCGATCATTTCTAACATTATTCTTCCTTTCTTGATCGTGCCTTGAACAAGATTACTTCTGCTGACAGTGAATGTAAGATTAAGTTCTTCTTAGTCATAGGCTACATGATGAATGAACTCTCATGAATCAAGCTAATTACATTTTATAATATTCACTGTTTTCTAACAGCATAAAAAAAATTATAAAATCGGCCATGTAGTTTATTGATGATAATTCCAATCCCAAACACTTAAAAAATCCATGCCTCTGCCTATTAGAAGTTCATAGTCCCTTCCTTTTCCATTGGGATCTCAGATATTTGAGTATTAGAAGTTCTTGTATGGAAATGATATTTCAGTGTAACAACTAAGCTAATCAAGATTACTAGAATTAATTTGACAATTTTTTCCTTTTTGGGAGTATTTTAGCCCTGTGGACTGCATTCATTGGACATCTGCTGCACAACTATCATTACTTGAAGATGAAATGCGTCGAATAGAAAGAGTCAACGTAAGGCCTTTACTATAAAGTTTTTGTGGATAGTGCTGGGTTGATGTGATTTCTTCGGTTGAAACACAATAGTGGTTGTCATATTCTGATTAAATAATGAAAGATCATTATAACATGGATTGAGGAAGCATTTTTAGAATGTTATAATCTATAAGAACATTTCATTTTCCATCCTGCAATCTGCACTAGATGCCTTTTTAAATTTCAAACTTGGTTTCAGAGAAAATGTTTTATCTGAATGTTTAAGAGTTCGGGTTAACGCATGTTTTTATTAAGTTCTTTCCTTGTCTAACATAACAAGCATGCACTTTTTACAGGCTAGTTCTCAATGGGAAAAGAGATAATCGAAAGTCTTGGTAAGTCCCAATTTCAAAAATGATTGTTTAAATAGACATCTTAGCTTTGATATGAATGAATTCAAGCATTCCAATTCATTCCAATTCTAATTCGGGTTTTAATTATATTTCAGTCAGGAGATGCCAAGATCAACTTTATGTGGAGCTTGATGCTACCAATGCAACTTGGTTATCCATTAATATTTTAGATTATCCTATCTTTAAGTGCTAAGTGTAATTTGTGACATCAGTTAATGAAGGAGATCCATGTAACATTGGGATGGTTATCTTATTTTTTTTGGGTATCTTTTTATTAAGACAGTGAAATATTGGCCAATGATGTTGAAAAATAACATCCAATTTTATAAGTATCATGTAATGAATATTATATTTATCTATGTGATTTTTGGATTTCTTTTTTTCAATTTACAGTGTGCTTGATGGAGTAAATTTAGAAAACAAACCTAAAGTATTCATTTTGCAATGAAAAAATCTAAGAAAAATTCTATCTTACCTTACTGACGAATTTACAGACGGATTTTCTGTCTGTATTCAGAGTTTGGAATGGTTTTCCAAGGCTCCAATTTCTGATGGAAAATTGATCAGAAAATCTGACGCTAGTTACCGATGAAAAATCCTTTGAAAAATCTATCTCTAATTACCGACGGAAAATCCGTCGGAAAGTTTGACATTCCATGGAAATGGAGGAGAGAATTTACTGAGGAAAAATCTGTCGGTAACTGGTAAAAATCTATCGATAAATAATTTCTGATGAGGCTTTTATAGAGGGACAAAATCCGTCGGTAATTTCGTCGGTAACCAAAAATTCATCTGTAATAAAGACCAAACCTGTCTGTATTAAGCAATTTTCTAGTTGTGAGTACATTACACAATTTCATGACAGTGAGAGATATTTTTGGAGCACAATGACCTACTTTCTTATGCCACATAGTATAGTCATTACATCTGGTGCTAAAAAAGTAAGGGTCTCAACTAGAATCTTTTAATAATTTAAATTTATTCTTAAGAACAGTAACATTTTGGAATTGATAAACTCCTTTTTTAGGTATTCTCTGTAGCAAAATTTTGTGAGTTTCATAACATTTTATGTAATAAAAATTAGCATGAAATTCAAAAAAATAATGATTATTAGTTGCAAATTTTTGCACACATTAAAGTTTTAAGTCACCTCTTCAGGAGAATATGGAATAATTATTTGAGAATGAAATTTCTTTTATTTTTAAGAGACATGAGACAAGATTCACCAACATTAGTGATAACCATACTTGAGCCATTACCTAATAGAATCTTATCAGGACCATTGTATTCTGTCATAAGAGGATGTTTCTTGCATTTGAAGTAACATGGTGACTAGCACCTGTATCTGGTAATTAACTTGAATCTATCATTCTAGATTGTGTAGTCAAATAAGCATGAGGATTATAGAATGAGGAAGGGGTGGGAGTGAAGATGATTCAGAAGTGGTTGAGCTCAGATAAGAATCTTGAAAAGAGTTATCAAATAGATGAAAACAAGAGAGAGCAATGTGCCCAATTTATCCACAGCTTGGCATTGTGGATGAGTGTGTTGATTTGAAGGGCGATCTCCACGGTTGAATCTTCCAGAGCACCCTCTTCTTCCTCCAAAATTTGCATGAAAATTAGCTCTGCCATATAAAGATGCTTGAGTATAATAGCTTGAACTAATGGCCCAATTTCAGATTTTCTTGTTCTGTCAAGCATATCTTTATGGCTAAAAAGAAGTGCCTCAGCTTCAAGAAAATTGTGCCAAATTTTCCCATGATTTGAGAAAGATACATGGCATAATCCTTAGAAAGTCCATCACAAATTGCAGATATGTGATCTTTCAAGAAAAGAATATGGCCAATGTTGGCCATATCATCAAGAACCCTTCTTATCTTTTGAAGATACTCACTACAAGAAAAACGCTGAGTACCGTTGAATTTATCTCAGATTTAGTGTCGCAGAGTAGCGGTAAATTTACCGTCGGTAACGGCATCGAATTCATAAGGTTATATAATTACCAGCGGATTTAAGTTTCTGACAGTAAATTCTTATGTAATATTTGGAGGAAAACAAAAATATAGTGCCGCATCTTTTAGCGTCGGATTTACCATCGGAAAAATTCGACGGTAAATTAACTTAGTGAAACAATGCATTTTGGTAACCCGCAATGGTTTACCGTCAAATTTTTCTGACAGTAAATCCAACGGTAACCGAGACGTAAATCAAAAGCGCGAACCCTCTTTCCCTCATTCGAATTTCGCTCACTCTCTCACTTCTTCCACTCTCCCCATCACCACCATCTACCACCGCCGATACCACTACCATCACAGCACCCCTCTCTGTTGCCATCAACTCACCACTGACCTCCCTTCCTCTTCTTTTCCCCTCTTCTCCTTTCTCCTTGTAGAACAACACCACTCTCCCTCTTCTCTCATTGCCATTTCACCCTTTCTCTTCTCCTTTCTCGAAACCACCGCACCATAGAGCCACCGTCATCGTGTAACACCCTACCATACAGAGTCTTATGCTTAAGTCATAATCCAGAGATGGCAAGGTATTACGACCTCTAAAACAAAAATCTAGTACGTATAGTAGTGTGAATAAGGATTATAACTAGGAGCCTTTGTAGAAAAGAGGTAAACAAAAATCGCAACTCGAAAGCGCAACACTCCGATCGATAATGCAACGAGCAAAGGATAAGTTAACGCGAGATTATATATATACAAAAGAGTGTCAAAAACGGGAATATCAAAACTCAAATCCGGATGCGAAGATAACCGGTCCGAGCATAGCAATATATATATATATATATATATATAATAAAATAAGAAAACCCCAAAGGAAACCCAAAGGGACACAAATATACAGAACCCTATTCTCCAAAAATCTCCTATAAGAGGAGTCATCACAGTTTGTGTTATTTAGTGGAGATAAAAGTATCTAAACAAGATATATAAATCGAGACGGAGTCCCGAGAACAAAGGATCTTCGCTAATCCAGAAGTCTCCAGCATGCCTCAGCGAGAAACCTCACGTCCTGCATCTGAAAATCACAAAATCCGCATGGGTGAGAACCAGAGGTCCCCAGCATGGTAACAACTTCCACATATATAATACATAATAATAGAGGAAAGCCGAAGGCAATCCTAGAACTTCCTCCAGATAATATCAAAGCTTATAAACAAATTAAACCGTAAGTGGCAACTGACTAAAGATCCTTCAGTCTAACTAATACTTCCCTTTCCAATTCCTTCAGACCTCCCAACCACCAGCAGGAGTATAATATAGCAAACACAGTTATATCAGACAAGAGGTTTACAAATAGGAACAGATAAGGCATTTAGACAATTAGCAAGTAATATGCAGTCAAATAGGCAATCTCAAACAATCCATATAGTATGCATATGATGAATGCCTATCCCTAGTGGCTGATGATATCATCTGTCGGTTATAGAGCCAACCCGACAAGTCCTGGTAGCTAACCATTAGACTGTCCCTCTGTCGCGCATCCCCAACTCGAGTTATACTCATCATAAACTTGATCATAATCATGATCCATATCCATCACCCTCACTGGTGAATATTTACGGGGGCGATCTCATCCGGGCTTTTTACAGTGCCCGGCCACACTTACGACATAGGGTCAAAAGAGCTTCGAGTCTCAATCTGGAGCACGTGGTGGCTAGCCACTGCTTCCTCCCAGGGAAACCCTCATCTCCGATGGTGGAAGTGCAAACATTCACAATTCATTCAACAGCATATATGCATTTATACTTAGCCATAATAATGGCTCCGCCGTAACACGGCCATAATCTAGCCATCCGGCTCACAGTTAAATCCATAACCAGCCAATTCATTAACAATTACGGCCTTTCGGCCCATGGCACAACAAGCACTTCCACCGCCATCCTCCGCATCTCACATAATCATCTTTGATCCTCATTGATCATTCATTTTTCCCTTGCTTCACTCACAAGTTACCACATTTACTAGCCATTTGCCTCATTGCTAGGCATATTATAATGATTTAAGACATAAGTGGTGAGATTGAAGGCTTAGAAGTATGAAATTTGGCTTTTAAAACTCAAAAATCAACTTTGGGATGAAAACAGGGCCACGCGTACGCGCACTCCATGCGCACGCATGGATGGCCACAAAATCTCATCGACGCGCAAGCGCCATACGCGCGAACGCGCGGGTTGAAAAATAGCCAAACGACGCGCGAGCGTCAACCACGCGTACGCGTGGGTGCTCTTGCGCCCCAGGCACAAAACTGGCACAACTCTGGCACAACTCTCAGGAAAATAGCTGGGCATTTGGTGCAGCGCATCGACGCGCCCGCGCAAACCACGTGCACGCGTGGATGGTGCTTTCTTGAAGAACGACGGACATAAATTTCTCATTTTAAATCGTTTTTCACCCGTTCTTCGAACGGCATGGACATCCCGGGTCCAATTTCATTTCTAAACAGATTTGGCACAAATTAGAGATCCGTAGTCCAAGTTATGTCCCGTCAAAATATGCCCAAAAACCATGTTTTCATACAAAACCATAAAGTGCCATTTTCAAAACAAGCCACTTTCAACTCTTTTCAAAATCAATCAAAACATGCCAATTTCATCCCTTTTCTTTGAAATAAATCAAAATGTACCAAAATCAACATCAAGCCATCCTCAACTCACACATTAATATTTTACCAAATTTCCCAAAATCACCATCCAACCTTTTTAACGCTTCTCAATCAAATGGCTAAAGGACAAACACAATATCATGTCATACATCCTCCCTCATCCCAATTTCCAATAATACCATTTCCAATCAACCATCATTATACATAATCAACATCATACTCACCATTAACATGGAACCACCCACCAATTCAACCTTAATCATTCATCAAGCATATATCACAACATGCATTTTCTCATATATCACAAAATCAAGGCATCAATATTCATAATCACATATATGATCACATCATATATCTCAACCATTTAACAACATCAACCATTCAATGCCTATCTTAGGGCCTCTAGCCTAAGTATTTCCTACCACATTACATATTAGATACGAGAAACCGAGACCATACCTTAGCCGATTTTCCAAGCTCAACCGGAGCACTTCCAAACCGCTTGTCCACAAGCTCTCAAGGTCTCAACACCTCCAAGAACAGATTTTATCACATAAAGCCCTCTCCCAAGCTTTCCAAAATCACCAATCAAGCTCCAACTTTCACATATACACAACCTAAGCCACAATCATCATACCCATACACAACATCTCAATACCCAACATCATAGAACAACAAATTACACTAGGGTTGAGAATCTTACCACACCCAAGGTCTAAGAAGACAAGATTAACCTTCTCCTTCAAGAGAGTTGGGTCCTATAACATCAAAGAGCCCAAAATCTCAACATTTCATCCATGAAAATCGAAAACAAGGGCTGGAATTTCGAAGAGCAAAACGTGGCTTACCTTAAGATTAATTGTATGGGTTTTGTAGGGCTCTTCGCGGTAAACGCGTGGCTGCAAACAGTGCGACGATCGGAGCTCTAGATCAAAAGTTATGGTAGTTTGAAGATCAACCAAGGGAGAGAACTTGAGAGAATGTTCTTCCCCCCCTCCAAATCAATTTTAGCGTGTATTTGTGTTTTGTGAGGAGAGAGAGTGCTGAAAACTAGGGTTTTGGTTTAGTTTAGTTGGGCCAAGGGTGGTCTTTGGGTCCGGTTGGCCCGGTTTGGTCCGTTCGGTCCAATCTTGGTTCGATTTCTATAAAATTGGTACCGAAATTCTCGTCTCACTCTCCTCTATCACATTTAGCCATAAAAATAACATTTTTGGCTTTCTAGAATAAATTCTCATTTATGGGTTAATTAGCTGTTAATTAACCGGGTCTTACATCCTACCCACCTGATTCGGAATTTTGCCCACAAAATTCGAATTCAATTACCTGAGAATAAGTGCGGATAATCCGTTTGCATCTCTGACTCAAGTTCCCAAGTGTGTTCCTCAACACCGCCTCGACTCCAAGCCACTTTGACTAATGAAACCTCTTTTCCACGCAACCGTTTGATACTAGTATCGTCAATTCTAACTGGAGCCGCTGGAAGCGTCAAATCTTCTCTTAACTGAACCGACTCAGGTTCTAATACATGGCTAGCATCAGGAGTGTACTTCCGAAGCTGTGACACGTGAAACACATCGTGCAGGTTCGAAAGATGAGGTGGTAGAGCCATCCTATACGCTACCGATCCAATCCTCTCCAGGATCTGAAATGGACCAATGTATCGAGGATTCAACTTCTTCGCTTTAATCGCCCTACCTACTCCTGTGGTTGGAGTAACCTTTAGGAAAACATGATCTCCTTTTTTAAATTCCAAGGGCTTCCGCCTCTGATCGGCGTAACTCTTCTGGCGATTCTGCACCGTAAGCATCCTATCTCAGATTTTCTTGACTTGTTCAGTGGTCTCAGCTATCATCTCCGGCCCCAACAAGCCTTTCTCTCCAGCTTCATACCAACATAGCGGAGATTGACATTTCCTCCCATACAATGCGTCATACGGAGCCATTCCGATGCTCGCATGGTAACTATTATTGTATGCAAACTCCACTAACGGCATATACCAATCCCAACTCGCCGGTTGATCTAAAACACAAGCTCTCAACATATCCTCTAGTGTTTGGATCGTCCTCTCGGATTGACCATCTGTTTGAGGATGGTACGCTGTACTCAAGCTTAATCGGGTTCCAAAAGCTTTCTAAAATGAACCCAGAACCTCGAAGTGAAACGAGGATCTCTATCAGAGATTATAGTAGCAGGTACACCATGGAGTTTCACAATCTCCTTTATGTATAACCGAGCTAGCTCCTCAAGGGTGTAAGTCATCCGAATGGGCAAAAAGTGAGCTGACTTCGTCAGTCGGTCCACAATCACCCAGATAGCATCAAAACCAGTCCTAGTCCTTGGCAATCCCGACACAAAGTCTATTGCAATCCTTTCCCACTTCCATTGCGGAACCTCTAAAGGTTGCAACATCCCAGAAGGTCTTTGATGTTCAATCTTTACCTTTTAGCAAGTTAAGCACTTTGAAACATATTCCGCCACATCATTCTTCATACCTGGCCACCAAAACATCGCTTTTAAATCATGGTACATCTTAGTACTTCCCGGGTGAATGGAGAATCCGCTTTTGTGTGCCTCCTTTAAGATATCTTGCCTCAAAGTGCCAACATCCGGCACAATGATCCTACCCTTGAATCTCCATAACCCATCTTTTTCTTCCGACACTCTCCACTGTTTTCCTTACTCGATAGGCAGTAACACCTTCCATAACGCTTCATCATTTTCATGAGCCTTTAGGAGCTCAGACTTAAAATCACTCGAGATTTCTAATCGGCTCAAACACAAGGTTCCAGATACTTTTCGAGCACCAATTTTTAGACTCTCGAATCCCTTGAGCAACTTCTCCTCTTGAAGCATCATCCAAGCCGCATATAACGACTTCCGACTTAATGCATCCACCACTACATTTGCCTTTCCCGGATGGTAATTCAACTCAAAGTCGTAGTCCTTCAATAATTCCATCCACCTCCTTTGCCTCATATTAAGCTCTTTCTGATCAAAGATATATTTCAAGCTCTTGTGATCAGAGAAGACTTAGAACTTAACCCCATAGAGATAATGCCTCCACACCTTCAAGGCAAACACGACCGCAGCGAGCTCCAAATCGTGCGTAGGGTAACTAACTTCATGAGGTCTCAACTATCGTGAGGCATACGCCACTACTTTATGATGCTACATCAGCACGCGTCCTAGACCCTTTAGTGAGGCATCACAGTACACCTCAAATGGTTCGTTCGGCTCAGGTAACACCAACACAGGTGCAGTGGTCAACTTTTTCTTCAATGCCTGAAAGCTTTCCTCACACTCAGGAGTCCAAACAAACGGAGTGTCTTTGCGGGTTAATTTTGTCAACGGCAAGGCTAATTGCGAAAAGCCTTTGATGAACCTTCGATAATAGCCAGCTAAGCCCAGAAAACTCCTTATCTCAGTTACTGTGGTTGGTTGTCTCCAATCCATCACAGCTTCCACCTTAGTTGGATCTACGGCTATTCCCTTCTTACTCACCACGTGACCCAAAAACTTTACCTCATCCTTCCAAAACTCACACTTAGACAGTTTCGCATAGAGTTTCTTCTCCTTTAGAATTCGCAACACGATCCTCAAGTGTTCCGCATGCTCTTCTTCAGTCTTGGAGTAAATTAGTATGTCGTCAATGAAGACAACAACGAATTTATCCAGAAACGGACGGAACACTCTATTCATGTAATCCATGAATACCGCAGGAGTGTTCGTCAACCCAAAGGACATTACAGTGTACTCGTAATGATCATAACGAGTCCTGAAAGCAGTCTTAGGGATATCCTCACCCCTCACCCTTATCTGGTGATAACTGGATCGCAAATCGATCTTGGAGAAAACCCCAGCTCCTTGTAACTGATCTATGAGATCATCAATCCTCGGCAATGGGTACTTATTCTTTATGGTGACCTTGTTCAGCTACCTGTAATCCACACAGAGTCGCATACTTCCATCTTTCTTCTTTACCAGTAACACTAGAGCACCCCACGGGGAAACATTTGGTCGGATAAAGTTCTTACCCAACAATTCCTCTAACTGAGACTTTAGCTCGGCCATCTCTAATGGTGACATTCTATAAGGAGCACTTGAGATTGGTCCCACCCCAGGCACCAATTCAATAGCAAACTCGACCTCTCGGTTAGGTCAAAATTCCTCAATATCATCGGGAAACACTTCCGGAAACTCACACACTACCGGAATCTGATCCAACCTTTGGTCATCACCCGAAACACCCGTGGTTAACAACAGGATACCCTGACATTCGATTCCGGAACAGTTCACCATCATCGAATTCAAGTAATAATTATTCACCACAACCGGCCCTTCTGTATCTTCCGGCATAAAGTATACCGACTTTGTAGAACACTCAAGCAGGACATGGTTCTCAGATAACCACTCCAATCCCAAGATAAGATCAAGACCGATCATCGGTAAGCAGATTAAATTATGGACAAAATCATGCTGCTTGAACCTAAACGAAACTTTCGAGCATCCTAGCCTAGTTACCATGGCTTCATGGGTAGCATTATATACTTTTAGGTCATAACCTAAGGTTACGATCTTCAATCCTAACTCATGGGCTTTCTCAAATACAATGAATAAATGCGATGCTCCCAAATCAAATAAAGCATTTAAAGTTTGACCAGCCATTTCACAGTTACCTCAAATGAGTGTCTCGGATCCCTCTGCACCCCTAGCTGAGGTGATGAACACCCGACCGGTTTGTTGTGCTTTCCCAGCACCTTGCTTCTGCTGCTCCGGACAACTTACGGCTCTATGCTCTGCCTTTCCACAATTGTAGCACAAACCCCATCCGGCCTTGCATGGTACTCCGGATGGTGACTCCCACACCTAGTACAAGCTTGATCATTCTGAGGCTGTTTCCCAAACCTTTTCCCTTGAGAGTAGTTGTTGTTGGGCCCCCTAAAGGAACATCCCCTCTTGAAAGGCGGACCTCTAGGTGCAAAACTCTTCCCTCGGTTCTGTTGAAATGATCCTTTGTGACTTCCTTTCTCAGTGGCTGCCCTCTTCACACACTCTTCAGCAACCCTACACTTGTTCACCAACTCGGAGAAAGTCCTAATCTCCATTGGCCCCACCGAACCGAAAATATCGCTCCGGAGTCCTCCTTCGTACTTAACACACTTCCATTCCTCATATTCCACCGGAGTCCCTTGACACATACGAGAGAATCTGAACAGCTCCTCAAACTTGTCAGTATACTCAAATACGGACATAGTACCCTACTTCAGCTGCAACAATTCAAGCTCCTTGGCCGTCCTGGCAGAAGTCGGAAAGTACTTCTTATAGAACTCCTCTTGGAAGTCATCCCAGGTGATATAATCATCACCCCGCTGCAGGAGGCGTCGGATTCCTTGCCACCAATGTGACGCTTCCTCAGTGAGCAAATAGGTAGCGAACTCCACACGCTGCCCTTCAGGTACCACCTGCGCTTGCAGTGCTCGTTCCATGGCCTGAAACCATGTATCGGCCTCAGTCGGGCTAGTGGTTCCCTTGAACTTAGGTGGATTAACCTTCAAAAATTTTGCCAGTGTCATCGGGCCCTGAACTCCACCTCCGTCATTACCATGGTTGTTCATCTGTTGACCAAAAGCCTCAGCAGTGGCTTGCATAGCAACAGCCATGTTCTCCAATGCAGTCATAAGGTTCACCGGGTCATTAGGGTTAATCTCCGGCGCACGAGCATTCGTATGACCGCTCCTATGACCTCTACCGCGTCCACGAGGCGCCATCTGGTTCCTATACACACCAAACAATCGATATTAAGTTGATCAGTCTCAATATCGGAAGTCTAGTGCTTCAAAGTCCCAAATGCATGCTCATGAACGTTTATGCCAATTATATCAAGTAGATATACTAATAGCACATAACACACATACAGAGAATGCACAGAAGCATAGTTAGTCCGTCCCTCAGGCTCTACAGGAACGAACTGCTCTGATACCATAATGTAACACCCTACCATACAGAGTCTTATGCTTAAGTCATAATCCAGAGATGGCAAGGTATTACGACCTCTAAAACAAAAATCTAGTACGTATACTAGTGTGAATAAGGATTATAACTAGGAGCCTTTGTAGAAAAAGGGGTAAACAAAAATCACAACTCGAAAGTGCAACACTCCGATCGATAATGCAACGAGCAAAGGATAAGTTAATGCGAGATTATATATATACAAAAGAGTGTCAAAAACGGGAATATCAAAACTCAAATCCGGATGCAAAGATAACCGGTCCGAGCATAGCAATATATATATATATATATATATATATATATATATATATATATAAAATAAGGAAACCCCAAAGGAAACCCAAAGGGACACAAATACAGAACCCTATTCTCCAAAAATCTCCTATAAGAGGAGTCATCACAGTTTGTATTATTTAGTGGAGATAAAAGTATCTAAACAAGATATATAAACCAAGACGGAGTCCCGAGACGAAGGATCTTCGCTAATCCAGAAGTCTCCAGCATGCCTCAGCGAGAAACCTCACGTCCTGCATCTGAAAACCACAAAATCCGCATGGGTGAGAACCAGAGGTCCCCAGCATGGTAACAACTTCCACATATATAATACATAATAATAGAGGAAAGCCGAAGGCAATCCTAGAACTTCCTCCAGATAATATCAAAGCTTATAAACAAACTAAACCGTAAGTGGCAACTGACTAAAGATCCTTCAGTCTAACTAATACTTCCCTTTCCAATTCCTTCACACCTCCCAACAACCAGCAGGAGTATAATATAGCAAACACAGTTATATCAGACAAGAGATTTACAAATAGGAACAGATAAGGCATTTAGACAATTAGCAAGTAATATGCAGTCAAATAGGCAATCTCAAACAATTCATATAGTATGCATATGATGAATGCCTGTCCCTAGTGGCTGATGATATTATCTGTCGGTTATAGAGCCAACCCGACAAGTCCTGGTAGCTAACCATTGGACTGTCCCTCTGTCGCGCATCCCCAACTCGAGTTATACTCATCATAAACTTGATCATAATCATGATCCATATCCATCACCCTCACTGGTGAATATTTACGGGGGCGAGCTCATCCGGGAGCACGTGGTGGCTAGCCACTGCTTCCTCCCAGGGAAACCCCATCTCCGATGGTGGAAGTGCAAACATTCACAATTCATTCAACAGCATATATGCATTTATACTTAGCCATAATCATGGCTCCGCCGTAACACGGCAATAATCTAGCCATCCGGCTCACGGTTAAATCCATAACCAGCCAATTCATTAACAATTACGGCCCTTCGGCCCATGGCACAACAAGCACTTCCACCGCCATCCTCCGCATCTCACATAATCATCTTTGATCCTCATTGATTATTCATTTTTCCCTTGCTTCACTCGCAAGTTACCACATTTACTAGCCACTTGCCTCATTGCTAGGCATATTATAATGATTTAAGACATAAGTGGTGAGATCGGAGGCTTAGAAGCATGAAATTTGGCTTTTAAAACTCAAAAATCAACTTTGGGATGAAAACAGGGCCACGCGTACGCGCACTCCACGCGTACGCGCACTCCACGCGCACGCGTGGATGGCCACAAAATCTCATCGATGCGTCATACGCACGGACGCGCGGGTTGAAAAATAGCCAAACGACGCGCGAGCGTCAACCACGCGTACGCGTGGGTGCTCTTGCACCCCAGGCACAAAACTGGCACAACTCTCGGGAAAATAGCTGGGCATTTGGTGCAGCGCATTGACGCACCCACGCACACCATGTGCACGCGTGGATGGTGCTTTCTTGAAGAACGTTGCGTACGCGCCAAGTGCGCCTACGCGCGGAGGGTCATTCTGCTAAAAAAATTTTCTAAGTTAAAAGCTGCAGAATTTACAGATTCAATCCCCAATCTTCCGACGGACATAACTTTCTCATTTTAAATCGTTTTTCACCCGTTCTTCGAATGGCATGGACATCCCGGGTCCAATTTCATTTCTAAACAGATTTGGCACAAATCAGAGATTCGTAGTCCAATTTATGTCCCGTCAAAGTATGCCCAAAAACCATGTTTTCATACAAAACCATAAAGTGCCATTTTCAAAACAAGCCACTTTCAACTCTTTTCAAAATCAATCAAAACATGCCAATTTCATCCCTTTTCTTTGAAATCAATCAAAATGTACCAAAATCAACATCAAGCCATCCTCAACTCACACATTGATATTTTACCAAATTTCCCAAAATAACCATCCAACCCTTTTAACGCTTCTCAATCAAATGGCTAAAGGACAAACACAATATCATGTCATACATCCTCCCTCATCCCAATTTCCAATAATACCATTTCTAATCAACCATCATTATACATAATCAACATTATACTCACCATTAACATGGTACCACCCACTAATTCAACCTTAATCATTCATCAAGCATATATCACAACATGCATTTTCTCATATATCACAAAATCAAGGCATCAATATTCATAATCACATATATGATCACATCATATATCTCAACCATTTAACAACATCAACCATTCAATGCCTATCTTAGGGCCTCTAGCCTAAGTATTTCCTACCACATTACATATTAGATACGAGAAACCGAGACCATACCTTAGCCGATTTTCCAAGCTTTACCGGAGCACTTCCAAACCACTTGTCCACAAGCTCTCAAGGTTTCAACACCTCCAAGAACAGATTTTATCACACAAAACCCTCTCCCAAGCTTTCCAAAATCACCAATCAAGCTCCAACTTTCACATATACACAACCTAAGCCACAATCATCATACCCATACACAACATCTCAATACCCAACATCATAGAACAACAAATTACACTAGGATTGAGAATCTTACCACACCCAAGGTCCAAGGAGACAAGATTAACCTTCTCCTTCAAGAGAGTTGGGTCCTATAACATCAAAGAGCACAAAATCTCAATATTTCATCCATGAAACTCGAAAACAAGGACTGGAATTTCGAAGAACAAAACGTGGCTTACCTTAAGATTGATTGTATGGGTTTTGTAGGGCTCTCTGTGGTGAACGCGTGGCCACAAACGGTGCGACGATCGGAGCTCTAGATCAAAAGTTATGGTGGTTTGAAGATCAACCAAGGGAGAGAACTTGAGAGAGCGTTCTCCCCCCCCCCCCCCCCCCCCAAAAAAAATCAATTTCAGCGTGTGTTTGTGTGTTGTGAGGAGAGAGAGTGCTGAAAACTAGGGTTTTGGTTTAGTTTAGTTGGGCCAAGGATCCACTTTGAGTCTGGTTGGCCCGGTTTGGTCCGTTCGGTCCGATCTTGGTCCGATTTCTATAAAATTGGTACCGAAATTCTCGTCTCACTCTCCTCTATCACATTTAGCCATAAAAATAATATTTTTGACTTTCTAGAATAAATTCTCATTTATGGGTTAATTAGCCGTTAATTAACCGGGTCTTACACATCGCGCTGCCGCTGCCTGGCTTCATTGCGAGTCTAGCCTTCAGTGCAGCCGCTGCTCACCTTGTCCCAGTCTCCCGGTGAGTTCTCCATCATTCATCACCATTGCAACACCTCTCTTCCCTCTCATCTGTTTCATATGTTGCCCTGCATCATAGGTTTTTATTAAACTCTATTTTTCAAATTCTGTTTAGTTAGTATTGGTTCATTAGTTTTAGTTAGTTTAGTTAGATTTAATTTTCTATTTTAGTAGATTTTAGGTTGTTAAGATAGGTTAGGTATAAATTACTTGGTTCTGAGATTGCTGAAAGTGGTTGGATTGTCTGATTATGTTGATTCACTGTGTTATGACTGATTTCCCTGAAATCTTGCTATTGGAATTGCTGGATTCTGCTTGATTGCTGCTTGTTGCGTTAACTGTTGTTGGTGTGCTTGTTGATTTGGAATTAGGATTGTATATTGATGCTTGGTATTGATTTTTGCATGTTTGATACCTTGGCATGGCAAGTGTTCAATAATATGCCTCAAAGAGTTGTAGATGAAAATTTGGTTCAATCTTTAAAAATCAATGCTTGCTTTTACATGATTAGTGTTATTATGCATTGATGTGAATGTGATTGTTCCTAATTTATCAAGTTTAGTTTGATATAATGGATTGCTCGATATGCTATTTCTCATTAATTGAGTTTTGAGTATATGTGTTATGTACAATTGTCCTGATGATACTTGAAAATTGAATTTCAATCACAACAATACATACTCTAAAACTCTTTTTTTGCATAATCCATCACATTACATCAATTCTTGATTGGCCTAAGTGATTATTGAGCTTTTTGTTGCTTGTTTTCTTATTTTTAACGCACAAATATTTTGAAATAATCTTAGTTATAAGAATTACATTGGTATTATTATAATTTATTGTTGATTTGTTGATGCGAGCCAATGGTCGGTCTAGAAATTTTCACAAGAATATGATCACGTCGAAATATAGTTCTAGACCAACAATTGACTTTCAATCAAAGTTTAATTTGTTTGTCACGAATACAAATCAATAAAAACCGAGAGTATTAGATATTGAGTCATCTCTTAAAGAAATTATAGTGAGGTATGCATATTATCAGTTATGAGAATCAGGGGGTTTGCAGATAAGCAGATGAGAAGTTAAATGACAAGAAAGTAAAGCAATCAACTAAAGATAACAAATACTAAAGAGATATTCCTGGCAAGAATTGAGAATTGAGGTTTTCTATCCTAGTCATTAATCATATCATAACAATTACCAAGAGTTAATCCTACTTCATCATCCCCAACATCAAGAGATAATCAAACAGGCCTAGTTAATCCCAATCCATAAGTAGCTAGTGCGGATTTTAAAACCTCAAACTAACTGCCGGCAAGTGCACCGAGTCGTACCAAGTAATACCTCAGGTGAGTGAGTTTGGGTCGATCCCACGAAGACTAATGGAATGTGTAACAACTGAATGATTCACTTAGTCAGACAAGGAAAAATGGTATTTTGGGGTTCAAAATGTATCAAACAGTAAATTAGGGATTTGGAAAGCAAACAGTAGATTTGGTGTGGGATGTATGTGAGAGAATAGTTAAGGTTTCAGAGATGTTTATTTTTTGGATTAAGATTTCTTACTAACTATTTTAGCCATGCACGATTCAATTCATGGAAAACTGTAATTGACTAAAGCCTAATTCCTTAGTAATTTAGTCTTCTCTAACCTAATCAACCACCAATTCCTTGGTCATTTAATATAGATTAGAGGGTTAGGTTCAATTCTAGTTTATTAGCAACAAAAACCCTAATTACCCAAATATAAGAGGATTATATGTCACGTATCCCATTAAGTCTAGGCAATTAGTGATTTAGGAAGAATTTACTTTCAAGCTAATATTTAAGTGAGATAACTTTTTCAAGAATCAACAAGAATTCATGTAGAATAAGAGTTATTTTTCAATACACTCAAATTCATAATATAAAGAACGAAAGTAATCATTGAATTTAAATCAATACATTAATTAAAATAGAGTGACAATAGTTTTAATCCATAGAATAAATAGAACTCCTAACCTTAACAAGGAGGTTTAGTTGCTCATGCCTCAGAGAGAAAACTAGGGTTCAAAAGTGTGTGAAAACTGGAATGAGGTAGAAGAGAAGAAAAGAGAGTCCGAATGGCTAAATCTTTTCTCTTTTATCTCTAACCTAATTTGATTTGAAAATAAAATAAAATATTAATTACTAAAGCCCAAAAGATTGTGTTTGGGAATAGAATTAACCAAAACAAAATAAAATATAATAAAAATAACCCAAACCTAACTAATGAAGCCTTGTCATAAAAGTAGATCCGCGCTATTGGCGCTAAACACCAGAATCGGCGTTTAGCACCCCAAGTGGCAGTAATGTTGGTATTCGGTTTTGTCTTCCTGACGCTAAATGCCAGGGCTAGTGTTTAGTGCCCCACGAGGCTGTGAGTCACGAAGCACCTAGCGCTAAACGCCCAGGTGCGCGTTTAGCACCGCTCGAACAGAATCAAATGGTGAAGTTTCGGTTGTTCTGGTGTTAAACACCAGGTTCGGCATTTAGCACCGCCTTCACAGAATGGTTGCACACGATACGAGACACGCGCCAGCTCAGCAGATTTAAAATTCTTCTCTTTTCTTGCACACGAACTCTGCCAAACCGATCCAAACTTCACCTGAAATAATTAAAATAATAGAGCGACTCAAAGTAGCATCCAAACAGGCTTCAAACACTAAAATCTCAATAAAACTCAATAAATTCATATCTAAAATAGTAAGAAAATAAAGAAAAGATGCTCACGCATCAGTAGCATCAATGGAAACAAGATTAACTAACAACTCTAGATTACCAATCCAAGTTGGATATTAATGACTCGAGATTCCCTCACTTCTCTTTCCAAACCAAGAATGCAAAAGTCTACTCTAAAACTAAGAGAGCCATTTTATCAAATACTTAGTGTGCATAAAATAAAAAGCATAGTAAATTGCATAAATTTATAAAAACTATAACCAGTGACGGACCCATAAAATTTTAGAAGTGGGGGCAAAAATATATACATTAAAATAAATTTTGTTGAACATTATTAATTATATAAAGATATAAAAATTAAAAAATATAGTAAACACTTTTATTTTTAAAATATTATTTATTATATATAATTTATAAAAAAATATTTTTTTTATTTTTAAAACTTAAACTTAAAATATTTTAATTAAATTATAGATAACTTAATGTTCTAACTAATTTTTTAAATACACATTTAATAATAAAAGACTGAATCAATTAACACATTAGCGGTTAATGATATACTAGTATTTATAATTTAAAACTAGAATTATATATAAATACTAGAAAAATTAAATCTGTATATAAAAAGTATATTTATATAAAATAATAAAAACTTAATTTACAATCTTTTTATTTTTTTAAATAATTAAATTTATTATATATTTTTTAATTTAATTTTGATATAATATTATATGAAAGATTTTATTCATCTGTTTAATTATGTATTGTAATTAAAATATTTTGTCATTGCTATTTCTAAAAGTAAAAAATATATTTTAAATTAGTAAATTAATCAATTCATTTTAAAATTTTATATACAACATAGGTACATATAATAGAACAAAAGATAAAAAAAAGTAATAAGGATGAATAAATTGAGAATAAAATAAAATATATAAAATCATGAAAAGAATAAAATATTAGATTAATACTTAAACTATAATTGTTTGAATTAAAATTTACAATTGAAAAAATCAAAAAAAAAGAAACAATAAAATTGGAAGATACATAGAATTATAGAGAGCTATATAAAAAAAATATAGAGAATTTGAAATTTATCTTTTGATGAAGAGAAGATGACTGGTTGACTACTAGATAAGGAATAAAAAAAGAAGGTTAAAAATATAAAAATAAGAAGAGAGTTTAAAAGAATAAAGGAGTGACGGCATAAAAATTAAATTTAATTAAGTTACATAATAGTCAAAATAATAAAAAAAATAAAAAATTAAAATTAAAATTTTTGCCAATTGAATTTAATTTATTTGTAATGGAGTCATTTAAAATTTAAAATAAAAATATATTATAAATAACTATTTTTTTTAAAAAGAAAAAAATAAAAACCTAGTGGGGGCAAGTGACCCCTTATTATTCTTACTGGTCCGTACCTGATTATAACTACCAATTATAAGAAAATAATAACAATAACTAAGGCAAACATCAAAGAAACATAGAACATCAAATTGCATTAAAAAGAATCAAAATTAACAAGAGTGTTCATCAACTAAAAAGTGGCACAAATGAGAAATTAACAAGAAAAACTAAGAGAATTAAAGTAATGGAACAAGGAAAAGTAAAGGAAACTAAATTAAAACAAGTATCAAAACCTAAATCTAAGAGGAATCTAGACTAAAAATTCTAAATTCTAGAGAGAAGAGTGAGCTTCTCTCTCTAGAACATTACCCTAAAATATGTTTCTAAACTACTCCAATTGCTCCCCTTCATCCTTCTTGAATTTGGTTTCAAATAGCTTCAGAAATAAGTTGGATTGGGCTTAGAAAGCCCTGAAATCGCAACCCACATGTTGCATTAAATGAACTCACGTGCTTGCAGTCGTGCGTACGCACGACTTACTATGCGTACGCATGACTGACCATGCGTACGTATCGTTGCGTGAACTTCAAAACATGCACAACCGTGCGTATGCACAACCCTGAAGAGATCCAAACTCTATTTCTTCATGAATTCTCCATTTTTGCATGTTTTTTCCTTACTTCTTCAATCCATACTTGCCTTGTACGCTTGAAATCACTCAACAAACACATTAAGACATCAAATGAAATTAAAGTGAATAAAATTTAGCAATCTAATGGCCTAAAAAGCATGTTTTTACTTTTAAGTACAATTTAGGAGGAATTCATAAAATCATGTTAATTCCATGAATAAATGTAGGAAAAGTTGATAAAACCCACTCAATTCAATACAAGATAAACCATAAAATTGTGGTTTATCATTTGTTGTTCTTAATTTCTGTTAATTGGTATGCTATTTGCAGACATGACGACAGGTAGAGGTGTTGCGGATCAAGCTACTAGTCGTGGACGTGGTCGTGGTCGTAGTAGAGGGAGGGTTTCTTCTGATACCCTTGAGAATTTTGGATCATCTTTCTCTACTCTGATTACCCTGTGACGTCACAGGTTGCGGTTTTATCGAACCATCCGTTTATCATGGTCCCTAACCCCAACAACGTCCCTTCATCTATGGCGACGCCGCTGCCTCCAACTGCTCAGCAACCCGCTGCCACGGCGACACCGCCTACAGCAACAGAAGCCACGTCCTCGAAGTCCTCTCACGTAAGTGAGGCAGCTGATGCTCCTCCACCACTTCCAATCGTACGGTTGACGATTTGGCTTGATGGCGGCACTGAATAAATATCACTTTAATTCTTATATATTTTATAATTATTGAATTACTGAAAATGTCTGATTATTGATTCTAGTTTAGTAGATTCAGGGTTGTAGGTTTGAATGACTAAAAGTGTGTCATGTTTCCTAATTATTGAATTAATGAAAGTGTCTGACTATTAATTCTAATTTAGCGGATTTAGGATTGTAGGTTTGAATGGCTGAAAGTGTTTCATGTTTCATTATTGAATTGCTGAAAATGCTTAATTAATGATTCTAGTTTAGTGGATTTAATGGATTTATGGATGTTGATTCAACCATATGGCATGTTATTCATTGATTGTTGATGTTTGGTGCTATTTAAGTTAATTGTTGATGGATAGAGTTTGTGGCACATTCCAGTTATAGACGAAACTTTGCCAAAATTTCTATGAAAGTCTCTATATATTGTTATGGTTATTTGCTTTTGAAGTTTTAATTTATATTACCATATTGGTTTGTTTGTGAATTGTTGACAGGTTTGCATCGAACAACAACGCATGTACTCAGGAGATGACCAACGTTATCAAGTTGATGTACGAGCATCCTTGGCCCAGGTACAAAAAGATCCCCTCTAATACTAGAGAGCGATGGTTTCAGAATTGGGCGTTAATTAATTTTTTTTTGTTTCAAATAATTTTAGCTAGTTTATATCTTCTATTTTGATTAACAAATTTTAAAGTTTCTTTGTGCAGCTGCACTTTATATGGGCCGCTGAGCACGATGCCTTCATTAGGAAGATATATCACCATCAAATGAGTCGGCGCCTACAGCAGATGCTGGAGGATGTTCGTGAGGGTCGGGACCACCTGATGACCTGGCTCTGACCGGAAATAAAGAACGCTCTGTTAGTTCACTGGGAGACTGATGATGGGTTCAGGCAATGACGTCTCACCAACAGAACTAACAGGGCATCAGTCAAGTCGTCCAAGTATATTGACGGCTCAGCGACCTTCATGAAGACTAAGGCTAGACTGGTATATAGTTTTTTTAATTTTGTTATTAACTTAGTTATATTCTTTTCCATATCATAATTAGGCATCCTAATCATATTGTTTCAATGCAACATGTATAGTCAAAGTCGTCGGATCGCGAGGTAATATTGGCGGAGGCATTCAAGTACACCCATACGTTGAAGGAGAACAAAGTGAGATTTGCTTATCAGCAGTCTCAGGATCATTATGTGAGTAAATATACATCTGATCTTCTAATATAAAATTTAGAGATTAACTGTATAACTATCGTACTAATCACAATAACATGTGTTACACATGAGTACTACAAGCAGAGACTAGAGGCCGCGACTCAGCAATGTTAGCAAAGTGGAGAGGATACCAACTTAGCAATCACCAGCAGGCTCAGGAGCTGAATAATTATCAGGATAGCTTTCAAAAGATCCTTACACGCGTGATGGGTACGGATGACCTCAGGCTAGAATGGAAGGATCAGCCAGAGCGGCTTTAACGGATGGAGGCTCAGATGGAGGTGTACCAGGCTCAGATGCGTGCCACTGGCATCATCCCTGCTGGTGGCAGCAGTCGTACTGGTGACACACATATATCACCACCTTCTGCGCCGCCTCATCAGGGCCACGGGAATGACGATGACAATGACGACGAGGACTCTCTAGATCTTTAGTGATTAGTGCTTCGTTTTATTATTTCATTGTATTTATTTGGTTCACTTGAATTTTAATTTATTTGAACATTTGATAATTTATTTTGAATAATAGGTTTCTATTATTTATAAATTGACCATTAATTATGTAACAAATTAATTTAAATAAAAAAATTATAATTGACCATTTATTTTACATTTTTTTTTAAAATTGACATTATCGTCGGATTTACCGAGAAAATAATCCGACGGTAATAGTACGAAAAACAACATATTGTAGTGCTAATATTACCATAAAAAAATTTACCAGTAACCAAACATTTTTTCGAACAGGTAATCAGTTGCAGAATTCAACGGTAATTACCGTCGGACGAAAAAATTCAATAAATATTTACCGGCGAGCCTTATACCTTCCAATTTTTTCCAATGATGAATCCAATAGTAACTTAATTACCGTCAAATTTTATTTGCTTTTTCCATAAAAAATTCGACAATACTCAATATTTTTTTGTAATGACTCAGTAGCGGTGGAATCATATTTTTTGATAGACTTTAATTGAGATTTCAATTATCGTACATTGATTCCTGAAATTGTGGAGAAATAATCATTGATAGTTTTCAAATTTGGTAAGCAAAATGGCATTCAAGCATCCTATTCTTGAATGATGAATCCAGAGAAATGAGTAACCAAATCATCAAGTAATGCTCCTTGATTTTCTAGGCTTTGTATTCTCAAATTTAGTGTCTGCAAGTCTATTTGCATCCGTGGCAAATTGTTGAGGAATTTTCTCCTTGATGAGATGATCACCAAGGTCGTTTAAATTAATTACATGTAAAGCTAGTTGTCTCCATGTTTTGAATTAATCGTCATTCAATTTATCAAGAACTGGTGTAGGAAAAGAAGAATTTGTGGATTGAGAAGGTATTAGTGCAGCCATGGATCACAAAATCTTAGCTCTATGATATCATGAACGAATTTGTGCAATTGTTGAAAAAATGCAATAGCATTTGAACTCAGAAAAATACGGAACAGAGGAGAGAAGAAGAGAACAATGATGAACTTTGAATTGTATTATTATGAATTGAGTAATCAGGCTACTACATTCTTATTTGAACTGCTCTATATAGAAAGTGCCTAATTGATATTTAACTGGTTCTATTATAGCAGTAACAAACTACAAAAAAAATAAAGTCGTTAAATACTGTTAGATTTATAGTGGATTTATCAAAAAATTTGTTGGTGATCTATTTACTGTCGAATTTAGTGTCAGATTAAATTAGACAATAAAAATCTCATCGATAACTATTTACCGACATATTTATTGGTAGATATAATTAAATTTTAAAAAATAAAATTTAAATTTACCATCGGATTTATCTCCTGTTAAATCTAACGATAATATATTATTTATTAATAATTACCGACAAATTTAACTGACGATAAATTCAATAATAAACTTTTGTGTTTTTAATTTTTGAATGGCTATACATAATTTACATCATCATCAATATTTCAAGAATTAATAGTCAAATATTAATTAATGAATATCTAAGGATATTTTTAATCAAACATATACAACTATAATCTAAAAAAACAAATATACAAAAAAAAGTCAAACAGATAAACTACTAATATTATCAAATAAAGCAAAACTATACCCTAATAATTGTCATTGTCGTCGTCTCCCTGATTTTACTGAATCGGCAGTCTAGATGGTGGTATTGTTTCCTTTGCTGGTACTTGTCTTATCACGAGAGAGAACCCTAATTTACTATATGAAGAATGTTTTTTTAATCCTATAAGATATTGTGTGGGTTCATAAACATAATGCACTATATTTATTATAAAATAATATATATAAATTTTATAAATTTTTTTAAGTAATCGATATAATTAGAGATAAATTTGATAGTATTTATTTCATGATTATTATTACAATATGATCTTAGAGATTTTTAAGTAATCGATATAATTAGAGATAAATTTGATATTATTTTTATTTTTTTTACAAACCAAATATGTCTTTGAACAATTTTAACAAAAATTCGGCAGAATTTTTTTTTAATCAAGAGACCTTCACCCAAAAAATTGATCAATTTTCACATAGGAAACAGTTGTAAGCATAAATTAAAATAAATACACATCAAATCCTAACAGTTTTAGTACACATCCCCTTATTATTCTGTATTTTTCAATAAATAAGTAATTCGAGAAGGCAACATTTTCTCACTTCTATCCTAAAACTCTATCTTAGGAAGAGTAAGTCCAGCATAAAATTTTACTAATTTAACATGATGTAGAAAATCAACTTTAGTACTGCACGAACAACCCACATATATTATCAGGACGACGAACCTATTATTAAAGCTACATGATATTCAAACAAACAAGAAAATCATAAAAGAGAAATAAAGTTAGTAAAATATAAAAAATAATAAAAGAATTAATAACATTTGTAAAAATACATTTATACACTAATTTTAAAATCCTAATTAATTCTAAATTTACTTAATTTACCTAAGTTCAACTCTAAATTACTCTAACTTCAACTATAAACAAAATTCTAAACTAATTTATCCAACTAATTATTCTAAGTTACACTCTGTCTAACCTAATATTATTTAATTTTTAATTATACTAAATTAATATAATAAACCCTAATCACATACTTTATTAAACAATTTAATCAAAAATTTAATTAAAAAATTAATAAAATTCTAAACAAATAAAAAAATTCAACTTTAAATTACTCTAACTTTAACTTTAAGTCCCTAAATTAATTTATCCAACTAATTACTATAAATTACACCCTACGTAACCTAACCTAATTTAATTTCTAATTACAATAATTAAATTAATGTAACAAATCCTAATCACATATTTCGTTAACAAAACTTAATCAAGAATTTAATAAAATACTTAATAAAATTTTAAATAAATAAAAAATTAAAAAAAATATAGAAAAATTATCTCTAATGGTGACTACAGGATGGTGGGAGCTTAGCGGTGATAGGAGGTACGTAACAGTAAAAATCTATGGTGGTGGAGCTAAGATTTAGTAAATTTTAGGTGTAATATAATAAACAACTAAAAGAAAAAAAAACAACCTTAACTTTGGTGCGTTGACTTCAATGGCAGTGACAGTGACAACCTCTGATTGGAAGGACACCAACAGCGACGGCGGAGACTTTCTATGAAGACTCCAACAACAACGATGACGACGTGCTAACCTACGATGACGATGGGGCTAAGCGGCAGCGACAGTAGTTCGGGTGGTGGCGTAGGAACCTTTTTCAATGGAGGAGAGGGAGAGAGACGACAGATAGAAGAAGAGGAGAGAGAGAGTTTGTAGAAGTGAGCAGGAGGGGTTTTGTGTTTGAATTTTGTCTCAAATTTACCGTCGAATTTACCAACAGAAAAATCCAATAACAAGGTATTTGTCGTTGCCTAAACACTTTGTTTCACTAACTCATGTTATCGTCGAAAATTTTTGACAGAAAATCCAACGCTAAATTTGACACTAATAAAATTATTTTTGTACCCCTGTTTATGGTCAGATTTAGTTACGGAATTTTAAATCTGACGACAAATAATCCAAAGATAAATTTTCACTCGTAATCGTCGGAAAATTTGCCACTAAACCCGTTAATAATGTCTATCATTAAATCTAACGGTAATAAGCACATTTTTTGTCGTATAAATTAAGAATAGTCTAAGCTTTCTTGATTTTAAAGTAATCTCACTGATCCTATTGTGTTTTGAGTCTTTATCTCTATCATGTCGGTATAGGAGTGATCGACCCACATATATATGATTTGCCGAAAACCAATCACCACATCAGATGGTGGCTTTACTTACAAAATAAAAGCATGTTAATACTCAAGTCAAATAATAGAATTAATGATGCTATGATTAAGAGAATTCATTTATTTTATATTGGTGTTTCATTCCCTAGCTTTATTAGGGCTTGGTCCCTCCACATGCTCATTTCCAGGACTTGCACCATTAGTGCCCTAGTTATTGTGGTGTGTCATGAAATTATTGTGAGCGAAGGTGCTTTAGTGATAAAGAAGTGTTATAATAATGTATGTTTTGATTATTAGAGTTCTCTTAGGCCTTTAATCAATTTCTATATCTTGTAGTCTCTCACGTCTTGGTTTTGGGAGTTAGTGAGTTAGACTATATATATATATATATTAGTATTTTTACTCGTAATTACATTATGAGAATATAAATCTCTTAAAATTATGTTGGTTTAATTTTATCCTGACATTATAGATTATGACACAAAAAATTTATAGAATCAAACTACTTTTACAAAAAGATCGTAGGGGACAAAAGTTTCCGTCGACTAAGAAGACCAGAGTCTCCATAGATAAAAAATCAAATAATAAGATTTTTAGTTATTATTTTCATGTGAAAAAGTTTAATTTATTACTAATAATTAATTTTAATATTCGTTATCTAAAATTTGAAATGAGTTAACTTATATACTTTTAATTATATGTTAAGTCTGTTGCACAAATAGAGATAATTAATTTTTATGCTTGATATTTAAAAATAATATTTTTTTTCTCTCTATGTATATAAAAATATAATTAGATATTAGCATAAAAATATATATTGATAATTATAAAATTAACTCAAAATTAATTTTTTTTTTAAACAATTGAATCTTGATTTTAACTTTTAATCATAACATTAGTATTCTCTCCAAATTATATTTAATAAATATTTAAAAGAAGAGAAATAAAAATATAGATTAGAAAGATAAGCAGTGAAAATTTAAAACTAAATAAAAAACTAAAAGATATGTATATAATAATAATATTTTTTATTTGAATTATATTATTTTGTTAATTTTATTTTTTTAGAACAAAAAGATATAAAAAATAGAGAATGAGAGAAAAGAGAGAGAAAGATAAAGATGAAGACTAAGAAAGGGAGTTTGTTAATTTTAAAACAAAAATTATTTTAATTATAATAAAAAAATATCGAGTGACATATTTTGATTTCTTAAATTACTAATATAAAATATAAATTATATATAGAGTGGGAAGGGTAGAGAGAAATAGAAAAAGGGAGAGAGATAGATGAGCGAATTTAAGAAGGGAGTTTATTAATTTTGGAGGAAAATATTTTCTCTCAATTTTAATAAGAGAATGTCATGTGACATTTTGGTTGTTAAATTAGATAATAATATATAAATATATAATAAATTATATATAGAGTGAAAAATGTAGAGATAAATAGAAAAAAGGGAGAGATATAGATGAGAGAATTTAAGAAGGGAGTTTATTAATTTTGGAGAAAAATATTCTCTCAAGTTTAATAAGAGTATCATGTGATACATTTTGTTATTAAATTAGATAGTACTATATAATATAATATATAATATAGCTATATTTCAATTTTAATTTTAATATAATTAAAGAATGTCATGTTACACATTTTAATTGTTAAATTTATAATGAATCATTAATAATGATATATAAAAGAGATAGAATGATTGAAGGAACGAGAGAAATAGATAAAGAGAGAGGGAGGAGGGGAGAATTCTTTAATTTTTGAGAAAAATATTTGATTTCAATTATAATAAGAAAATGATATGTGGTACATTTTGGTTGTAAAATTAGTTGGGAAGAGGGAAGAACTCTTTAATTTTGGAGAAAAAAATTTAATTTTAATTGCAATGAGAGAGTGACATGTGACACATTTTGGTTATAAAATTAGTAGGTAAGAAAGTAAAACTCTTTAATTTTAGAGGAAAAGATTTGATTTCAATTAGAATAAAAAAGTCACATATGACGCATTTTAATGATAAAATTAGTAATGTTTGTGTGTGTGTTTAATACGTTTTTTAATACGTTTTTTTATATAAAAATCTTTTAAAATTTAAATGTGTGTGTTTAATACGTTTTTTTATATAAAAATCTTTTAAAATTTATATAAAAAGATTTATAAATAGCTACATATCTAACATGACGACTATTGTTCCATTTATGACATTGAATGTTTATTTATCGATTTTAAAATTCGAATTCGAAATCATAGTTTATTAGTTAATCCCAATTATGGCTTTAATTTTTCTGGTAACAAAAATCTTCATAAGCCTTTTCGTTTTTTCGACTTTTATTTTTATTTTTTTAACAAGGATGCCTCTATAGAATTGAATAAAATAGGATGAACAATTATAAGTTCGCCAAAATAGTTAGGTCTCAAAATTTTTAATTCTTAAAGAGTTGTTCCGATCCTAACCTAGATGAATGGATGACAACAGATGATATATTAGAGCTGGCAAAAAAGAGAAGAATAAATAATGTAGGTTTTGGATGAAAGCGATTGCTGTTTGGCCACCATTGTGGGGTGTCATCAATGCAAGATGTATAGGTGACATTTGACAAGTTACATAGTTAGAGAGATTAAATTTCAATTTGGATAAATAGTTTAATTAAATTTTATTTTTAAAAATAATTTAAATAATAAATATTTTTATTTTTATTTAGTTTTTTAATTTTAAAAATATTTATTTTTAAAAAAATATAATAATAAATTTTTATTATGAAAAAAATTATTTTTTTAATTTTTTTATAAATATCAGATATTAATAATATTATTTTTTATAAGTCAAAAGTTCAAAAAAATAATTTTTAAATTTTTTTTAAAAAAATATAACTAAGGTGATTACTAGATTAATAGAGAGAGAGAAACTTAATTAGCAGGCTATATGAACTGCATAAGGTTGAATGAAAAAAGAAATTGAGTGAAGTTATAAAATTATTTATGATGAAAAACCAAGTTAATGTAATATATTATTCATTCAGACATTTATCATTTCACTCTGAAAAGAAAATTAAATATTCATTTTTTATTTTTTTTAATGTCTTAAATTTGGCATCTTCTCCCCAAGAAAGAGGATATAATTGCCAAAAAAAAAAAAAAAATCCAAAAATAAGTAGTTGCAGAAAGTACTCATCAAAAGAGAAAGGAGCATTCTGGCAGGACATGAAAAGTCCAAAAAAAATATATATAGATGGTAAAAAAATTCAAGTTTTATCAAATCGTGGATTTTACCCAATCTTTTTCTACACATGTTTTTCTTAAAATATCCATAATTTTTTTTTAATTCTACACAACATAATATATGTTAAAAATTAGTGACAAAAAAATTTTAACAGTAGAAATAAAATATAAACAATATAATAATAAAATAATTTTTATAATATTTAATATAATCAAAGCAAATTCAATAACATAATAAGATTCATAAATATTATTATTATATATTATTAAAAATAATTTTAAATTTTAGTAAAGATAAATCACAAAAAACATATTTAAATTATCTTGACATTGATAAAAATACATTTAAATTTTATTTATCAATAAAAACGTATTAAAAATACATAATTGTGATAAAAAACTTATTTCGTTAATAAAAAAGTGTCACATGATTTATTTATTAACATGAAAATTTCACTTGTCACATAGTTATGTTTGCTACATTATTTTTTTTTATTAATGTAAAACTTTTTATTTTATAAATATATATATTTGTCACTTTTTTAATAATTTAAAGATATTTTTATTAATAATAAAATTTAAAAATATTTTTATTAACAACAAAATAATTTAGGTGTATTTTCAAGAGTTTACTTCCCAGTAAAGGCACTTGCCCGACGAGGCCCAGCTTTTTATATACATCTGTCACTGTTAAAAATATATACTAAAATATGTTAAATATTTTTAAAATGTGGAACGAACAAATTAAAAAATGTGCTAAATTCACATAATGAGATGATTTGCTTGAATACGAGAAGGAAGCAAATCACGATTAACAATTTTGGTAGGACAGAAGTCGCTATTACCAATTATTGGGTTTAGATATTCACTTAGTTCATTAATTCTGTGAGGAAAATAAAAATTACGATTATCGATTTTTGAGAAAAAAATAAGTTTATTCTTAAACCATTTTATTAAATAAGAGGGGTTGCATCCATCAAATAAATTTAATTTTGTATTTATTATATTTTATATTAATTTACGCTAGATTCTAAAGAACACTAGACACGATGTGTACCTATAAATGTATTTCAATACTCAAGTTAGTAATAATTCAAAAAAAGAATAAAAATAACTTGAGTGACTATTGGATTTTTTGATGTCTTTTATCTTGACCTAATGTTACTTTATATAGACTCTATAAGTGAATAGAGTCTAAACATTTTGAATATGTTGTTAGTGAATCATAAGCTATGGTTGTAGTCAGTGGCGGAGCTTGAAACAAAATTTTGGGAGGGGGGGCCGGATAGAAAATAATTGTCAAAATGTTTTTGATATGGATCCCATTTAAGATAAGCTCGTCTAATCTTATCTCTCCGGTTTGGGTGATATTGCCAAATTTAAAGCTGTTTTTCAAGATCACGTTCCAAAAAGTTAAGGTTAAAGTCATTAGATGTAACGTTTTGAACTTTTGAAGGTTATATCTCACTTTCTTCGTGATTCATTAAAGTAGAAGAACTATCTACATGTGTTGATATTATAAAAGTGATATGTTCTCCTTCTTAAATATTAGCCTTCCTCTTAAAAAATGTATCAATTCTTTGATTTTTTATTATTATTTTATATAAAAATTTGAATATATATCCTGTAAAATATGTAAAGAAGAAGTTAGAAGGACAAATATTAAAATTTATAATATTTATTGAATTTTTCTTATCAATTTATAGAAATACAATAATATTAATACTTATTGAATATTCTATTATTTTTTATCATATAAAAAATTAAACTAAATAAATAGTAAAATATAAAATAATTTAAATTAAATAAATAAAAAATAACTAATTTTTTATATTTGAACTTAAAAATAGAGATAGTGTTGTTTATTGAATTTATTAGATACTTTAAGCATAGTAAAGTATTTAAGTCAATTGAACTAGTTTTTATCTTTTGAAAAAGTACTACTAAGTTTTTTATAAAAAGTTTGGGGGGGTCATGGCCCCCCTTGTCTGAACTAAGCTCCGCCACTGGTTGTAGTGAGAACTATAATATGGTTACCGTGATATTCTCAACTATTTTATTGAGTTGTTGGTGATGATTTGTGATGAAGTTATCATGTCGTTGTATTGAGTGTTATCATTTTTTTTTTGAGTTATGGGCCAATTTATTGAGTGATTTTTCAGCATTGTAAGATTTATGTTTGTATTGGGACTTATTTTTTGTTGTTAAAATTGTTATTTGAAATTTGATCTGATTGAATCGGATTGTTTTAAAAAAAATTAAAATTTAAGTTTACCGATAGATTTACAGTGGGTTAAATCCGCCGGTAGTTATTAATTTAATTATTAGTTAATAATATATGATAAATCCGACGGTAAAAACTACTAGTAGAAAATTTTCAATGGTAATTAGCAGCAGACGAAAATATTCGTTGGTAAATAATTACCAGCGAGGTTCATACCATTAGATTTATTTCGATGCTAAATCCGACAGTAAACATATTACCAATAGATTTTTAAGTAAATTCGATGGTATCTGGCAAATTTCTTGTAGTGCATTGGCCGCGTTATAGGTAACGTATCAAGACTTCTTCTCCGAATAATAGGTAGAAGTTACCAAGTAATACAGAATAAACCAGATTGTAATGGTCGAATTATAGGTATAACGACTGAGTTATGTGTTGGTTATTTATGCATTATGAAAATCCTAACATTCTTTTGATCTAATCTCTGAATTATAGCTCGTAGACGCCAAATTGTAGTGCCAGATCATCGTATAATACAATTATTAGTGACTGAAATTCACAGAAAAATAATAATTCAATATATATATATATAATGAATAATGTGTATGAACTCGAAGAGTTGTGAAGAGAGAATAGAATGTAATTGTAAATTCAACCGATGATTATGAGTTTAAGCTGTGTTACATTTTTAGTGATTGATCTATTTATACAATTGTAATGGAGTGATATCAGTCATGAAGAGATTGCTTGTTGTGTACGTTAACAACATCAAGTTGATATTCTTTCATTTCATGATTCTGTATCACTAGTAGTACTCTCTATATCCCCCTCAAAATCAAAAAAAGTAGCAAAGAAGAGAGCTTTTGTTAGCATTTTCATAACTTAAGAACTAGAAGAAATGTGCTCCACGAAAAGATGCTTGGAAGCAACTCTTTGATGGAAAAAACGTAAATCAATTTTGAAATATATTGAACAACTATGTATAGGATAGAATTCGATGCAAGCAAGGCTGCGCTAAGATTGCCACAATACATTGAAGGAGGAACAGAACAATGAATCATAAGTTCGAAGCATAGCTTCTATGTCCAGAGAGTCTCACCTCAATATCAGCTAATGATCAAGATATTGCCTCAGTGGAAAAACCATTCACAGTTTTTTGTTTGTGTGTGGTCTAGTAAATAGAATTATCACCAACATAAACATAATAACCACTAGTAGAGCGACGATCATCGATGTCACCTATCTCATCTGCATCTGCAAAATCTATGATTCAGAAATCAGAACTAGGAGTAAATTGACAACACCTGCCAAATACTTAAGAATCTGTTTTACAGCTATCCAGCGAGTGGTTAAAGGTTTATGCATGAATTGACTCACCTAATTTACTGCAAAAGCAAGTTCACGATCAATTAATGTAGCATATTGAAAACCACCCATGGTAAAATGATAAAATGTTAGATTTTTGTAAAAATCAGTGCCTAGGTGAGTAAGTTTCAAATAAAAAAGCATAAAAGTGGAAACTAACTTAGAATCTTTCATGTCAGCCTGATTATGTAAGTCCAAGATATACTTGTTTAATTTTGAGATATGTGAAGTATGTTAGAAGACAAGTAATTAAATTCCAAGCCTAGAAAAAAAATATAATAAATTAAGACCTTTTAAGGAGAATAATAAATGAAGCTGAGAAATAGGCTTATCTATTTCACCCAAAGATTCTCCAGTAATGACGATGTCATCAGCATAGGTCATAATAAAAATTGTCAAAGAAGAGATGAATCGGGTTAATAAGAAATGGTAGTTTTTGGTATTTTGAAAATCAAACTTATATAGTGTGTTACTAAGTTTCATATACCAAGCACAAGATGCTTGTTTAAGGCTATAAATGGCCTTATTCAACATGCAAACAATACTGGGGTTAGTGTTCTCAAATCTAGAAGGTTTTTCCATTAACACTATTTTAGAAAGATTGTCATTCTAAAAGGCATCACTAAAATCAAATTACCTAAAAATCCATCCCTTAGTAAGAGCAATGGTAAGAACAATAGAAATAGTAGATGGTCTAATAATAGGACTAAAATATGTGAAAAATCAATGCCTTCAACTTGGTGGCATCCTTTTGCAACAAGTCGTGCTTTGTACCTTTTAATAGAATGATGTCCAAAACCCTTTAACATTTTACAATGAATGATATTCAAATTATAAAACTGTCGCAGGATGATAATAATTGTGGAAGAAGCAGTGAAGAAGTTACTTGAATGGAGCACTGAAGCAGCCGAGACAGAAGAATTAGAGGCAGAGGTGGACCTGAATGGTGGTTCAAAAAAGGGGTTAGGGCAAAAAAGGAGTTAGGATTTTTATTAAAAAAATGAAAACATAGTGGAATTAAGAGAGGGATGAAGGCAACCTACCTGGACGACGGAGGAGAGACACAGCTCCAGCGACAGAGGGAGCGGTAGCGGCACCTCTTCCAACGGTAGTGGATACAGATGGAGCAACTTCGTTTGAGGCAACGAAACACGATCCAAGCAACTTGACACAGACTTTAGAGGAGAATGGACCTCGACAGCGTTGGCAGAGGGTGGCCGGAGGGGATACCGGAGAATGTTGCAGGAGAGAGAGAAGAGAGAGGAGAATGGGGGAGAGAGAAGGGTGTTCTCGAAAGTGAAGGGAGAGAGCTGCGCATTTTAAATTTAGATCAGGTTTACCGTCGGATTTACTGACAAATAAATCCGACGGTAATACATTGCATATGACCAAAACACAATGTTCCATTAATTGAGATTTACCGGGAGATAAATCCGATGGTAAATTTTACGGTAATCTCGGCGCCAATTTTTCTTGTTTTTCCTCTAATTATTACTGGTGAATTTACTGTCGAAATATCAAATTCGACGGTAACCTTTTTATCTAACGAATTTATTGCCAAATCTACCGGTAAACCTGCCGCTAACGTCCAACGCTAAATTCGACGGCATTCAACATTTTTCTTCTAGTGTTATCAAACGCATAAAGGTCATTCCTAAATAGTCATTGACCTAGAATCTCTTTGTTCACATGTGACTTAACAAGACAATGAAAAGTGCGAAATTCAAAAGAAAAGAATTATTATCAAGATAAAACTTTGCCACACTGAGTAAATTTTTAGCAATACGTGGTATGAAAAGAATAGTTTTGAGAGTGAAATTTGTATTAGTTGCAAGGTTAGTTAAGATAAAATTTTCAAATTGTGAAATTGAGATACTTGTACGATTGGCAATGAACAATTGGTTAGGTCCAATGTAGTCTAATTCATTCATGATACTGGAGGCATCATTGATAAGATGATGACTAGCCTTTAATTAGGATATAAGATTTCTCAACAACAGAAGAAAAAGTTACTAAGCAAGAATTTGATTGATGAAAAGAGGAAGGAGGAGGTAAAGGGCGATTCTACTAAAGCATTTGATTTAATGAAGAGGATAAATTAGAAGAAGATAGTCCATAAAAATTCTGATTGAACCTAAAATAACATTGCAAAGGCTGAATGTTTTGTTCTGCCACATAATTGACATTTTATTTGAAAGTTTGAATGCCAAGTGTTAGAATATAATTAGAATCAATTAGAATCAATTCACTACAAGAAAAATACCCATTCAGCCACAATTGTTATAGAAATCACTTAAAAGAAAAGGATACACAATTATTTCTCCGTGTTGACTTTTTATAAGAGAAAAGGATACACAATTGTTGTATCATTTAAAAAGTGTAGCCTTAGGTATTATAGAAATCACTTATAAAGCGTAGCCGTAGGTTGATATCTATAGGTTCGTTTTTCGTATCAAAGAAGACGCTTTTAGAAAGTAGCCTATTTGTTAAATTTTGGGTGCGTTTTAAAAGTGATGCCTAATGTATCTAGAGCCAAATACACCCACAAAACTTAGTAATTTTTTTCTCTTTATCACTAAATCACATTCACGTTCAAACACCCTCACTTTCGCCATCAGATCAGAGGAAAATTTCACCCCCTCACCTTCGCAACTCACCTTCCAATTAATTGTTCAAAACCCTAACCCTAACTCACCTTCGCCACGCACCCTTTCACACACACCCAGATCCGAGAGAATGAGTGAACTAGAGGGAGGAGAGGAGGAAGACAGAGATGAAAGCGCAAGCGAGAGAACAGAGAGTGAGAGGGGGTCACCGCCGCAACGCCGCTGCAGTCGCCGCCATCACCGTCGTGGAGGAGGGAGTCCGGAGGAGAGAGAGAGAAAGACGATTCGCAAACGAGATGGAGAGAGAGGACGAAGACGCGACGCGAGAGAGAAGGAGGCTGTTCCGCCGTGCACTGTCATCGCTCCTGGGGTCAATTGAAGCCGCCGCCGCTGCTAGGGCTTGCCCTGCTCCTGTCCTCACTTTCGGCTTCTACGATTACTTCCTGTTTGTACTCCCAACCTCTCTCTCTCTCCAACTTTTATTTCATTCTCATTTCAATTTCAATTTCGATGTCTCTGTAGGCGTTTCATCGGTGCCGTTTTCGATGCCAAGGGTGCGGATGCAATTCTCTCCTTTGAAAAGTTCTGTTGCAATCTCCCCAGACCTCTTCTTCAGGTTCCGATTTCTATTTGGATTAGTTTTCTCAATTCGATTTTGATCCATCTGCTAATTAATTAGGTTGATTAATACCAGATCATATATCTCGCCATAATCAGTTCAACATATTATTTCATTGTAAAATCGTGTTTAACAGATCATATATGATTAATGTGAATGAAGAACACTAGGTTGAGTTGAATTGAATTGAATCATGGATAAGAGCATGTTAGCTGGTTTGGAATCACTTCTAGAAGCTTATCAGCAAAGAATGGCGTCCATGATGGAACAAGTTCAAATCCGTGACAGGTACCTCCTCTTTACTCTATCTGTTAACTAATTCCATGTGTTTTGAGTTGAGCTTCATGTTCCTAAATATTCCTATCACTGAATTCAGCATTTCAAAGTTTGTTCTTTCTCTGAGATGGTGCCAACTGGAGTTAAAATTTGAGTGAAGCAAAAGGAACATATTTGTTCTTTATCTTACCTTCTGATAAAGAATAGAATAGTGTCCTTATGTTTATCAATTTCCCTGGTTTTTATTTTTGACATTAACTCCACCTTAAACAATTTTGATACTCACACTTATTCACTTACTTAACATGTCAGGTGCTAATCAATGCCACTGCTGATCGAAACTGCGTGACACTATCGCAGGTCAGATATTGGCAATAGATTCTTCTATTTTTTATTTATTTGGTCCAATTTATCAAAATCTTGCATGTTTAATGTCACCCTATTTTGCTATACTCCTCTAATTTTCTTAGTGCCAACTGCTCTATCTACACATCATGTGTAATTGTAAAACAGATTTGCATAACAATCTTTTTATTTGTCACTATCACTTTTTGGTACAGTAGCAATGGGGGAGAATATGGATCATGGTATTTTGTAATTTGATACTAGTTTTATGTGACTGATAAGGGTGAATGTGAATAAATATTTGTAGGCACATAAATTTACATAAGTACTTAGACTTAAAAAGTGGTGAATAAATATTTATTTGTTGGAAAAATATGTATAGGATTCTTTGACATTGATTCTTTCTATTCTACCATTTTGAAATGCTTCAAAGTTGGTCTTTGGCATACATTTAATCACCATATAATTTATTTATTATGTCTAATTTGATTTATTTATTATGTCTAATTTGATTTATAAATCATATTTTTTCCTAATTATTCTTTATGGTTTTATCCTAAGCTTAATTAATTGGTTTTATCAGGTTGCATCCAAAAAAAGTTCAGGAGAAGTTCCTTCAAGAGAGAATTAAAGTTGGTGGCAAAGCTGGTGCTCTTGGTGATTCTGTCATTGTCTCCCGTGAGAAGAACAAGAGATGATTAAGATTGGTGGCAAAGCTTAATTTTTCCTTTTCTAGTTCTTACATGCATTTGAAGTCTTCCATGCTATTTTCTTACTTTGCTTTTCTCTTTCTATTTTTGTGTTTTTTCCCACTATTTTCCCCCTTCTTGGCATGTTGAGGATTTTGCGAGTTTTTCTTTTTTTTATTTGAATTTTAAAACTGTTGTTATGAATTGTATAAGTAATTGTGTATAATCAGTTTCGTAAAGAAAAGGGAAGGGTTATGCCTACTAAAGTGAGTATTAGAAATTATATCTGTGTTTTAAGTATGAACTGAAAGCTTTCAATTTGGTGCTAGTTACATCCCTTATCTCTTTATATGGTTTAGTGATTTTAGTAACTCGTAATTTCCATTTTCCACTTCTCCTTATTCTTCTTCTTCTTCTTAATTCTCTTGTATAACCAACCCAAACCTTGATTATCTTGGTTGCTATAGTCTCATGGGTGATGTTGGAATAGTTTTGTGTTTCTATGATAATTTCCTTACTTCTTTCTTCCTCTGAATACGATTGTGATTTTCATTCATTTCAGGCCTAAAATATGACTATATAGCCGTCAATCTCTTAAAGGGAGAGAAATCTCATCCCGGTTTGTTCTCTTCTTTTTATTTTCCTCAACATCCTCACTACTCAATCCCCAATCTTCTGCTAACAAGAACTATAAATAACAAGTAATGATATGCTCTCTTGGATTTAGTTTGTCAAATTTAAAACTTGAAATGGTTATTTTGTAAGGAAAGTCTATTTCAGGGGTCAAAATGGTAGTCTTCCCTGAATTTCTGGTTCTCTATAGATATGAATTTTGTAAGAAAAGACTATTTTACATGTGCAGTATGATTGGTGTTTACTCAATATTTTATTTGATCATGTTCAAAATTCCTCAAGCTCAACCCCGTTGGTTTCGTGCCGGTTCTGGTGGATGGCAATCTTGTGCTTGCTGACTCCTTAGCCATTATTATGGTCATCCCTCCAACTTCATATCCCTCTAACTTCATATCTAAACTTTTTCAGCATTAAGAGCCTTGGAAAAGACAATTCAACTGGCATAGTGATGAAAGTGATTTTAGATACAGCAATTATTAAGGATACTACTAATGGTGTTAGGATTAAGACTTAGCAGGTTCACCTCCTAATTGATACTTTACTTTTTTATCTTCTTTTAATGGTAAAATTTTTTGGAAGGTATTAATTCATTGCATATAGTTGAAAATTGAAAGTTTTAGTTTTTAATTAATATTTTTTACTATTGAAGTCTTAAACTAACAACTTAGTTTGATTAGCAAAACCCTTAGATATATAGGGTGTGAGTTCAAATCCTAGGGTGGAGATTCTTCTTAAACTTGTAAAATAAGTAAACATATCTCATGGTCTTAAAATAGGTATATGGACCAACAAGTACTAAAATATTCATTGATTTTTGGTGTCGAGTTTGCTATATCTGATTAGAAAAGTAGTTACCATGAAAAATCTCACTTTAGCATCATGTGTGAATGTTCATGTTTTTCACAAACCACACCTGACTTATGAGGATTTGCAGGGAAAGAAGGGGATTTGGCTTAAGTTGCCTATTGAGAAAAGATAAATTATTAGTACTTATCATAATAACATAATATGATTAGTACTAATTAATATCACCACGTCTTTCCCGGATACTGACAAATTATTAGGTACTTATCATAATATGTTATTCTACTTCTATGCTTTTAGGGTTCATCAAATTTCTCAGAGAAATTATTATGTTATTCTACTTCTACAGTGACACAGATTTGTTGAGGAGAAATTATTTGATTGGGAATTTGTTAGTGATGAAATAGGACATGATTGTGTTGTGCTAGGTGTTTTTATTTTTCCCTTGTCCCATCATTGAATTTTAACGCAACATTTTTGCCTCATTTTCTGTTATTTTGGAATGTCACATTTTGATTAATTATATGATTTTTCTCATTGTTATTTTAGATACAAGAAGCTGCTGTGCACAGTCGATCTTACAAAGGATTTCTTTTTCAGCTACTCATATTACATTATGTGTAGTCTTCAAAGAAACATGTGTGATAATGAGACAGGCCATGTCCTTTATGAGACCATGTTTGTTTGGAATGAATTCTTGACACGAGGAATTAGGAATCACCTCCAGAATGCTCTTTGGACAGTTGATTCTGGCGGCTGTAGGTGTAGCTAAAGATCGCAAGTGCATTGCTTTTCCTCCAGTTAAACCAGCATTGGTTGCCTCTGGTACTCATTGGGTTGAACCAGACACCATGGCAGTAAAAGATGGTAATCTCATTACTGCCGCCACTTATGAAGGACACCCTGAATTTATTCAACACTTTATGAAGGCACTAGAAGGCAACATAAGTGGCTCCAACAAAAAAAAAATCCTCTTTTTTGTGTGGGGTACGTTCAAATGATTTTCAGGCACACAACTGATAGGGACTTAGTACTCAGGGCACTAAGGTCTTTGTTTATTCTCTTTTCTTTTATTTATTTTAATTTTAGATTTAATTTGTAATCTTCTTTATATTCATTGATACATGGAAAGTAGTAGTTTATACATGTTTCATTTTTTTACTCTATTGTTGAATGATTGTTCAATTGAATAGTTGGATCCATTGTTTTATGTATTAATATATTGTAACATTACAGTGCTTATGAATCTTTAGAATGTATTTGCTATGTTTTGCTATAATATTTTTTTAGTTTAGTATAATTGTGTATTTATTTTTATTTTATAATATTTAATTCATTTAATTAAAAATACATAATTATATATATAGAAAATAAAAAAAAAACAATGAGGGACCTAAGGCTATACTTATATAGAGTAGTTATAATATACAAAAAAAAAAAAAAAGAAAGAGGGACATAAGGCTACACTTATAAAAAGTAGCCATGGTATACAATGTGGCTACGCTTTACAGGTGATGCAGTAGCGTTGAAAAGCGTAGCCTATTCTGACAAAAATAGAAGCTGAAAAGCGTAGCCCTTAGTGTAGAAAAGCGTAGCCTTTGAGAATAGGCAACGGCCGAATAGGAATCACCCCAAAAAGCGTAGCCATAGCTCAGAAAGCGTAGCCGTAGCCTAAGGCATCATTTTTTTTTTACTTTTGGCTACACTTTTCAATTGTACCTGAATGGGTATTTTTCTTGTAGTGATTAGTATTATTTAGTATATCTGAATATTTATTATAGGAGATTACGTCTTTATTATTACGATTCTCTTAGTACCTATAAATACCCTTTTATATTGTATCATTCCAGACAATTTGAATAGACAACTTGAATACACTCAATAATATACAAATCTTTTCTGCAATTTTGTCTCTTGTTTCTAACACCAAGAATTCCTACCACCTCTCCCAAATCTTCTTGTGAAATATCTTCTGTCTCTATTGCCTTTTCTAGAAAATGTTGAATTATTAAACCGGTTTGTGCATGCAAATGTAGTGGAAAATTGTTTGAATCTTTCTAATAGTTCTTCATTAGAAACAACCATTGCTTCAATAATCTCACCAAGGGTATAAAGTTAAGGTTTAGGTTGAATTGTTGTAATGCAATTGGAGAACTTATCACGTAAACCATCACATGGAGAAGTAATATGATCTTCAAGAAAAACGGTATAACCATTAACAAGAAGACAATCCACAATATCTTTTATCTTTTGAATAAATTATAAAGCAGAAAGATTTTAATTTCTTTACCCATTTAAGTTGAGAGCTGTTTGATGATAGTCTTTGTTGAAGTGATAAAATGTTGTTGGATTTTGTCCCAAATTTTATAGGCTGATGAATAATGCATAATCGATTCTTGAATGTAGTATCTACTGAGGCAAGTCAAGAGCTCAAATTAAAATCTTGCAACATCCATTTAGAGAAATCTAAATTTTTTTTGCCATGTAATTTTTTTTTTTCACAAAGTTTATCAGGGATTGGGCTAAGGAAAGTTTTTGAATTTGCAAAAACTAAAGTGACTAAGGTCATGGATCAAGAACATGATGCTTTTGATACCATATGAAAAAATAAACAGTCTGTAAGAATTCAAAAAATTGTGAAGAGAGAATTGAAGGTAATTGTGAATTCAATCAATGATTATACGTCTAAATTATGTTACACTCTTAGTAATTGATCTGTTTACACTTATGATGTACGGACACTGATACGGATATAGGACACGACATGGTATGGGACACACTGACACGCGAATTTTAAAATCTTATAAGATACGATGACACACATATATAAAAAATATAAAATATTTTTTTTTAAAAATTGTGATGATATTTTGATATTTTATTGATATTAAAATATAAATTAATTTTTTAATTATTTTTAATATTTTATTTTAATTATATAAATTATTTAAAATTTTTTTTGTTTTAACAAATAATAATATATACTATTTTTAAATTTATTTTGAAAATATATATTAAGAGTAATGGTGGACACGCTGACATGTGATGGTATTTAAGTATGTCCAATTGTATTTAAATTTTTTTTTATTTTTTATTAAAACACAATTAAACACGATAAAAATATGTATCAAATGAGTGTCGTATTTAAAATACGTCTTACATGCGAATACAATAATTCAGCGAAATTTACGTGGTTGGTAAGTTTATACAATTGTAATGGATGGAAGTGATACAAGTCAAGAAGAGATTGTTTGTTATGTACGTTAATTACAACTGAGTTGACAGGGGCGGAACTGTTGTAACTGTTTCAACTATTTTAAAGCTGATTCTTTCATTTATTAATTCTGCAGTCACTTTTAGTACTCTATATAATCATCAAGTTACGTTAGAGCAGAATTTAAATTAAAGAAAAACAAGGTATCTAAAATTAGGGTTAACAATTTCACAAATTTACCTTAAAGCTCTATAAAAGCCAAATAGATTTCAGAAACCCAATTTTGACACAATTTTATGTCTATTATTTTTCCTTATAAAATAAAGTTTCATTTCTAGGTTAACAAAAAGAAAAAGAAAACTCTCTAACTGTAAATCAATGTTTTTTCCTTATTTAATTTACTAGTTTCATTAATTTTAGGTTGGTCCTGTTGGAAAGTTGCCGACAAATAACGGTGGATAAGATCACACTGAAAGGAATATCTAATGCGAGGAGATACCGAAATAGAACATTAACCTTTTGTGAACTTTATCTCTGAAGACTAATGAAGACTGCTTCTAAAGTTGTTATTAAACCTATTGACAAGACTTATATCAACTTTTTAAAAGTATATATCTAGCTACTTGAACTAACTTTTATATTGAATGATAATATGGGAATGTTTTTTTTTTTTTCAAAATTACGTTATTTAAACAATTAACTATACAATATTATTCCTTTGAAAAAGAACAAATCTACCTACTACCATTCGTTAGTTTGAGAGTTAGACAAAATAAATTTAATTAAAGAAATATTGTTATTTATGAATTATTATCTAATGTAATGCATTGTTATACCTTTCTAAATCATTTTACTCTTATATGTATCTAAGTGTTGAAATCTAATCTAATATAATTAAGATAGAGCATAGTCAGAAATTAATTTAATAATGGATAAAATAATGGTAATAATCATGAATATGGGTACATGGTGTGTTGTCCACAAATGTGGATCTGTGTTGCTCAGAACCTGCAAAATCGCAGGTAACGTTTTACTGGAAACGAAAATAAAAAATCTGCAACTTGCTGCAAAACGCAGGCTGCGATTGGTAGGAAAGAACAAACACGTCTCGAAACGTGTCTCTTGGCCCCCTGCATACAGACATGAGCAGCCTTTGACAAGTCTGGGGTTCCCAAAACGTAGTTTGCATTTAGCAGGCGGAGAAGGCAAGTTGCAAATTGCGAGTGGCAGCCTCCATCCTTGCATGCACGACACGTGTTGACATGGGTGATGAATCCGGTCTTTAAAATTCCAAACGCAGATAAGTGTTTGTCTGTTTGAAGAAGAAGCAAGAGTGAAACATTTTGGCGAGGGTTGTGCTGGGGCTGAAAGGGAGGGTTAGTGTGGAGGAATCCGGTCTTTAAAATCCCAAACGCAGATAAGTTTTTTTATTTTTAATTTTATGATCAATAAATAAATATATTTATTTGTATTTTATATATTTGTGTTTTAACTATTATTATTATTATTATTATTATTATTATTATTATTATTATTATTATTATTATTATTATTATTATGCTTAAGTGTCCGAAAAAAAATTATTATCATGATTAGTATAATAGAACACTGTTTAGGATAATAATAATAATACTGTTTAATAAATAAATTTTTATTATTTTAATAATTTATTTATATTTTTTAATGATAATAATACTGTTTAATAATAAAATACTATTTTTTTTAAAAAACTATTTGTATATATCTTATTTATTGTATGTAGTTAAGAATTCTTTCGCATGTACATATATATAAAAATATAAACGAGAAACAATTGAGTGACAAACAAGTTACACACACATAACATATAAATTAATTTATGTTATTTATGATATATAAAGCTTATATAAGAATAAATAAATTTATAAAATATTACGCATACCAAACAAACATATAAGAGAATAATATATAATAATAACTTCTGTCCTATTACAATTAATTATCGCAAACGCACCATCAATCTTGAAAAAATGAAAAAAAGGTATGCATTGATAAAGAATCTAAAATTATTAGAATACATTTAGTTTGCGTTTTTTTTTTATTTTTTTTAAATTTTATAAAAAAAATTATAAAAATAATAAAATTATATTTTTTTATTAACCGATCCACCCGACGGACTAAACTGACTTTCTGCTAGAATAATTATCTGTGGTATGTAGGGTTCAGTTGTCTGAGGTGGTTGTGATTCGGTTCGTACGGTTGTTGTTGAATCTACGCCAACCATTGCCACTATTGCTCATATACTGGAAACTGTTGTTCTCGATAGGCCGACATCTGAAACTAATGGGCATGTGACGGGTCCTAAAAATGCTGCTCATACCCTGGCATCTGGAACTGATGCTCATATGCTGGGACCTAAAAGTTATGCTCATATGCCGGAACTTAGATAATAATTAGCAATAATTAATAAAAATTAATCAACCTTATTAATAATTATTATTAATAACGACATAAATAATAATAATCAACAACGGTAATAATCCGATGGAAGTTCTGAAGTAGAGGCAGAAACGTCGAGTTCAATGAAGTGGTCGATTTATCCGGAAACACAACCGTCCGAGCACACAGAAAATGTGAACACAGACGTACTACTCAATAGACTCCTGCGTGTCACACAGCTCGGTGTCTCTGCACTGCCGAACCATGCAAGATTCACCTTACCCAATACGTGATCTTGCAGATCGGGCTCCCGACTGAAACACGCGATGTAGTTCTCCACCAAAAACTAGTGACTGCTGTCTCATCTACCCGTAACGGGCTTCCCGCCATTAACCGGGAGGCCAAGAATATATGTCACATCTTCCAGCGTCACCATCACTTCACCGACTGGAAGATGGAACGTGTGAGTTTTCCGCCTCCATCGTTCCACTAAGGCACTCAGCAGTGCAGAATGGCCTCTCATTTTGTCTACTCACAAAATATGTTAAAACCCAATAAGCATCGATGACGCTATAGCTATCTCGTTAAAGGTATCTGACGGATCGAATTTCTTGAACAACAAATTCCTGATAACTTACAAAAGGAAATATAATAATTATTAACAATAATAATTATAATAACCATAACAAAATTTTTAAAAATAATACTCTGTTAAAAATTTATTAATAATAACAATTATTGTTATATTAAAAAATAATAATAAGGACAACATAATGATAATTTATTAAATAGTATTATTATTATCTTAAAAAATAATAATATATTTTATATGAAATAAATATTAAAAGACATTGACTAAAATAATCAAACTCTATCTAACTATTATAATAATAAATAATAAATAGTATTTGATTAAAAAGAATAAAATAAATACCATAACACTTTTGATTAATAGTAAATTTAATTAAATAAAATGTAATAAAAAATTGAATCTTTCAACTATAAATTTGTACCAAAAGTTAAATTTGAATGAATCATTAAAAATTATTAGTTTAATATGTTTTTTTAATGTTGTGATAAAAGTACCCGTGGCAAATATTAAAATACATAAAGGAAACATAATTTATATATATTTACGGTATATAATAATTAAAATATTATTTATATTCATGATAAATATAAATTCATAATTATTTCATTTGTTTTGAATTTATAATTAGATATTGACATAAAATCATTATCATATAATAATCCTTTTGGTCGAATATTTAGCTAAAAATTAAATTAATATAAAAAATATTTATGAAAGCATGAGAATATAATATTATATATGATATAAAATTTATTATACCTTAAAAAATATTATATCAAACAATATATAGTTTTGAAATGTTAATAAATTCTATTCTAACGGCTTTTATGAATATATTATTGCATCTTATAATTGGGTAAAAAATATTTAAATATATAAAACCTAATTAATTATAAGACCAGATAAAATATATCATAAGCCAAATGAGTTCTTATTTACTTCATTTTCAGAAATATAAAAACATTTTATATTATAAAAAATAAAGTTTTATAATATTTCCAAAAAATACTCCTTATGATATTAAATTCTGAATGAAATTATATAAGAGTGTCCCTTAATTATCACTATTTGAAATTGTCATATCATCACTAGGTTATATACATCACACGAGCAGTGTATAATTAGATTTTAAGAAGTATATGTAGCTGTTAGTATCCAATAATGCGAATCGCAAGCAACCAATAATTTGGGGAAAACTGATTGAGATAGTAATGATAATAACCCGTGAAAACAAAATGTCATGTTTTGTCAATAAATAATTTCTGAAAAACAAATGTAACTGACGCGTGGGCCTCTATATGCTTATCATTTAGTAAATCTAATAATAATAATAATAATAATAATAATAATAATAATAATATATACCTAAATAGATCCCTAAAAATTTTTACGTTAAACATTTTTGCTTTCAAAAAAATTTTATTACATTAAAATTTCTGAACTTTATAAAAATAAGATATATAAGTCTTACTTTAATCAGCATCGTTATTTTTATCTGGACAAATTAATTTTTAAAACTGTCATAAAAAGACCCATATATTTTATTTTTAGAATTTAAAAATTTCAATACAATAAAATTTTGTTAAGAATAAAAATGTCTAAGGCAACATTTCTAAGGGACTTATTTAAATATATACTCTAATAATAATAATAATAATAATAATAATAACTCTCTACTATTTCACAAGTGATTAGCAAATTGATTTCTCGATTATCATACGAACAATGATTGTATTTCAAGTGTATTGTATTCTTCACGTTTCGAACAATATATAGATTTTCTTTCTATCTATCATACCATTTTGTTCTTGTCTTGTGGAAAATAGTAAGGATATATAAATGGTAATAAGATGGAGATGGGATAGAATGGTTCGAGTTTTTATTTGTTTTATCCCGGGTCTCTAATCTATCTTCCGTATACATATTGAAACTAGTTTAAAAGTTATCTCTCAGTTATTTTATCTTTATATTTTAAAAATATAAAAAAGAATTTTAAAATTTATCACGAGATGTATAAGATGTAAAACCATCTAGCCTTTCTTATAGATTCCAAACCATATGTTCACTGTTTGAGATTGTTGCAAATTTCCTCCATTCTTTAATAACAGTAGAACACCTTGGTTTTTGCTAATTTGACATAAAAAAAACACTTACCTACTCCACCAAGTTTTTTATCTTGCTCTTTTGGAGTTCAATCTTGTTAGAGAAAGTCCTAGGAACCAATTTTTACAATTAATATTCAACACAAAAAAAAAAAATTCAAAATTTTAAAAATAAAAATATTTAAAATTCAATTAGAAGAAATATTTTAAACCCAATTTAACAAAGTTATTTTTTGTGGACTTCATATTGAGTTTGTTCAATAACTCGCTATAGGGTTGGTTAAAATTGACGGTTCTAGTTTTGGTTTTCTATTATTACTCATCTTATTAACCCAAAAGAATAAATTTAAACAAAAGACAAACAAAAAACACAAAAATCTTATCCACAGTTCATGGTTCACACTTCCAAGAAAAAACAAAAAGCTCTTACGCGGAAGACACATAGGATTTATAACCATTTATATACTTAATCATTGTGATAGACCTCTCTTAATTTTAAGAATAATGCTACATTTTCAAATTTTTTTATGAATCAAGTCCAACTAAATTAAATAATATGACTTGAAATAATACTAGTCATAACTAATTTTTGTTATGTCAAACCAACTTAATTAGATTTGATTAATAAAAAGATTTAGATATGTAGTATTATTCTATTTTTTTTATCATTAGATATTGCATCATCCTTTACCAATAGTTTTACTGTCGAATTTTTGAATGGTTCTTATCCTAAATTTGTCGTAAAAAAATTACCATCGGAATTTTTTTTCACTAGAAAATCCGACAATAACAAGTGACAAGAAAAATAATAAAATGAGCGCGTAAGATAATAGCGATTTAGCAAAGACTAATTTTTTACCAGCCCATCTGATGAAGCTCTTCCATTGCTGGCCACCAGAATCTGTCCCCCCATCGCGTCCCCTCCAACCGAGCCATTGCGGCCTCCTTCATTGCAAAACATGAGCCGCCACATCACCATATGCTAGGAGCCTTGAAGAATAGAGGAAATAAAAATCGCGAAATAAAGGCGCGACGCTCAAGGAACGAGTTAACTTGCGTGCTAAGAAAACCGTAACCATTAAACATAAGATAACAAAAGTAGGAATAGAGTGCCAAAGATACAAAGTAACGAGCTCCTGACTCAGCCTGCAGAGTCAAGACTGGTCGGAGAATATACACACATACATATACATATATACATATCCAAAATCCAAATGTACATAAACAAAATCCTGCCTCTCCATAAACCTCTAAGAGGATCAAAAGAATAAGTTATGCGGAGAGAAAGCCAAGTATATATACACATCACTGTACAACAAAATAACCCAGCAACCACTTCGTTTCAAGAGTCCAGACGCCTAACGAGATGCCTCTCGACCTGCATCTGAAAAACAACAACATAGTATGGAATGAGAACCGGAGGTTCTCAGTATGGTAAATGTGCCACACACATAAGATATAAGGTCCTGGGAATGTCAGAGGCAATCCTAGAACACCGACACTCAGATTATAGAGCTTAAAGTATTAAACAGAAGTCATAAAAAGTGGTTTTCTAAAAGTATTAAAGCCTAACTTAACTTAACCTTAAACCTAAGTCCCATGCTGCCATTCCTCTATACCTCCAAGTCCATCATGCATTTCACAGACAAATAGACAGATAAAGGTAAGCACAAGAAGATCACAAATACTGCAGGTAACAAATATACATTTAACATAGCAAGTACATTTAGGCACACCCAGTTAATGCACAACAAGTATTTCAAGTAGAATGCATATGATGCATGCCTGTCTTATGGCTGATGAGGCTCATCTGTCGGTTATCCAGCCAACCTGACAAGTCTGAAAATCTTAGACTGTCCCTCGATGTGCATCCCCAAGAGTCTATGCATAACTTTTTACTTAAATAATCAATATTGCTCAATGGGGGTTACATTCCTGGGAATTTATAGTGCCCGGTCACCCTTACGTCGTAGGGTCAACAGAGTATCGAGCTTTCAACCTGGTACATGTGGTGGCAAGCCACGGTACTTTACCCAGGGAATCTCGTATCTCAGATCATTCAAATTCATAAGCCATATAAATAATTCAATTATAATTCATCAACATCTACATCATTCTCAATCGCATCTCATTCATCATCATACATCAATCATACTCAATCATTATCCTTCATTATCACAACTCCCATTCCGTCCATCAATAATTCCAATTCAAAGCATAATTCATTCTTTTCTAAATGAATCAAACTTAAAACATGCTCATTTTCTTAATAACTCAAAATCAAACCATATAACCTTTGAATCTAAATCTTTTTTAAATAATCATCTAAACAAAATCTCTAATTTTTATAAAATTTCGGCAGCATCTCCTCTAAAACTCGGATTTTGCCACCCTTTTCGGGTCCAAACCTGCATTCTTTTCAATTCAACATACCCTTCCTCATCATCATAACAATCACCACAGTAAATCTACCTCAGATCAACAATTATACTCATACAATATTTAAATCCAACAACTAAAATTCAACTAAGAATCATATATCACAAATCCTAGGCTTTTAACACAAAATACCTCATTATCACAACAACCTCCATAATAGTTATACCTCAAATCAATAATTCACCAAATCACCAGTTAATCAACAAGCACCAAACCAACCATGTTCATCAACAGGATACTAAGTATTAAATATACACATGTAATCCAACTTATCCTATGGTCATCTAGCCTAAGTTTTCACAGAACATTATATATTAAATGCAAGAAACCTAAACCATACCTTAGCCGATTCCCAAATATTATCCAAGATAATTTTCCTAAAAAGAACACAGCCCTCAAAACCTCAACTAATCAGCTTCCTCCAAGTTTCAGTATTCACAATTTCAAGCTCCAATTATTTATTCACAACCTAATACACATTTATAACACATATATATCCAATTTAATACTCAAAGCTCAAATTCAATGAAATTAAAATAGAATTATCGTATACTCACCTTACCCAAACTTCACATAAGCAAGAGCGAACGTTTTCCTCAAGTTAATTGGATCCTAAAACATAAAAAATCAAAGAAATTTAACTTCCTACTCAATAGTTCAAGAATTGGGAGAAGAGAAGGCTGAGGATGAAATAACAAGTTACCTATGAAATTGTTCCGATAGAAACGTAGAGCTCGACGCGGTGAACGCGTGGCCACAAATGGTGCGGTGATCGGAACTCGGACGGAGAAATACGGGGATCGGAAAGTTGCCGTAAGGGTTTCGGGAGTGTTTTCTTCTCCTTGGAGCTTTCACCCTGCTTACAGGTGAAATGAGGAAGAAAAGGGCTTTCGGGATCATTTAATATGTTGGTCCGGTTGGACCGACGGCCTGGTTTGGGCCCGATTCAATCGGTTCGGCCCGTTCGGTCCAATTTTGGACCGATTTCTTCGAAATTAGTGTCAAAATTCTCGTTTCGATGAGCTCTATCCTAATTTGATATAATATTCGCATTTCTAATATTTCTTATTAAAAACTAATTTATTGACAAATTATCTACTAATTTGTCGGGGTTTACATCCTACCCACCTAACAAAGAATTTCGCCCTCAAAATTCAAATTCAGTTACCTGAAAAGAGATGTGGGTAGTCTTTTCGCATATCTGATTCGAGTTCCCATGTATGTTCCTCGATACCAGCTCGACTCCAATCTACTTTTACCAATGATACTTCCTTCCCGCATAATCGTTTAACACTGGTGTCATCAATTCTCACCGGAGTTACTGGAAGTGTTAGATCTTCTCTTACTTGGATTGGTTCCGGTTCCAGAACATGATTTACGTCAGGAGTATACTTCCGAAACTGTGACACATGAAACACGTCGTGCAAATCCGAAAGATATGGCAGTAAGGCAATTCTATAAGCCACCAGCCCAATTCTTTTCAGGATCTCAAACGGTCCAATATAACGGGAATTCAGTTTCTTGGTCTTAATAGCTATTCCCACTCCAGTGGTCGGTGTAACTTTCAGAAAGACATGCTCTCCTTCTTCAAATTCCAAAAGCTTTCGCCTCTGATCAACATAACTCTTCTGACGGCTCTGGGCTATAAGCATTCGGCTACGAATCTTCTTTATTTGCTCAGTAGTTTCAGCTATCGTCTCAGGCCCTAACAAACTTCTTTCCCCAGTTTCATACCAACATAACGGAGATTGACATTTTCTGCCATCCAGAGCCTCATATGGAGCCATTCCGATGCTCGCATGGTAGCTATTATTATAAGCAAACTCCACTAATGGCATATACCGATCCCAGCTCGCCGGCTGGTCCAAAACACAATCCCTTAGCATATCCTCCAAGGTCTGAATAGTTTTCTCTGACTGACCATCTCTCTGAGGGTGATATGCAGTACTCAAACTCAACTAGGTCCCAAATGCGCGCTGAAAGGCTCCCCAGAACCTAGATTTAAAACTAGGATGTTTGTCAGATATGATGGTAGAAGGCACGCCGTGCAACCTGACAATCTCTTTGATATACATTCGAGGCAATTATTTCATGGTGCAACTTATTCGAATAGGAAGAAAGTGATCTGATTTTGTCAGTCAATCTACAACCACCCAAATAGCATCACAACCAGACCGGATTCTAGGCAAACCTATCACAAAATCCATTGCGATACTCTCCCATTACCATTGTGGAATCTCTAAAGGCTGAAGAGTTCCTGATTGTCTCTGATACTCTATCTTAACCTTCTGACACGTTATACATTTAGATACATGCAATGCCACATAATTCTTCATTCCTGGCCACTAGAACATCGCTTTCAGATCTTGATACATTTTGGTGCTCCCTGGATGGATTGAGAACCCACTTTTATGAGCTTCCTTCAAGATATTTTGTCGCAGGTTTCCAACATCTGGCACAACGATTTGGTTCTTGAACCTCCACAAACCATCCTGACCTTCTGACACTCTCCACTATTTTTCCTGTTCAACTGATGGTAATACCTTATGTAACACTTCACTATCTTGATGAGCCTTCAGAAGTTCTGATTTAAATTCACTTGAAATCTGCAACTGACTCAAACACAGAATTCCAGATTCTTCTCTAACTCCCAAATTCAAACCTTGAAATGCCTTCAATAACTCTTCCTCCCGTAGTAGCATCATCCAAGCTGCATATAAAGACTTCCGACTCAAGGTGTCTGCCACAACGTTCGCTTTTTCTGGATGATAATTCAATTCAAAATCATAATCTTTCAGAAGCTCTATCCATCTCCTCTTATGCATATTCAACTCTTTCTGCTCAAAAAGATACTTCAAACCCTTATGATCTGAAAAGACATGAAACCTAATGCCATAGAGATAATGCCTCCAAATTTTCAGAGCAAACACAACAGCAGCATGTTCCAAATCATGTGTCGGGTAGTTCATCTCATGCGACCTTAACTGCCGTGAGGCGTATGCTACAACATTCTGGTGCTGCATTAGAATGCATCCTGAACCCTTCAGTGATGCATCATAGTACACTTCAAACGGTTCACTTGGTTCAGGCAATACCAACACGGGTGCAGTAGTCAACCTGTGCTTCAATGCTTGAAAACTCTCCTCACACTCCGGAGTCCAGACAAAAGGCGTATCCTTCCTAGTCAATTTAGTTAAAGGTAAGGCGAGCTGTGAAAATTCCTTAATGAATTTGCGATAATACCCTGCCAGACCTAGGAAACTCCTGATCTCTGTCACTGAGGTTGGTCGCTCCCAATTCATCATCGCTTCCACTTTAGCAGGATCCACAGCTATTCCCTGCTTACAGTGTAAACAAAATGAGATTGTGGAACATATTTCCGTAATAATTTTTATAATTATTTATTCCGTATATAAAATATTTATTTAATTTATTTAAATAAAAAATCATGAGTTATAGAGGATTTTTTCCCTTTTTTTTAATTACAGTGTTAAACTATGGGGATGTCAACTTAAAATTTGTTATGATCGTGAATACTATAATCATCGTGATCACGCATACTGAAATGGGTGAAAATAAGTTAGGTTCTATGAGGCACGGATATTTCGTTGAGTTGCTGTGTTTGTGTGTCAAACATATTTTGGATACGACATTCATTGACATTTATCTAACACGCGTGTCTGCCGTATCTAACCGTGTCTTAACAAAATAAAAAAAATTCCGGACACACTTGGATAAACCTAAATACTATCACATGTCAACGTGTCCAACCTTATTCTTAACATGTATTCTTAAAACAAATTTAGAAATAGTATATATTATTATTATTAAAATAAAAAAAAATATTTTAAATACTTTAGGAAGGTTCTTGATGGCCTAGAGAAAGAGGGTTGAATCTATGACCTTCTTTAACTTTCATTAATAAAGCCTTAAACCAAAAATTGTAGTTTGGCCTTTGTTTAGTCTGTGCAGTAGATTATGCAGGAGACAATTTCATTGTCTCATAAAACCAAAAAAACAGAATCAGAGCTAAAAGAAAGAAGGTGACACAGTCATATATCCTAGTTCAGTTGCCTTGTGCAATGCAACCTACATCCAGTCTCCACCACAACATTCACTACAAAAAAAAAATACCCATTCAGCCCCACTTTTTTTAAGCTACATTTGAAAAGCGTAGTCTATTCTATGAATAGACTACGCTTTTCTCGGTATTTTTTTAGGAGAATAGGAAACACAAGTGTGGCATCACTTGAAAAGTATCTCCTTAGATATTAAAAGAATCAATTCTAAAGCATAGCCTTTGCTTAATATCTATGGAGACACTTTTCTCACCAAAGAGAACGCTTTTAAAGAGTAACATATTTATTATGTTTTGGGTGTGCTTTAAAAGTGTCTCCAAATATAAAACAAACCAAATAAACACTTAGCAAAAATTTGCCCTCACCCTCACTCACGCAACACACACCCTCATCCTCACTCAACACACACGCGAAACAAGGAAGAAATCGGAAAGGGGGAGAACGGAAAGATGAAGAGAAGAGAAGAGAGGGAAGAAAGGAGAGGATGATGCCGGCTAGGGCTCCGCCGCCGTCGTTGTCGAGCGCCAGAGAGAGAGAGAGAGAGAGAGAGAGAGAGAGAGAGAGAGAGAGAGAGAGAGAGAGAGAGAGAGAGAGAGAGAGATAGAGCTCGAGGAAGAGAGAAAACGTGATGGAGGAGAGAAGAAGGGGGTGCTCGGTTGCGACTGCAGCTCCACCGCCACTGCTAGGGCTTGTTGCCATCGCTGTTCTGCCACCGTCGGGCTGTTGTGCTGCCGCCAAGGAGCTTGAAGGGATGTCTCGCCACCGTCGTGCTCTGTCGCCAAGCCGTTGCGTCGCCGCTCATCTCTTCTTCACCGTCGCCGCCCATCACTATCGTTGTATCCTCTGTCACCAGGTAAGCATTCTCTGTTTTGTATCCTCTCTTTCTCGCTCATTCTATAACTCGCTCTCACTTTTCAGTTCGAAGGTGGGAATGGTTTTGATAGTGATGATGAACTACAATGGCTAATTGAAATAGAGAAGGGTATATCAATTTTCAATTGTTTCTGTGAATTTTTGGGGGATTTTGGGTTCTAATTTTAGGTTTTCAATTAGTTTAGTATCTTAAGGAAAAATTAGTGAAAAGAACACATTTCACATTAAAATATTTAATTTATGTCTTGGTTCATACGCATTCCTTGAATATAGCGGTTGCTTTCAATTTCTAGCTTCAAGCTATATTCCTCTCTGATGTTTTTTTGGTTATGTTTTATTTGCTTTGGGTGTTTTACATGAAAATTTGATAACCAACTTAAATTCTCCTTAATCATATAAACCAGGAATTCATCTAAAAACTAAAGGACCCTAGAACTTCTTTCTGTGATCTCTTTGTAGCATTACTAATCAGGTGTGAGTTGTAGAAGGATCTAAATGTGGGTGTAAATGACTATTTTTATTCTTATTGCATTGTCATTACTAATCAGGTGATCTTTAGTTATGCAATGTGCATGCATGATCATGAATATTTTTTTTTTAAACTGACTCATTTTTCTTTCTGCAGAGGCTCCTCTTTAGGTGTTTGCAGTCACACGATTTTGATGTTATTAGTGTCCTTTCTGCTAACATGATGAATCTCAGGCTTTTTTACCTAAATGCGCATGTAAAATGTTTTAATTCCCAAAATGCGCATGGTTTGAAATTTTTCTGAAAATACGCACTTTCATTTCTTGGTCGGCGTCTGCGAAATGGAATTCAACTCCATTTCATCCTAGGTGCCCACGAAATGGGCAAACCATATCAGGTTTAGCTCCCACGAAATGAGTTGCCCAATTCCTTGGTGGCAGCAGCGAATTGGGAGGAACAACTCATGGGCACCAGGCGCGAAATGGGGTACTGCGGAAGTGAGTTGCCCAATTCCATTTAGCTCTCTCACTGCTCCCCTAGTTTCAGTACTAAAGTTACGTCAGTTGTGGATTTTCCCCTCCTTTTATTTATTAGCAAAACTTTGACTAATCTAGCTTCGTGTGTGGCAAACGTGAGTTTGCATAAAATTGATTTTACAAAATTGATTTTGATAAAAAGTAAGTTTGAGATAACGTGATTTATGTTTGACAATATTTATATCAAAATTGATTATAGCAAAATAAATGTTGTTTGGATTATACTACTCAAAATCACTTTTAGATGAAAAATTACTAAAAGAGACATCAATTTAAATTATTTTTTTTATATACATGCAAAAACAGAACCTAACAAAAATAATATAAAAATATTTATTATATAAATAAATAAATACAATAAAAAAATATAAAAGAGAGTACTATAAATTTTATAATGTTAAACAAAAAAATATTTTATAATTTTTCTAATATTATCCCGTACTCTTTAATTTAGTATTATTTTGGACTATAAATTTTCATTATTAATGGCTATATTGTTACTTATAATTAATTTTTTATTTATTTTGTCCTTTTTTATAGAATCATAGTTTATATTATACAAAATTTTGATAAAAAACGTAGTATATAATAATTATAATTACAAATTTTACAAAGTCAAAATAAAAAATAAAAAATTAATATAAAATAAAGATAGAGTACATCAAAGAATAGAAAAAAATCATATAGATAAAAAATAATAAAAATTTCATAAAACCATTAACATATATCATATGAACAAAAAAATACAATAAAAACTAAATAAAATAAATAACAAAATAAAAAAAATTTCATACACAACATAAATACAATATAGTAAAAGATAGAAAAAAAAAAGAATTCATATGAACAAAAAAATAATAATAAAATTATAAAAGCAAATATATATATGTCAAAAAAAAAGGATTGAAATAGAGCATATAACAAGTGGAAAAAGAGAATAGATAAGCATTGAGAAAAACTGAAAATTGATGCACCGAAACAAATTTGAAAAGCAGAATAAGTTTGTTATCAATGGAGTGTCCAACTCACTTCCGCAGTGTTCTCATTTCGCGCCTGGCGCTCCTGAGTTGTTCCTCCTAATTTGCTGCTGCCACCAAGGAAATGGACAACCCATTTCGTGGGAGCTAAACCTGATATGGTTTGCCCATTTCGTGGGCACCTAGAGTGAAATGGAGTTGAATTCCATTTCGCAGACGCCGGCCAAAAAATGGAAGTGCGTATTTTCAGAAAAATTTCAAATCATGCGCATTTTGGGAATTAAAACATTTTACATGCGCATTTAGGTAAAAAAGCCATGAATCTCATACAGGTAATTAATATTGCTACAGAATGTTGGTACATTAATTCATACAGATAGATTAGCTGTTATTTGATCCAAGGTTTATGAAGAAATTTATGTATTGAATATCTAAGCATTTTTGTTCACAGACAAGGAATCATCAGTGACTTTGATGGTGCATATGTACATTGATTGAATACTAGAACTAGTTCTATTTTGATGTGGCATCTTTCTGATAATTGGCTTTTTATCTGACAATTTCTTGTCGACAGATTCAATCATTTAAAATGTTGCTTTTGATGGGGTATCTTTTTTAACATTGGGTTTGTTATGCTGACAATTGGACATTAACTTTTTTTGGTTTCTTTGTTGATCATCAATTGTCTTACTGTGTCCACCATTGTAACTTGTAAAATTTTGTTATTGCAATGTTGCTGGTCCTATTTTTTACATAGTACTGCTAGTTTTTCTGGTGCTGTTTTTGAAACTGCCTTTATTTTCAAAACTCAATAGTTGTGCCAGATACACTTCTCTATCATTCACCATGTTTAAAAATTCACATTTCACATAATTTAAAGCCATAATGGGCAGCATATGCTAGAAGAAGCCTAATAGCTTCCATTTGAGCCACAGGAGCAAAGGATTCATCAAAATTTATCCTTTTTTCTTGATCATATTCTTGCGCCACTAATCTTGCTTTGTTTCTAGAAATGTCTCCATCTTCATCTAATTTGTTCTTAAAATCCCTTGGTGCCAGTCACTTTCTTTCCAATGGGATTAGGAACAAGTGTCCAAACTTGATCCTTTTCAAATTGTTGAAGTTCTTCCTCCATAGCCTTTACCCACGAAGGGTCATCAAGTGCTTCTTCAATATTCAGAGGCTCTATTTGTGATAGAAAGGCCAAATTTGTTTCTTCAATTGCCTTTCTAGAGGAGGATCGAGTTGTGACACCTTGAAAGACATCCCCAATGAAAAATTCTTGTGGATAATTTTTCAGAATCTCCATTAACGGGGTCTTAAAGATTTAGGAATAGATCCGGTTAAGCTGGAATCAATAGAACTAGTATTCCCATGGATTTCACCAGTTTCAAGAGATAAAATAGAATTATCTCTTGCAGAATTATCTGCAGCAACAGGTTCAGGATCAGGTTGCCCAGAATTATTCTTTTCTTAATTTTGGACTTCATTTTTGTTACTTTCCATTTAATTTTCTGCATCACAGTCTTCCAAAATACTTCGAACCAAGTTAGAATCATAGAAAGTAACATGTATGGACTCCTTAATGATTCTAGAATCTTGATGGTTATTGTTGTGTTAGAGGGGGTAAGAAGATGGAGATATAAGGAACTGAAAAAATAAAAAATGAATGGGAATGGAACAATGGGGGTCACGATTAGGGTTTGAGAGGGAAAGAGGATGTGTATTATTGTTATGGGTAAGGAGTGGAAGAAGGGAGGGGTATATATAGACGGGGAGAGGACGTTGGGGGTGGGAAATAAAAAGGAAAAAGAATAGGAAGGGTTAAAAAGAGGGGGTTCTATTAAAAAGGGGGAGGGTTGGTGGTTTATGGGAAAGGAGGGGATTTGGGAAAAGGGGATTGAAGTAGGGATTTGAATAGGGGGAAGATATGGGGAAGATAAAACTAATTTGATGGGAAATATGGGAAAGGAAAACTGTTAGGGACTAACAAAAAGAAAGAGAATCACGGGTGATTCTCGCTCAAAATTCAAATTCCCTAGCCAAAATTCAAAATTCAAATGCCAGCGCTAAATTCAAAATTCAAATTTCCCGTTTTCACGAACCTAGCGCTAAATGCCAGTGATGCGGCATTTGGCGTCGACCTGCCCGAACCAAAATTGTTGTGTGAAACACCCACGATGCCAAATGCCAGTGATGCGGCATTTGGCGCACAACCAAATTTTTTTTGTTTGAATTTGGAATGGCAAACTTGAGGAAAGCCAAGTTTGGCACCACCCACTCCATATGAAATTCTCCCAATGAAGTATATGTGGCGCCAAACTCCAGATTTCCAGGTTTGGCGCCACCCTTCTAGCGAAAGTCACCAAGGCATGCTTCAATTCTGGTGCCAAACTTCATATTTCCAAGTTTAGCGCCACCCCGGCAGCAAGAATCTCCCTCAAAATTCTTGTTACTAACAATCATTCTCCACTTTCACTCTCGCAGCGTCAGAGAGGCGGTAAATGAGATGCGGGAATCCTAGCTTGGCATGTGAAGAGGGGTTAGAAGCAATACTGTATATCTGATATGCGATGATGCTCTGTACATCCATATACTCTCTGTTCATGATACAGTGGATCGGTATGGCTTCTTCCATAGTGCATTCCAACAGGTTTCTAGCAGGAAGGATGGACCTTCGGATGAAGTCCAACCATCCCTTAGCCAGAGGAATGAGGTCGCAGCTCTTTAGTTAGTTCGGTCTACCATTTGAACCTATCCTCCATTGAGTTCCCGAGAGGAAAATATCAGCAAGCACTCGGTCCAACTTCTGGATTCAGTTCACTCTCTCATTGTAGCTATCCGAAGTGTGCTCAGCAAGTGGTAATTAGAGGGCTTACCGGATACTTCTTGGAGTGAAGTTAAGGACCTTCTCTCTCACTAAATTCTGATGATTCTTCTCATTCACCCCTTGGACATCTTTATAGGTGATCCAAAGGTTGCCATATAACTCTTGAACCATCAATTACCCAACATCCGTGTGCGGGTCACAAATAAAATTGCCAACTCCTCCTCTCAATTTGTAACCAAATTTTCGGATACTCGTCCAGTTTCAGTGCAAATTTTACCTTCAAAATCACGGCTCTCTTGGAAGTAACCTCAAAGAAGTGCTCCTCATGTAACTTAGAGCGGAACCTCTTTGAGTCAAAGGAGTCGGTGGCCAGTTTCTTGCCCTTTCTCTTTCTTGAAGTCTTAGTGCTTTTTGGTGCCATTGGAATAAAACAGAAAAACAACGAGCAACGCAATAACACCAAACTTGAACAATTTCTCATCCCCGGGCAAAATAAAAAAAAGCAAAGAGAAAGAGAAAAACGAGAAGAACAAAGTGGTAGTGGGCGGGTAGAAGAATGTGATGGTTATTATTGTGTTTGAGGGGTAAAAAGATGGAGGTATAAGGAATTGGAAAAATAGAAAAAATTCAAAAAGAAAAGGGAAGGGAACAATGGGGTCACAGTTGGGGTTTGGGATGGAAAGGGAATGTGTATTGTTATTGTGGGTAAGAAGTGGAAAAAGGGAGGGGTATATATAGATGGGGGAGGGGACGTTGGGTTTGGGAAAGAAAAAGGAAAAAGAATAGAAAGGGTAAAAATAGGGAGGTTCGGTCAAAAAGGGGTCCGGTTGGTGGTTTATGGGAAAGGAGGGAATTTTAGAGAAGGGGGATTGACGTGGGGATTTGATTGGGGAGAAGATATGGGGAAGATGAAACTGATTTGATGGGAGATATGGGGAAGGGAAACTATCAGGAGCTAACAAAAAGGAAGAGAATCACGGGTGATTCTCGCTCAAAATTCAAATTTCCTAGCCAATGCTCTGTTTTCACGAACCTGGAACCAAAGGCCAGTGATACGGCATTTGGCGCCGACTCCCGAACCAAAATTGTTGTATGAAATGCCCACGACACCAAACACCAGTGATGCGCGTTTGGCGCCCAACCAATAATTTTTTTTTTAATTTGGGGCGCCAAACCTGAGGGAAGCTAAGTTTGGCGCCACCCACCCTACATGAAACTCTCCCAATGACGTATATGTGGTGCCAAACTCCAGATTTCCAAGTTTGGTGCCACCCTTCCAAAAAAAGTCACCAAGGAATGCTTCAATTCTGGTGCCAAACTTCATATTTCCAAGTTTGGCGCCACCCTGGCAGCAAGAAGCTCCCTCAAAATTCGTTATTGGCGGCACCCCTCCAGTGGCTAATTTCTTGAGACACGTGTATGTACTCCCCTGGCCGAATGTACTCCCCTCCAGAGTGGTCTGAAATCCTTTTTGGTTATATCTGTTCCTATTTTAAACACTCTGCATGACCAAAACACTCGTAGAAAGAAGAAAAACTATAAGAAATTAAAAAAAACTAAATAAATCAAAACAAACAAAAAATCTAAGGATATGGATGATTGGGTTGTCTCCCAACAAGCACTTTTTTAACGTCACTAGCCTGACGGTCAGCTCTGCTAAGTCAGCAGATGAGCGGACCTCTGACAATCAACCTCACCTCCAAGATAGTGCTTTAGCCTCTGGCCATTGACAGTGAACCTCCTATCAGAGTTTTCTTCTTGGAGTTCCACATGACCATACGAGACATTCTGGTTACCACAAACGGTCCTGACCACTAGGACTTCAGCTTTCTAGAAAAGAGCTTGAGCCTTGAATTAAATAATAAGACTTTTTGGCTTGGGTCAAATGCTCTGGTGGCTATCTTCTTATCATGCCACATCTTTGTCTTCTCTTTATAGAGCTTAGCATTCTTGTTAGCCGAGTTTCTGAATTCATCAAGCTCATTCAGTTGAAGGAGCCTCTTTTCTCCTGCAGCTTTGGCATCAAAGTTCAGGAACTTTATTGCCCAGTATGCTCTGTGCTCCAACTCTACTGGCAAGAGACAGACTTTGCTGTAGACCAACTGATATGGGGACATGCCAATAGGAGTCTTGAATGCCGTCCAGTATGTCTAGAGAGTATCATCAAGCTTCTTAGCCTAGTCCTTCCGTGAAGTATTAACGGTCTTTTCCAGAATCCTTTTGAGTTCTCTATTAGAAACCCTGACTTGTCCACTTATCTGTGGGTGATAGGGGGTTGTCACTTTATGATGAACTCCATACCTCTGCAGAAGAAAGTCCAGCTGCTTGTTGTAGAAGTGGCTTCCTCCATCATAAATCAGTGTCCTTGGGACACCAAATCGGCTGAAGATATATCTCTAAAGAAAGCTCAGCTCCACCTTGGCATCTTTAGTGGGTAAATCTACCGTTTCCACACACTCGGACACATAGTCAACCACCACCAGAATGTAATTATTTGAGTATGAGGGTGGGAAAGTGATAAACCCCAATTTTGCGATTTATCTTGTGCTTAATTTAGGGGATTTTATCAACTTATCTCACATTTATTCAATAAAATAGCATGGTTTTGTAATTCTTCCTAAATTTGTTCTTACGTGTGAAAACATATTTTTTAGGCCTTAAAATAGCTAAATTTAATTCACCTTAATTACATTCGATGCCTTGAATGTTTGTTGAGTGATTTCAGATTCATAAGGCAAGTATTGGATGGAAGAAGTGAAGAGAAAAGCATGCAAAGTGGAGAATTCATGAAGAAATGAGTATTTGGAGTATTCAGAGCAACGCGCACGCGTGGTATGACGCGTACGCGTGAGAAGAAAACACCAGACAACACGTACGCATGGGCCATGCGTACGCGTCACAGCAGGCACGTGACCTCATTAAAGTGAATTTGCTGGGGCGATTTCTGAGCTTCCCAGGCCCAAATCCAACTTGTTTATGAGGCTATTTCATGCAGAATTGAAGATTAGACAAAGGGGGAGCAATTAGTTTTAGGTTAGCATCATGTAGGTTAGTTTTCTAGAGAGAGAAGCTCCATCTTCTCTCTAGAATAGGGTTCTTAGGTTAATTCTCATCTTAGATCTAGGTTTAATTTCTTGTTTTCATCTTGTTTCCTTTATAATTTCTTATTCTTATATCTTTGTTCTTCTTAGTTTTCTTGTTAATTTCCCTTTTATGTCTCTTTTTATGTCGATGAACTCTTGTTGGATTTGGATTTCCTTTAATGCAATTTATGTTTTATGTTCTTTTATTGTTTAATTGAGTTATTATTCCTACTTTTCTTGTATTGAGTAGTTGTAGAATTTATATTTCTTGCAATTTCACCATGGTTTCTTTTTATGCCTTCCAAGTGTTTGACAAAATGCTTGGTTGGATGTTAGAGTAGATTTTTAAGCATTCTTGGCTTGGAAAGAGAAATTAGGCAATCTTGAGTCATGAACACCCAACTTATGTTGGTGATCTAGAGTTTTTAGTTAATATCATTTTCATTGACGCTAATCTTTTGCTAATTCAATTAGTAAGTTGATTAGGACTTTTGGATTGAGATTAACTAGTCTTATTTAACCTTCTCTCATGTGAAGATAACCTTATACTTACTTCCATTGTTGGAGATGACTAAATAGGATAAATTCTTGTTAATCATTGTATGACTAGGATAGAAAGTCTATACTCTCAACCTTTGTCATGAATGTCTCTCTTTAGTTAATTGTTTTCTTTAATTGTTTGCCTTACTTTTTCTTTTTATTTACTTTCTTGCCCCTTTTACTAACCCACCCCTTGATACCATAACCAATAATATGCATACCTCACTGCAATTCATTAAGAAGATGACTCGAGGTTTAAATACTTCGGTTACTTTTATTCGGTTGGACTTGTGACAACCAAACACAAATTAAACTTTGATTTGAACATTGTTTGTCGGTTGGAAACTATACTATCAACTGAATTAATTTGTGCGAAATTCCTAACAGACAATAATGCTCTCATCGCCGTTGCCGGGGAATTGCAATGTGTGTTTGTTATTAGTTATTATATATATGTGAATATTGTGAATATGTTTGCCTTTTGTTTCTTTGTTAGTTTTTGCTAGTTTTAGGATTTGGTTTTCTTTGTTTCTTATTAAATTTTGTTTTCATTTGCTCTTGCTACTATGAATTCTCATCCCTTTGGCTATGAGCTTGGTTCTAAATATGTTGTAGGAAGTGGAAACTACAATGACAATATGCATCAAGGATGGAACAATCAAAGATGGGAGGAGCCTCAGGGAATTAATCAACCTTCATGGTAACAACCTCCACCTATGCACTATGATCAAGAGCCATACCATGATGCATGCCAATCTAATGTGTGTGGTGACCCTCATTGTGGTTGTCAACCACAATCACCATATGCTTATGAACCCCCTCCTCAACATTGTCAACCACCATACTCACAAGCCTCATACCACCATTCACCTCCATATGATCTTAACTTATACCCACCATACCAACCACCATATCAACCATACCTAGAACCACCATATTCCCAACACCAATTCTCCCAAGAATCACCAATTTCATATACACCACCTCAAGACTTTTACCAATATGAACTACCTTCCAACTACAACACCTTTCCCTCAAACAATAAACCCTCTCTTCCTACACCGCCCCTAATGGACGAAGCTCTCCATGCCCTCATGATAGAACAAAGATATATTAGCTCTTATATCCAAAGGCAACAAGAGGAGATGCAAAAGGAGTTCAAGAAGCTAGAAGCCAAGATTGCTACCATGGCGAAAGCCGTTAGCAACATGGTCTCATCCCACCTAAGCTTATGCGATCGAGGCACTCCCATTGTCGAATGTGGAGAAGAAACCCAAGAGCATAGTGAGAGAGTGAACGTGAAGCTTCAAGGTGAAGAAGAGGAGTTGAAGCAAGAAGTGCAACAAGAGGAGGAAGTAAAGATAATTGAACCAAAGGAAGTGGTTGAAGATTTAGGAGATGTTGGATGCAAGGAGGAATCTCAAGTTGAAGAGCCTTCTTCCATGGAGCTTGGGAGTGATGTTAAGGAGAATAGTGCACAACCTCCAAGGTACAATGTGATTGAAGAATTGGAAGAAGTGGGGCAAGCAACAAGTTCCCCTATTTATGATGATTCCATATCAACATATGATTCTTTTGAGTTTAATGAATTCTTCCCCATTGAACTTGGAATTGATGATGAAGTAGATTTTACTCAACCTCCAAGATATGATTTGAGTGATGGGAAAGAGCTAGAAGACATTGGTGAAGAACAATTTGAACTTGAGGAAGCTTGGTAAGAGGTAGAGCATGAAGTATCTTGTTAAGTGGTGGAAGCCCCTAGAAGAGGATGGACGGGAGTGGAACATGCCATATCAAGATCATTGGGGACTCCTCCACCTAAGTCACCATCCGATCCTTCATTTGAGTGGGTAAAGCTCATTACTCTTACCTTTATTATCCCACTTGAATTTGGTTTGCTTAAAACGGATGGCCAACTTAGGGCGCTTTGTGGAATGAAGCATAAGAGGAGGATATTTAGTGGTTGGCGTTGTAAGTCTAGGCTCATTAGGGATGGAAGCTCAAAATTGAGGAGCAAAAGTTGGATTAATGCTCAATTGGATGGGTCTAGGAGGATACTTTGGTACCTTAGTGAGAATTTGGCTTGCCTACCACCTGTAGGGAATTACCATGATCAACTCAAAGACAGGTGTGAAAACAAAGTGTGGGATCCTCACCAAAGAGATCATGAAGACCAAAATCCCAAAGGACTTCAAACCCCCTAACATGACTCTATACGATGGCACAACAGACCCCAGCCATCATCTCAGTAATTTCAGAAGTCGAATGTACCTCACTGATGCCTCAGATGCAGTCCGCTGCAAAGCCTTCCCGACTACCTTAACAAAGACAGCAATTAGATGGTTCGATAACCTACATCCAAGGTCCATCTCAAGCTTTGACGATTTGGCCAAAAAGTTTCTAGCCAGATTCTCCATCCAGAAAGACAAAACTAAGCATGCCTCGAGTCTATTAGGAATCAAGCAAGGAGATCGGAAAAGTCTCTGCAGCTACATGGAAAGATTCAATAAAGTATGTCTGGACATACAAAGTCTGCCCACTGAAGCCGCCATTATGGGTCTCATCAACGGCTTACGAGAGGGACCTTTTAGTCACTCAATATCGAAAAAATATCCCACGTCCCTGAATGAAGTGCAAGTACGAGCAGAGAAATGCATCAACATGGAGGAAAACTCTCGACTAGGAGAGACCTCAAAATCGGGATTCTACTACTCCTCCCGGGATAAGGACCAAGAGTCCAAGAAAAAAGAAGACCAGCATGGAGAAAAGATCAAGAAATATCACAATTACATCCCTCTTCGGGTGTCTGTTGTAGATGTCTATCGAGAAATCTGCCATACTGAAAAGATACCCTCAGCTCGCCCACTTAAACCCAAGAAAGGAGGAGGAAATCGGGCTATGGAATACTAAAGAATACCATCGAATCTATGGACATTCCACCAACGAATGCTTCGACTTGAAAAATGTCATAGAAAAACTGGTAAGAGAAGGAAAACTAGATCGGTATTTAGCCAGCCAAGTAGACAAACCAAGAAAAAGAAGAAGGGACGAAGATGTCGGACGAACTGAACGACCACCTCGTACACCAGAGAGACATGTACACATGATACACGGAGGATTCGCGGGAGGAGAAATCTCTAAATCATCTCGCAAAAGACATCTCAAAGAGGTATATCATGTTGAGGGAGGAGAAGAAGCACCCGACATCCCCACTATCACTTTTACTAAAGAGGATGCAGCAGGCATCATCTCGGGACATGACGATCCCATGGTCATCACTATCATATTGGCCAACGCTAATCTCCACCGCATACTAGTAGACCAGGGAAGTTTGGCCGACATCTTATTCAAAACCGCCTTCAATAAACTCGGCCTGGAAGAAAAAGAACTCAGAGCATATCCAAACAGCCTATTCGGGCTGGGAGACACTCCAATCCAACCACTTGGATACATCTCACTACACACAACCTTTGGAAAAGGAAACCGGTCAAGGACACTCAATATAGACTACATCGTGGTCGACGTGAGTTCAGCCTACAATGCCCTAATAGGTCGAACAACGTTAAATAAGCTCGGCGCAGTAGTCTCGACTCCACACCTGTGCATGAAGTTCCCAACCACAGAAGGAATAGCTACGATAAAAGCAGACCAGAAGATGATGCGCCGCTGTTACAACGAAAGTCTAAACCTTAGAGGTAGAGGAGAAGAATTCCACACCATCAAACTCGGGGGAGTTCGAGGGCGGGAAGAACTTCGGCCACAACCCGAAGGCGAAATAGAAAAAGTCCAGATCAGAGATGTCCCAGACAAAACAACTAATATCGGCACAATCCTAAAAGGAGACGTAAAGGAGTCACTCATACAGTTCTTAAGAGACAATGTCGACCTCTTTGCATGGAAGGCCGCAGACATACCGGGCATAGACTCCAAGTTAATGTGCCACAAGTTGGAAGTTTTTTCAGGATCTCGGCCAGTACAGCAGAGACGTAGAAAGCTCAGACCAGAACGATCCTAAGCTGTGGAAGAGCAGGTACAAGCTCTACTGGAGGCAGGATTCATAAGAGAAGTTAAGTACCCACTATGGCTAGCTAATGTTGTCCTGGTGAAAAAATCAAATGGGAAGTGGCGGAAAAGATCCTTATCCACTCAACAAAGCCTGCCAAAAAGATCCTTATCCACTCCCAAGTATCGACGCCCGGGTGGATGCTTCCTCCGGATACAAATACCTCTCATTTATGGACGCCTATTCGGGATACAATCAAATCCCGATGTACCCATCTGACCAAGAAAAAACCTCATTTTTGACCCCGAAAGCAAACTACTGCTACATCGTCATGCCATTCGGACTCAAAAACACAGGAGCCACTTATCAAAGATTAATGAATAAGGTCTTCGCAGACCACATCAGGAAAATCATGGAAGTCTACGTGGACGACATGTTAATAAAAACACAAAGTGAAGAATCGTTACTGTCTGACCTCACCCAAGTATTCGACACTATAAGAAGGCATGGTATGCGACTTAACCCTGCAAAATGCACCTTCGCAGTAGAAGCTGGCAAATTCTTGGGTTTTATGCTCACAAAGAGGAATTGAGGCAAACCCGGATAAATGCCAGGCTATACTCAACATGAAGAGTCCGACCAGCATTAAAGAGGTACAACAACTCAATGGAAGATTAGCAGCCTTGTCCAGATTTCTAGCTGGATCGGCAATAAGATCTCTCCCCTTCTACGCCACTCTAAGGAAGGGAATGAGGTTTGAATGGACAACAGCGTGCGAGCAGGCCTTCCAGGATTTCAAAAAGTTCCTAGGACGGCCACGTATTCTAACTCAACCACGGGAGGGAGAACCACTTGTGTTGTATCTCGCCGTAGGAAATCGGGCAGTAGCCTCAGCACTGGTCAGAGAAGACGAAAGTGGACAACAACCTATACTTCATCAGCAAGGCACTACAAGGGTCTGAACTGAACTACCAAAAACTAGAAAAATTTGCCTATGCTCTCATACTCACATCTCGACGACTTCGTCCGTATTTCCAAGCCCACATCATCAAGATTCGGACCAACCAACCCATAAAAGGCATTCTGCAGAAAACAGACTTAGCAGAAAGAATTTTACAATGGGCAATCGAATTGTCCGAATTCGACCTTCAATACGAAACTCGGACAGCCATCAAATCACATTATTTAGTCGACTTCATTGCCGAGTTTACAGACACCCCGAAAATCCCCACAGAATGGAACCTTTACATAGACGGTTCCTCCAATAAAATCGGAAGTGGCACATGTGTGATAATCGAAAGCAACCAGGGAACTCAAATTGAACTTTCCCTCAAATTCGGGTTCCCTGCTTCGAACAACCAAGCCAAGTATGAGGCACTACTAGCTGGTTTGAAGCTGGCTAAGGAGGTTGGAGCTCAAAAGCTTGTCATCTTCAGTGACTCACAAATAGTCACCTTACAAATAACAGGGAGCTACCAAGCCAAGGACCCCACCATGAAAAAATACTTAGACAAAACCAGGGAACAGCTCGGACAACTCGGGAAATATGAGGTCCGCCACATACCCCGAGAACAGAATGCTCGAGCTGATGCACTCTCAAAACTAGCCAGCACCAAACCAGGGGGCAACAATAGAAGCCTCATCCAAGAGATGCTGCAAAACCTGTCAATCTCGGAAGAAGAAAAGGTCCTAGCCATAACAGGTCTAGATCAAGGATGGATGACTCTCATAATTAATTACCTCAAAATAGAAACACTCCCTACAGATAAGAAGGAGGCAAAGAGATTAAAATGGGAGGCTCAATACTACACCATCATAAACAATACTCTATACAAGAGAGGGATTTCAACACCACTATTAAAATACGTGCCGACTTCTAACACAAAGGAAATCTTAGAAGAAGTACACAGTGGCATCTGTGGCAACTATCTCGGAGCACAAGCCCTCACCAAAAAAGTACTCTGGGCCGGATTCTATTGGCCAACTTTGCAAAAAGAAGCAATGGAATTCGTAAAGACATGTTCACCATGTCAGAAGCACGCTAATTTTCATATCGCCCCTCCAGAGGAGCTCATCAGTGTAACCTCACCCTGGCCATTTGCAAAATGGGGACTCGACCTCCTTGGGCCGTTCCCTCAGGGATCAGGACAGGTCAAATTCCTCATCGTTGGGGTAGATTATTTTACAAAATGGATTGAGGCAGAGCCCCTGGCCAACGCCACTGCTCAAAGAAGTCAAAAAATATCATATAGAAATATTATCACAAGGTTTGGGGTCCCATACTCCATCACAACAGATAATGACACTCAATTCACAGACACATGCTTCAGAAAATTGGTGGCCGACTTGAAAATAAAGCACCAATTTACATCCGTAAAACATCCCCAGGTCAATGGATAGGCAGAAGCCACCAATAAAGTTATATTAGCCGGGCTAAAACGGAGATTACAGGATGCAAAGGGAGCCTGGGCTGAAGAGCTCCCATAGGTCCTATGGGCATATCGAACAACTCCACACTCCACCACAAAGGAATCACCTTTCCGATTAGCTTACGGAATGGAGGCAATGATCCCAGTGGAGATCGAAGAAGGATCACCCAGAGTAATCTACTACAATAAAGAGGCCAATTCCCTACTTCAAAAGGAGGAACTCGACCTACTTCCAGAAATTCGAGAAAAAGCTCGGATCAAGGAAGAGGCGTTAAAACGTCGAATGGCCTCGAGATACAACCGAAAAGTAGTACAGCGAGGTTTTGCTGAGAACAATCTCGTTTTAATCCGAAATGATATCGGAACAAGTTGACCTGGAGAAGAAAAGCTAGCAGCAAACTGGAAAAGACCCTACCGAGTCCTAGAAGTACTCGGAAAGGGATACTACAGGGTGACCAAACTAGAAGGGCGAGAGCTACCAAGGTCGTGACATGCCTGCAACCTAAGAAGGTATTATAGTTAGAGGTAATAAAGATCTTAGGTCAGAGTGCACTCTTTTTCCTGAAAAGGTTTTTTAACGAGGCACCAAGCCAAGATCTGTAAAATTGCCCTGCTGGGTAAACACCCACATGTGTATATTTGCATATTTTCTATTTCGAATAAAGTTTTTTCAGATTTTCTACAAATCCTCTCTATCAAGACGCATTAATCTGAAACGCAAAATTCATCGCCCAATTATAAAGCTACAGATCGGCAGAAAGTGAAAATCAAATTCACTGCTCGATCACGATAAATACCAACAAAGATGAAAACCAAATTCATCAAAAGGTCGACCAAACGGGGATCAAACCCAACCTCTACAAAATCGGCAAATATGAAAAGGCAACAAAAATAGAATAATGCAAGAAGTTATCGAAAGTGATCCACAGAAAGGACTTGACGAGGTTTTAATAAAAATGGGTTGCTAAAAATAACTTAAAGACAGGCCGACGAAAAGAAGTCGGACCAGTCGACCACAATAACCAAAGTTATGAAAAGTAAATTCCTGAAAAGAGGTCTGGCCAGCCCTAAAAAAGAGGATTACTAAAAATAACTTAGAAGGGACCGACGTGATGAAGTCGGCCCAACAATATCACAGAGTTATAAAATTAAATCCCTAAAAGAGACCCGACAAGGGTCCAAGTAAAGAGGATTGCTAAAAATAACTTAGAAGGGATCGACATGATGAAGTCGGCCCAACAATATCATAGAGTTATAAAAGTAAATCCCTAAAAGAGACCCGACAAGGGTCCAAGTAAAGAGGATTGCTAAAAATAACTTAGAAGGGACCGACGTGATGAGTCGGCCCAACAATATTACAGAGTTATAAAAGTAAATCCCTAAAAGAGACCCGACAAGGGTCCATGTAAAGAGGATTACTAAAAATAACTTAGAAGGGACCAACGTGATGAAGTCGGCCCAACAATATCACAAAGTTATAAAAGTAATCCATAAAAGAGACCTGACAAAGGTCCAAAAGAAATGGATTACTAAAATAACTTAGAAGGGACCGACATGATGAATTCAGCCCAACAAAATTGCAAAGTTATAAAAAGTAATCCATAAAAGAGACCTGACAAAGGTTCAAATAAAATAGATTACTAGAAATAACTCAGACGAAGTCATCCCAACCAAGATGCCAAAAGTTATAAAAAAGGTAAATCCATAGAAGAGACTTAACAAATGTCCAAACAAAATGGATTACTAGAAATAACTTCAGGCCAAAATGAAGAAGTCGGCCGACAGAAGGCATACAAGTTGGACCCAGAAATCCACGACCTCAAAAGAATCAAGCTACAAGTATGAAAGTACAAAGGCAATCAAAAGAGGTCGGATAACAAGGCTCCAACACTCCCAAGAACCTAAGAGGTGTCAGATAGGTGCAGACAATCATATCACAAAAGAAACAAGGTTATAATAATAATAGACTCAAGAGGCCACCTGAAGTCGACCTCAAGAGGCTTGAAAAACTACTTTTGTTTTTTTCAAAACGAGGTTGCTAAAAAAGCAACTAAAGTGTCCAGAGTCAAAAACAAAACCACCAAATTACAAAATAAAAGAGTTCAAGGCCCACAGGCCGGGCTATACACAAATACATCAGAAATAATTAGAGAGAATCCAAAGACTTCCCAGTAGCAGCATCCCGAGGTGAGGGAGGACGAGTCTGAAGAGGTACTGCATCTACTGTCCCATCATCCCGGTTCAAGATCCGGACATCGGGATCAGACTCAGGCTGACTAGCTTCAGCTGCCAGAGTTGAAGAAGGCGGGGCAACGAAGACTTTGGCAGAAGGCACAGGGGGAGGGTCGACATCATCATCATCAGCAGGGTCATCTGGGACATTCTTACCATCTTTTACAATGTTGTCCAAGCTGAAAAGAGTAAGGTCAAGCTCGGGCACAAGAACTCGAACTTGATCCTTTAAATTCTCATAAGCAGCATTTACACTGCCTACAAGATGACCCTGGAGCTCGGCGTAATTAGCTCGGGCAGACTCTAAATCCTCCCTAAGACCCATCATCTCCCTATAAGTTGTGACATAGCTCTCCTTATGCTTGACAAACCCCAATTTGAGGGTTTATCTTGTGCTGATTTCAGGGGTTTTATCAATGATTCCACACACTTTCTATATGAAAATACAAGATTTTGCACTCCTCTCTTAGTTTCGCCTCATGAATGAAAACATGCTTATTTCGCACTAAAACAGATACATTTCTAATCTTCTCTTAGTGCCATTCGATACCGTGACTTGTGTGCTAAGTGGTTTCAGGATATAGAGTAGGAATGGACCGAAAGAGAGAAAGAAGACGGGTACGAAGAAAGGAAGCATGAGGATTAAGCCTTGGGAATTTCTGCATGGGCGCTTGCGCGCACCTTGCGCGCCCGCGCGGATAGGGCTACGTGGAGCCGAAGCCAAGAGCCGGCTTGAGAAGCGACTAAGCCAGGATCTTCATGGGCGCGCACGCGTACATCACGCCTCCGCGCACATTGCAAGACGTCTCAACGGCGCGTGCGCGTACCTTGCGCGTGCGTGCCGATTTGCGAACATGATTTTTAAGAAGTCACGTGACTTAGGCATGGAGGCAGTTAAGGATCCCACTTTTGGAGAAGTACCTTGGCGGGAAAAGCTTAAGAAGACCAAAGGAGCAAGGGTTAAAGAGACTTTTAGTTCATTTTTTTTTTTTGGGAGAAGAGAGAGTTAGTTACACTTTTTTGGAGAAGAAGAGGGAGATTCCAAGCTTCACTAGGGTTCATCCTCTTCTAATTTCTGAATTTTCAATGACTTTTTGGTGAGATCCATTACAATTCTCACTCCACTTTGTTCATGTCATAGATTTCCTTCTCCAATTTCAAGTAGTAGATACAATTGATCAATTCTCATAGATCTAGAATTCAACTTTGTAATTTTGGATTTCATCTCTATTTTGGATTTTCATTGCTACTCTTTGAGACTTGTTGTTAGATCTTTGTGTTGCAATACTTTCAATTCAACCTTTCTTCTCATTTTACTATGACTTTCCTTCTTGCTCATCACATGTTTGATAAAATGACAACACTAGTTATGGAGTAGAATTTTCACACTTGGCATAGGGTTTGGTCCTTGGAAGAAGTTGAATAGTTGTATCAATAGTTGATTTAGAATTAGGGATTGCTAGTTGGCTTGGAGTGCACTAAAGCTAGATTCCCATAAGGTGAAGCTAGGACTTGTGACTCAAGTTGATTGCTTTCATTTGACTTTCCTCTATACCTAGGGGATAACTAAATGAAGCAAAGCCTAATTGTATCAACATTGAAAGGACTATAAGGATAGAATTTCCAATGCCAACCCTAAGCCAAGTCTTTTGATAATTGATTGTTTGTTTCTCATTACTTGCTAAAACCTACAAAGGATTCCAACAAGGCTTACTAAATCAATAAGATGCATACTTTGGCAATTCCAAGGGAGAACGACTCGGGAGACTAGTACTCTCGGATATAGATTGTAGATTTGTTTGATGAAGGATTTTGCGTCGGTTTAGACTATACTACGATTGATCATTTGATAATTTCTATACCGGCAAAAAAAAATTCATTCGTCAATGCTTCAGCGCCATATCTTCAGAGAACTTGGCAGAAGCCGCCAAAGCAATAGCCTGAGTCTTCTCCCCCTCCAACTCTTTCTCCAACTTGGCAACTTTCACCTCGAGCTCTTCCTTCAAATACTTCATCCGGTCAAACTCTGATTTGGCCTCCTCCATAAAGGCCTTCGTCACATAGATAGGAAGATATTGGGCAGTTTGATACAAAGCTGCTCCCATATGTGCCATTTTGATGCTGCTCCGAGTAATGAAATCCAAATCACGAAGAAGAGAGACATCGTCAGTAGGAATAACACCATAAAGAGCAATCTGCTGATCGACAAACCCAACGGCATCAAAGTCAGGGGCATCAAGATTGAAGGGCTCAACAGTCCTTTGCCTTTTGGGAAGAGGGCCGGCAGAGGGAAAAGAGGTAGCAGTGGAAGTCTGGGAGGGATCAACTAAACGGACCTGAGATGTATGGATCATCTTCCTCGGCGCAGTAGTATTCAAAACAGGCTTCTTGGGAGGAATCTGGGAAGACCCTTCCCCAGCAACCTTACCCAAGATGTGCTGCGCTGCTGTAGCTTTTCTCGCCTTCTTAAAGACCTTCATAGATTCGTTGTTTTTAATCATTTCTGAAAATACACAAGAAACTAAGTTATAAACTGGAAGAAAAATGAGCTCGACAAAAATAAAACAAGTACAACAAATATCAAGGAAGTCGACCCCTACCTAGTTCAGTTTGGAGAAGTAAGGGATCTCCTAAAAATTTCTTAGTATCAAGATGGGGAGGCTGTCCCCAGTTTTCTTCTAACTTGGTTACAAAAGCTTGCTCAATTTCGTCCAACATCTCCCAGGTGTACCTAGACACCACCACATTCCTTTGCCATTCTAAAGGAAAGCTGGGCTCGCCATTCTCATCCAAAAAGAAAGGTCGAGCTCCTTCAATAGCTCGGACCTTAAAAAAGTAATTCTTAAAATCCCTGAAAGACTCATCATACATGGAAAAAACTTTGTGTCCTTGGACAGACCTGAAAGAAATCCAAAAAGCTTTCTTTTTGGTAGTCCCAAGCTTGGTCAACACAAAGAGGTACAAAAAGAGGGTTTGAGAAGGTTTAACATCAAATTCTTGACAAAGAAATTGAAAAATTTTGATAAATCCCCATGAGTTCGGATGAAGCTGAGATGGAGCCATGTTACACGACCACAACAGGTCGGTCTCAAAACGGGTGAAAGGAAGGGTGATTTTCATTTGGCTAAAAAAGAAGTCGTATGCATAAAAGAAGGGACGCTCCCCCTGGGTTGGAATAGGGAAGCAAACCCTTTCATCAGAATCAGGTGCTACCAATTCATAGTTGCTCTCTTGATCTCTACTACTACATATTCGATGATGTTTTCTAAGCTCCGCACAGAATTCAGAGTTAACTACAGAAACACATAGCAGAATGAGGGAGTCCAGCCAATCGGACATACCCTCAGGAACCTTGGAAGACGTCTCGACAATATTTTTGCGAGAAGACATGGTCAACTAGTCCTACAGCCAGAAAAAAAAATGGATTACTAACCAAAACAGCTCGGACAAAAAGAAATCAGCTCGACAAACATAACTAAGAGCAACACAGACAGTAAAAGGAAGGCCTCAAGACGCACACCAAGGTCTAGGGTCATCCTTTGGAGGCAGGGACAGAATAAAGTCTACGAAGGCTACATCCCAACAAAACTCTCAGTGAAGAAAATAATCTCCTTTCAAATAAGCAACAACATGAATCAGAGCAAGCCATCAGAAAAAGAATATCTTCTACAAGTCTATCACTAAAGAAACCTTTCAACATGGCAAAATCATCAAAGGCGCAATCCTTTTCAAGAGTCAAACAGTTTATCATCCCAAAAATGACAAAAGCAGTAACAACATTTTTCAAAACCCTAAGTATGACAACTAACATGAAAAAGCGAAGGAACCTACAAATTAAAGAAGCCCTTAAACAGCAGAAACGATCAGACACAGCAAGCAAAGGAAGATTCAAACTTCCACAAAAGCCAAAACGAAACTATAAAAAGAAATGGCGCAAAGGAAGATAGGAAACCAACCTGCAGCGAAGAAGGAATGGTGAAGCAATCAGGATTCTGAAACAACAAACAAAACCACGCTAACGATCGCCTTCTCGAGAAAAGAAGAGGAAAGCACGAAAAAACAGCAACAGAGAAAGTAAGGAGAAAAGAGAAGTTGCAGTAAGCAAGGAGAAAGGAAATGGAAGCAAAAGGCTTTGTGAAAAATTCAAAATGAGGAAAGGAAACAGCGAAGGTGGGAGTTAATGGGTTTTTAAAACCCACGCACGTTCCCAAGAAAAGTGCAAAACGTGCGCTACAAGGAGAAACGTTTCGCATTTTAAGCTACTTAAATGAAGTTCCACAAACAGACCCAATAAAAGAATGCTCGAGTCCGGCTTCCCCAAAAGAGATCGAAGTTATAAAAAACTCGACTCCAAAAGAAAGACCGAGCTCGAGCAGGGACACTGTTCATACCCTGGGTCGAGCTGTCCGACCCAGGATGTTGTAAACGACAGGATCACCCGACCTCTTCTCAAAGAGGTCGGCCAAATCGCCAGAGGAGCCCAAATAAGGGCCCAAACAGAGGAACACGACCCAAATCCAAAGGCAACCCAAAGCCTAGAGAGATAAGGGCGGTTCCCTTGAAGATAAGATGACTTCACTCAAAGATAAGATAAGATAACTATCTTATCTCCAGAAAGGTCACTCCACACCATTATAAATACACTGGAGTACCCAGGTATAACTCATACTCTGATTCTACAAAAAACCTGCTTAATACCCTTGCTAACTTAAGCATCGGAGTCCCTTGCAGGTACCCCTACCCTCCAGTGACAAAGGATCAGCAGCATAGCCAGTCCAACAAGTCGGACGCGACAACTCCGGCCGTCACCCATCAGCCGGACCCGTCATCGCCGACCGATACAGAAGATCTCATCCAAGATCGACCTACAGTTTCAGGTAACCATCGGAACAGCGGCCTTCCATGCAAAGAGGTCGGCATTATCCTTTAGGAACTATATTAGAGACTCCTTTAGGTCTCCCTTTAAGGATGCCCCGACATTTGTCGTTTTATCCCGGGCATCCCCGATTTGGACCTCTTCTGTCTTGCCTTCAGGTTGTGGACAAAATTCCTCACGAGCTCGAACTCCCCCGAGTTCAATAGTGTTGACTTCCTCTCCTTTGGGGTTGCCTTTAAGGTTCAAACTTTCATTGTAACAGCGTCGCGCAATTTTTTGGTCTCCTTTTATCGTGGTGATCCCTTCCGGAGTTGGGAACTTCACGCACAAATGTGGAGTTGAAACTACTGCGGCGTGCTGGTTCAGCGTTGTCTGACCTATTAGGGCGTTGTAAGATGAGCTCACGTCGACTACGATGTGGTCTATGTTGAGTGTCCTTGACCGGGTTCCCTTTCCAAAGGTTGTGTGTAGTGAGATATATCCAAGTGGTTGGATTGGAGTGTCTCCCAGTCCGAACAAGCTATTCGGATATGCTCTGAGCTCCTTTTCTTGCAAACCGAGTTTGTCGAAGACGGATTTAAACAAGATATCCGCAGAGCTTCCTTGGTCTACCAGTGTTCTGTGGAGATTAGCGTTGGCTAATATCTATAACAATATATAAAGCCAAGACAGAGAGTTGACCATGACTTTGGTGTCCAATTTTTTTGGACTATATTAACCCTACAATAAACTATTTCATAAAGCAAATTATAAGGACAAAATCTATAACAATATATAAAGCCAATACAGAGAGTTGACCATGACTTTGGTGTCCAATTTTTTGGACTATATTACCTCTACAATAAACTATTTCATAAAGCAAATTATAAAAACAAAATAGACATAAAATTTGTTTTGAAAAATCTAATAACTTCCCGCTAAAATAAAAACAGATTTGTTACTTCTATAACTATAATAACACATCTTCTATTGCCTCCATCCACTGCAGTTTAGTTTTTACTTTTCTATATTTGTCTTGCTGTTCTGTTATTCTCCTTTCTTCAACACTCTTGCCTCCATCCTCTTCCATTGCCTTCATCCACTGCAGTTGCAAATTTTCTTCAGTTGCAGCAGTTACTACTTTTACGCGTAACATTCACTTATATCTCTTCTTCTCTTTAGTTTATTTATCTAATCTATATTTTCAGTTATTTCTCTGCCTTTTTAATTTATTCCCAACTTTTGACATATGAAAATAGTACTATATCACCTTTTATTTTTATCAATTTAATGTAAAAAGAAATAATTTTTTTAGTCTTATCAATTTGATGCAGAAAGAAAACCGTTTCTTTTTATTTGATATCTGTTTTTATGTTTTTTTATATGTCTTTGACTATCAATGATTGAATGAAAATTTCATAAATATTTTGTTATTTTTTTAATTGCTTTGCAATAATTTTTTTAATTTTCTAAAATATTGATTATGTAGAGTATTATATTCGAAATTTGAATACATAAATATTTACTTTGAAATTAAATTAAATTATTAATTTTGTCTACCACAATATTATTTGTTTTGCATATTGGCTAAGTTATTTGATTGGCATATACATAGGACGCAAGAAAATTCGCACCTATCAAAGATTCGTTAAAAAACATTAATATGTTAATTTCCTAAACTATCTAAGTACTGGATTTGATATTAAATTATATAGAGTAGTAGGTTTGACATTTATTAATTTCCTAAATTGTATTGCAAGAAAATTAATTAATTTAATATTATTCATTTGTCACATAATTAACATATAAAAAATAAAAAAACCTACACCTACCAATGGTAGAATGAAAAATTCTCACACATATTTTGTTAATTTTTTTTATTTGTAATCTATTTTACATTGGATAATATTATTTTTTATTAATTATTAGTTCGACAGATGACACAATAAATGTAGCAATATAAGAACTTTGTTAATTGATTTTTCAAATAATCTGGCGACCTAAAATAAGAATTTTGTTAATAGATTTTATTAATCACTTTTTTATTTTTAATCTATTTTACATTTGATAATATTATTTTTTATTAATTATTAGATTGACATATAAAATTTAAATGTGGCAAGATAAGAACTATGTTATGATTATTTTCTTCTCTTTATTTTTCTATCTCATGAGCCATGTAAGATTTAATTTATTATTTTTCCTATATATATATATTCTATTTTTTAACTATTTTATTTTATTAGGTTTTTTAATTTATTTTATTGTATTGTTCTTTTACTTTAAAAATTTTAAGGCCTAACGATCTTTCATTTAAACTATTCGAATTATATGATCAAGAAGTAGTTCAAGAGAATATAGGTTTGAATTTTAGTAATTTATTAAGTCTAATTATTATATAAAAAGTTAAAAATATTCTGAACTTAAAAAATTATTTAATAATAAAATTGAGTTTGTTCAAAATCGTAGAGAGAGACAGAGAGAAAGGAAAAGTTAAAATTTTTTAATTAATTATAAAAATTCACCACCATCAAAACTATTAAATTTAAGTATATTATGTGAGGATTAATAAGAAGCACACTAAAACCATAAATCTAAAAGTTTTCTATCTCTCTTTATATAGTGTTTCACTTTAAGTAACTATTTTAAATGGATAGTATTCAAATGACAAGCAAAATAATAAAAAGATTCGCATTAGATTATAAAAATTAATCTCATCCTTATAATACAGTGGCATTATTTCAAAACATGTAAAATAAAATAATAAAATACACTTTAATTAATGTGCACAATAAAATAAATGTGAAACTTAGATAGTAGCCGTCAAACATGAATAGTAATGGTTGCCTTTTGTCCTAAGGTACTATATTAAATTGCGACTTAATTTTTTAATTATTAATTAAAAAACATACAATTATGTATTATTTTTTATTATTTTAGTTAAAAATAATATATTTTGAGATTATTTTTTGAGATTACTGACATCAAATTTTGATAATTTGAAAAAAAAAATTAAATGCTTTATATCTTACTTCTTTTAACAAAACTTCAACAACTCATAAAAGTTAACAGAATAGATGGTTATAAATCAAAGTGATGGACAAGATTAAAAGTTGCGATAATAATACTTGGTGATAATTAATTACGGTCGGGTTAAGAGAAGGTGGAAGGAGAAGAAAAAAAAGAGAAAGGAGAACAAGGTAATATAATAATGGCGATGAGACAATAACAAGTATGTGTATAGAGAATAATAGTAGGAGAAAGAATATTGTTTGATATAGTAAGGGGATATAATAAAAATATAAATTAATAATTTTAAAAAATAACAAAATTAAAGATAATTTAAAAGATTAAATATAAAATAAAAAAATTAAAATATTTTTTATCAATTAGAATTATACACGAAGATAAATAGTGTTTTAAATATAATTTTTTATCTCAGCTTCAAATTAAATACTATTAAAAATAAATAACTAAACTTAATAACATTTATAAATAGTTAATTTGTAAAAAATATTTCTAAATTTTAATTTTGATTTTGTTACACATAATAACAACATAATAAATTTGTTTAATATCTTATTTAATTTAAATTTATAAATTTATACATTCTAAAAGTTAATTTGATAATTTGGGTAAAAATTTTAAATACTTTATGTCTTATTTCTTTTAACGAAACTTCAACAACTCATAAAAGTTAACATAATAGATGATTATAAATCAAAGTGATAGACAAGATTAAAAAAGTTGCGATAATAATACTTGGTGATAATTAATTACGATCGGGTGACAAGAAGGTGGAAGGAGAAGAAAAAAATGAGAAAGGAGAACAAGAAAATATAATAATGGCGATGAGACAATGACAAGTATGTGTTTACAGAATAATAGTAAGAGAAAGAATAGTGTTTAATATAGTAAGAGGATATAATAAAAATATAAATTAATAATTTTAAAAAAATTAATGAAATTAAAGAAAATTTAAAAAATTAAATATAAAATTTAAAAGAAAAATAAAATATTTTTTAACAATTGAAATTATGTATGAAGATAAAGAGTCTTTTGAATATAAATTTTTATCTCGACCTCAAATTAACTACAATTAAAAATAAATAATTAAACTTAATAACGTTTATAAATAGTTAATTTGTAAATAATATTTTTAAATTTTTATTTTGATTTTGTTACACATAATTTTTAACTAATAATCTTGAAGCGTTTATATAGTTATTTATATGGTCAATAAATTTGACAGTTTTTCAAGAATCGAGAAGTTATCGATAAGGAGGTGTATGATGAATTATGAATGATTTTTATACTCTCCTATTTTGTTTATTAATTATTCTTATAGTTTGATATTTAAAAACAAAAAAAAAGTATTCTCATTACTTCTATTTTTCACTATTTATAAAAAAATGAAGGTTTTTTCATATTTAGATCCATATTTTGACCTACCACTTAAAAAAGATGAAGACAAATATGAATATCTATGATATTTATGTAAAAATTATCTTTTGTAAATAACTAATATGTATTTTGGTTTATATATACTTTTTTTGAATCAGGATAATGTTATTATCATTATTTTTTAAATTATATTTTTTCTGATAATATATATATATACCTCTTTATTGTGAGTTTTTATAATTTAATATTTTAAAGATTTTTTATAATAATTTTAATTTTAATAAAATATGATATAAATAAGGTCACGTCAATATTAAAATAAAAAATACTTATCTAATAAATTTGAAAGGTAAATAATATATTAATAAAAAAATAAAATTAATTTCTTAAAAACAATAGAAAAGCGACTGAACAGGCACGATAGTACCTGTTGAGCCACTAGTATGATAGTAATGATCATGGGATCATCATGCCCCGGGATGATGCCTGTTGCATCTTCTTGGGTAAAGGTAATAGTGGGGAGGTCAGATGACCTCTCTCCTTCTCCGACATGATATACCTGTTTAATGTGTCTTTTGCAAGCTGATTTAGAGATCCTCCTCCTGCGAATCCTCCATTTATCATATGAACATGTCTATCAGGAGTGTGGGGTGGTCATTCGACTCGTCCGACCTCTTCATCCCTTCTTCTTTTTCTCGGTTCATCCATTTTGGGGGCTAAGTACCGATCTAGTCGCCCTTCTCTTGCCAATTTCTCTATGACATTCTTCAGGTCGAAGCACTCGTTAGTAGGATGTCCATAAATTCAGTGGTATTCGCAGTACTCTGTCCGACTTTCCCCTCCTCTTTTGCTTTTGATTGGGCAGGGTGGTGGGATCTTCTCAGTGTTGCAAATTTTTCGGTAAACATCCACAAGAGATACCCGAAAAGGGGGTGTAATTGTGGTATTTTCTACGCTTCTCACTGGGTTGATCTTCTTTTTTCTTGGACTCTTTATCCTTGTCCCGAGAGGGGTAGGAGAATCCAGGTTTTGGGGTTTTTCCTAATCGAGAATTCTCCTCCATGTTAATATACTTTTCTGCCCGTTCTTGTACCTCGTTCAGAGATGTTGGATGTTTTTTTGATATGGAGTGGCTAAAAGGTCCTTCTCGCATGCCATTGATGAGACCCATGATAGCTGCTTCTGTTGGCAGACTTTGTATGTCCAGACGCGCTTTGTTGAATCTTTTCATATAGTTGCGAAGACTTTTTCGATCTCCTTGCTTGATCCCTAATAGACTCGGGGCGTGTTTGGCTTTGTCCTTCTAGATGGAGAATCTGGCAAGGAGATTTTTGGCTAAGTTGTCAAAACTTGTGATGGATCTAGGAGGCAAACTGTCGAACCACATTATTGCTGTCTTTGTTAGGGTAGTCGGGAAGGCTTTGCATCGAGTGGCGTCCGAGGTGTCAATGAGATACATTCTGCTTCTGAAATTGCTGAGATGATGGCTCGGATCCGATGTGCCATCGTAGGGGTCATATCAGGATCTTTGATGTCCTTTGGGACTTTAACTTTCATGATCTCTTTGGTGAATGGGTCTTGATCTTTGCGGGAGTTATCTTCATGGTTGGAATGAGCAGTTTTGGTTTTGAGATCTACTTCGAGCTTTGTGAGTGATGCGTGAGCACCTTTCCTATCTTTTCCTAGTGAATTTGCATGTAATTTGTTGAGTTTAATCAAGAATTAATTATATTTTAGCCACTATGGATGCTATTTTGAGTTTTGTACAATTTTGTTTATTTTAGGTAACATTCGGCGGAATTTGATGGAGTTTCTGTAGCACAAGAATCAAAGGAGATGGCAGCGAGGAGCGACTCGTACGCGTGATTGACGTGTACGCGTGATTTGAAGATTTGCTCAGCGACACGTACGCGTGATTGACGCGTGCGCGTGACACGCGAAAAAGACCATCGACGCGTACGCATGACTGACGCGTACGCGTGACATGCGCCACATGCAGAAAACGCAGAAAAATACTGCGGGCGATTTCTGGGCTGTTTTGACCCAGTTTTCAGCCCAAAAACACATATTAGAAGCTGTAGAATGGACAAAACAAGTGGCCTCCACCCATCAATTGAAGACTTGATTATTTAGTTAATTTTGATTTAAATTCAAATTTGAATTTTAGGAAAAGATATTATTTTAATTTTAAAAATTAGATTTTAAATTTATTAGGATTAGTTATAAAAGGGAGAAGAAACCTCTCTTTTGAGAGGTCTTGGGGAGGATCCCATCCTATTCCAAATTTATATTCCGTATTCCATAACATTCTACCATGAGCAACTAATCCTCCACTGTTAAGGTTAGGAGCTCTGTCTATTTGTATGGATTGATTTTATTGTTTTTTCTATTTTAATTTATGCATGGATTTATAATTTAAGAATTATTTTCGCTCTTCATCTTATGAATTTGGGTGGAACGGAAGTATGACCCTCTTTCTATTTGAGTTCTTGTATAATTTGGAAAAACTCTTTACTTGAATAATAGCTTGAAAACATATTCTCCTAAATTTTAATTATCTGGATTTAACGGGATACGTAATATATAATCCTTTTATTTTTGGGTAATTAGAATTTTTGTAGCATATAAACTGGAATTTAATCATGTAGCTTCTAATTGGAATTAATTGACCAAGGAATTGGCAGTTAATGAATTTTAGAGGAGACTAGAAAGGTCTAAGGAATTAGGGTCTAGTCACATATAGTTTGCCATAAATTAAATCCTACATAATTAAAATAGTTAGTAAGAGAAGTTAATCCGAAAAAATAGATAACTCTGAAGCCTTAACTGCCTTCTCAATATTTTATTCCCAACTTATTTATCTGCCTATCTTTAATATTTTAAATTTACTGTTAATGTTTTTAAACTTCCAAACACTATTTTCTGTTTGTCTAACTAATCCTATCAAACACTATTGTTGCTTAATCCATCAATCCTCGTGGGATCGACCCTTACTCACGTAAGCTATTACTTGGTACGACCCGGTGCACTTGTCGGTTAGTTTGTGGGTTATAAAATACCGCACCAAGTTTTTGGCGCCGTTGCCGTAGATTGACTGTAATTAACAACTATTAGTTATTTGATTGCTTAGATTAGACGTTTTAGTTTTATCTTAAAATTGTTATTTTTTATTTTATTTTTTCCTTTATTTTTTTTCCTGCTTTTCGCTTAGCTTTTCTTTTTTTTTTTCCTTTTACGTTTCTTTCGTTTTTTTTTCTTTAGTACCCCTCCCTGCTGTCCGTTCTCGTTTCCCACTCCCCTGTCCCCTCTTTGGTTTTATTTTTTTTATTTTGATTGTTCAAAAAAAAAATTTACGGCGTTCCTTTTTTTTTATTTTTCTTTTCCTTTTATTTTCATTTCTGTTTCCTTCCATTTTTTTTATATATTCTATTAGTTTTGTTTTATTTTTGTTTTTAATTTTTTTTAAAAAAATAAAAAAATAAAAATAAATAATAATAAAAATATATTTTTAAATAAATAAATAGCACTAATATTTTTCTTAATTCCTGAAATTAAGTTTGGTGTTTCCTAGTTAGTTTTACTTTAATTTTTCTTATTTTAATTTTTAAAATTCTGTTCTTTCTTCTTTGCTTTTCTGTTTACCATATGGTGCGTTTAATTCTGTTTGGTGTGTTGTGCTAAGGAAAAATAATGGAGAGAGATCACATGGGTTACTACTCCCACCCAAGTAGTAATTCATATGATTGTGGATGGAGGAACTACCCGAATTTTAGTTGGCAAAGTCAAAACCAAAGAAACTTCAATGCTCCATGTTCCAACTATCAAGAATCACCATCTCCATATTCATATCAAGAACCACCATCTTCATATCCATACCAAGCACCATCCTCTTTTTACACTTATCAAGAACCATCACCTCCTCCTTATTCATCTCAAATACCATCAGATATTGAACTCCTCATGAAAGAATTCTTACATGATATAAAGACGAGAGTCAAAAATGTAGAAAAACATGTGCAGTCGATTATCAAACCACAGGAAGAGGAGCAAGCAAATTCCTTCCCAAGAGAAATAATACAAGATCTTATAGAAGAAAGTGAGGAAATCAATCAAAGGAGTTCATACTCCAGTGAACTAGAGAACTTTTCATTCTCACACATGGAAGAAGAGGAAGATGCAAAAACAAAGGAGGAAGATGCACCCACAAAGGAGGAAGATGCACAACCTCCCATGCCCTTGGTAAGCAATGAAGAAGAGATTGAATTAGAAGACAGCTACCAAGAGGAAGAGGTTGAAATTGAGGAAGCTTGCAAAGAAGTGGAAGAATTCAAAGAAGAACACAAGGGAGTGGAGCTTGCAAGACCTCTCCCAAAGCCATCACCATCCAATACAACATTCAAGTGGGTAAAATTCCTATCGTTAACCTTTACGTTCCCACTTGAATATGGGCTACTGGAGACGGATGGTCAACTTAGAGCTCTTTGTGGCATTAAGAGTAAGAGGAAGATGGTTAGTGGTAAGAGTTGTCAAGCAAGGGTCAATATGGTTGCATACTCCAAATTGAAGTGCAAGGATTGGTGTAGAGCTCAATTGAATGGGTCTAGAAGGTTGTTTGGATGTCTCTGTGAGAATTCAGATCGCTTGCCACCCGGTGGTAACAATGGTGATCCACAAGGAGACGAATATAAAAGTAAGGTTTGGGACCCGAGAATTTATTTCCACAATCAACACTCATGGGGCCTTGTCACTTGCTTCAACTTGCTCGAAGGCGTTATGCGCCTGGTTTGGAATCCCAGTGGCCATTGGATTTACAAACATTGGTGGAGATTCCTGGATCAGTACAAGCACAAGCCACCATGACAAGGAGCTCACCACATGTCCAACTTAAGGACTTTAACTAAAAGTGCTAGGTGAGAGACAACCCACCGTGGTATGATCATTCCTTTTCATTTTTAGCTTTATTTTGTTTTATTTTTTTTAGTAGTATTTTTCTTACTTATTTGATTTTTACTAAATTTTTACTGTTTTTGAGATCATGCAGCTATCTTAGAACAGGAGCCGGACAAAAAAAAATTTTAGTGAACAGAGAGTTGCAAAGGAGTGGCGCAGGAAGTGTGCCTGGTGCACAAATTGGCTCACGCGTACGCGTCCATGATGCGTGCGCGTCATTTGCGATTTTGGCACTCCACGCGTACGCGTCAAGCACGCGCACGCGTGGATGAGTAAATCGGCGTAAAAGGTGTTTTGGCCAGAGAGTTATGCTGGTGTGGGGCTGGAACTGTGCTGGGCGCACAAGCCCCACCACGTGGACGCGTCCCTGACGCATTCGCGTCGTTTTTCCATCCTGGTCGTCCACGTGTACGCGTTCCCGACGCGTACGCATCACTGGAAATTCATGCGATCCACGCTTACGCGTGCCTTACGCGCCCGCGTCGCTTGCGACGCCCAATTAAACTACCTCAGCGCCTGATTTCAAATCATCCACCTCCCAAATCCTAATTCTCTCTTCTTCTTTTATCTTTATATTCTTCTTTCATCTTACTATTTATTTATTTTTTGTTTTGTTTTCAGTTCCTTGCTTGAGGACAAGCAAACCTTTAAGTTTGGTGTTGACGCTTCGCTTAAGGGTTTTCTGTTTATTCCTATGGCACCAAAAGGGAGGCGAATCATCTTCACTGAGGAACACAACCTGAAGAATAAAATGACCGCTAGGATAATTAAGGTGGTTGAGTTCCTTTCATTTTTTTTATTTCTCCCCTCTTTTTCTATATTATGATCCGGTTTTCTGCTATTTTTTCTTTGTTTGTTGCATGATCCTTTATTAGTTAGAATCCTAGGTCTAGTTTAGTTTTCTCTTAATTGCTTTAAAAGATGTCTCACGTATTACTCGCTGAGCTTGAATTCAAAAAAAAAATACAGAAGTGATGTATTGTATGAGAAATTGAGTTAATTTTAAGAGTAGTATTATTTACTTAGATGTGGTGGTAATACTTTTTGTTTTCTGAATGAATGCTTGAACAGTGCATATTTTTGATAGTGAAGGTTATGAATGTTAAAAATTGTTGGCTCTTGAAAGAATGATGAAAAAAGAGAAATGTTATTGATAATCTGAAAAATTTTAAAATTGATTCTTGAAGCAAGAAAAAGCAGTGAAAAATACGAAGCTTGCGAAAAAAATATAAAATAAAGAAAAAGAAAGAAAAAAAAACAAGCAAAAAAAGCCAATAATCCTTTAAACTAAAAGGCAAAGGGTAAAAAAGGATCCAAGGCTTTGAGCATTAATGGATAGGAGGGCCCAAACGAATAAAATCCTGGCCTAAGCGGCTAAACCAAGCTTTCCCTAACCATGTGCTTGTGGCATGAAGGTGTCAAGTGAAAAGCTTGAGACTGAGCGGTTAAAGTCGTGGTCCAAAGTAAAACGAGTGTGCTTAAGAACTCTGGGCACCTCTAACTGGGGACTCTAGCAAAGCTGAGTCACAATCTGAAAAGGTTCACCCAGTTATGTGTTTGTGGCATTTATGTATCCGGTGGTAATACTGAAAAACAAAATGCTTAGGGTCACGGCCAAGACTCATAAAGTAGCTGTGTTCAAGAATCAACATACTGAACTAGGAGAATCAATAACACTATCTGAATTCTGAGTTCCTATGGATGCTAATCATTCTGAACTTCAAAGGATAAAGTGAGATGCCAAAACTATTCAGGATTACAGTTGTAAACCCCACTACAAGAAGAGACATGAGCTTAATCGAACTCTCATTCTCATGCAAATTCACATCCTAAGCTTACATTAGTTTTGGTTGCTTGAGGAAAAGCAACAATTCAAGTTTGGTGTTGTGATGCGTGAGCATCTTTCCTATCTTTTTCTAGTAAATTTGCATGTAATTTGTTGAGTTTAATCAAGAATTAATTATATTTTAGCCACTATGGATGCTATTTTGAGTTTTGTACAATTTTGTTTATTTTAGGTAACATTCGGCGGAATTTGATGGAGTTTCTGCAGCACAAGAATCAAAGGAGATGGCAGCGAGGAGCGACGCGTACGCGTGACTGACGCGTACGCGTGATTTGAAGATTTGCTCAGCGACGCGTACGCGTGACTGACGCGTGCGCGTGACACGCGAAAAAGACCATCGACGCGTACGCGTGACATGCGCCACGTGCAGAAAACGCAGAAAAACGCTGCGGGTGATTTTTGGGCTGTTTTGACCCAGTTTTCAGCCCAAAAAACACAGATTAGAAGCTGCATAATGGACAAAACAAGTGGCCCCACCCATCAATTGAAGACTTGATTATTTAGTTAATTTTGATTTAAATTCAAATTTGAATTCTAGGAAAAGATATTATTTTAATTTTAAAAATTAGATTTTAAATTTATTAGGATTAGTTATAAAAGGAAGAAGAAACCTCTCTTTTGAGAGGTCTTGGGGAGGATCCCATCCTATTCCAAATTTACATTCCGTATTCCATAACATTCTACCATGAGCAACTAATCCTCCACTGTTAAGGTTAGGAGCTCTGTCTATTTGTATGGATTGATTTTATTGCTTTTTCTATTTTAATTTATGCATGGATTTATAATTTAAGAATTGTTTTCGCTCTTCATCTTATGAATTTGGGTGGAACGGAAGTATGACCCTCTTTCTATTTGAGTTCTTGCATAACTTGAAAAAGCTATTTACTTGAACAATAGCTTGAAAACATATTCTCCTAAATTTTAATTATCTGGATTTAACGGGATACGTGACATATAATCCTTTTATTTTTGGGTAATTAGAATTTTTGTGGCATATGAACTGGAATTTGATCATGTAGCTTCTAATTGGAATTAATTGACCAAGAAATTGGCAGTTAATGAATTTTAGAGGAGACTAGAAAGGTCTAAGGAATTAGGGTCTAGTCACATATAGTTTGCCATAAATTAAATCCTACATAATTAAAATAGTTAGTAAGAGAAGTTAATCCGAAAAAATAGATAACTCTGAAGCCTTAACTGCCTTCTCAATATTTTATTCCGAACTTATTTATCTGCCTATCTTTAATATTCTAAATTTACTGTTAATGCTTTTAAACTTCCAAACACTATTTTCTGTTTGTCTAACTAATCCTATCAAACACTATTGTTGCTTAATCCATCAATCCTCGTGGGATCGAACCTTACTCACGTAAGGTATTACTTGGTACGACCCGGTGCACTTGCCGGTTAGTTTGTGGGTTTTAAAATACCGCACCAGCGAGCTTGTCCTCTAGCTCTCGGCGACGTCTCGCTTCTCTTCGAAGGTCTCTTTCGGCCTCTCGCTGATGTTCAGCCTCCTGTTCGAGCTGTTTCAGACGATCCTGTTGTTCTCGGATAGCTTCCAAGATTTCTGTGTTTGAGGGTTGTTTATCTCCCTTGTTTTGAGGTGCATCTTTTGATGTGGCCTCTGTATTTTTAAGCAGGGTTATTTCTTCCAAACCGGAGTTGTGATCGTTGTTAAGGTTGTCCGCCATGATGATGGGATGACTTCTAGGTCCCCGGCAACGGCGCCAATGTTCCGAGGGTTACCTGAAACTGAAGATCGATCTCGGATGAGAGCTGCTGTGGTGGCCAGAGCTGTCGTGTCCGACTTGTTGGATCTGGTGGTGCTGCTGATCCTTGATCACCGGAGGGTGGTGGTACCTGCAAGAGACTCCGATGCTTAAGTTAGCATGGGCTTTGAGCAGGTATTTTGTATAGAATCAGAGTATGAGTTATACCTAGGTGCTCCAGTGTATTTATAGTGGCGAGTGACCTTTCTAGATAAGATAAGTTAGTTATCTTATCTTATCTTTGAGTGAAGTCATCTTATCTTTTAGGGGAGCCGCCTATAACTTTCTAGGCTTTGGCTGCCTTTAGATTGGGCTGTGTCTCTTTGTTTGGGCCTACTTGGGCTTCTTATGGCGATTTGGCCGAACTCTTCAGAGAAGAGGTTGGGGGTCCTGACCTGAGGAGGTGGGTCGCTTTGTCTTCAATCAGCCCGAGTCGCATAGCTCGACCCAGGGTAAGAACAATTATCCTTAATGATATATATCTTTATGAATGTCAAATAACATAATTGTTCAAAAGCCTGAGATCATTTTGTGTGTCTTCTTAAGTTTTGAAGACAGTATTAAGGATTAATTTGAATTTGCAAAAGGAATTCAATAATAGAAATTTGAATATCAAGAAACATTGGGTATCTTTTAGTTAATTAAATTTCCCTAGTCTTGGTGTCCTTGTTAATGTTTATGTTCCACCATTATGTCCAAATCTTGCCCTCATCAAATCCTCCATTCTATATATATATATATTCTTACAGATTATACTTATGGTTGCCGAACATCACAGTGCAATTGTTCCTTGGCAACTACTAGCTCAAAAAGTTGGGGCTGGTTTGAAATTTGTGAACCTAAACCAATATGAAATTCCAGATATGGACAAATTGAAAGAACTGCTGTCAAGGAAGACCAAATTAGTTATTGTCCATCATGTTTCAAATGTGCTTGGTATGTTTCTTATTTCTTATTATGTTTCTTTATGTTGATTGAACAATACTTCAATATGTATACCATCAAAGATCATGTGCCTCTTGGGTTGATGGCTTGATGAACTTTTTATGTCACAACAAGGTCACTAGGTTTCTAAGCTTGCTATATGGCATACTCAATGTTCTTCCACAAAACTTTTCAAATTAGGTATCACTTAGCGTTGAACATTCCAAATTAGTATTTTTTTCCCCGTCATTGAACTTGAAGAAACATATTAGGTATGAAAAGGTAAGAGACGAAACCTATTACTTGGAGAGTCAATTCCAAAATAGCCAAGCTGCTGAAAGGATTGTCTTTAGTTTAAATGGGAGCTCTATGTCTCACAGAGGCTGATAAGTGGCGCTTGTATCAGCATTTTGTAGGGTTTGGTTTAATCACACTTTTAAGAACAGATAGTTTACTTTGCAAATGAATTTGTAAAGTGGTCCTTAATGGAATATGAAGTGGCAATCCAAAACTTATTATATAATGGAATCCACAAAATTTGGTTATTCTATAAGTTAAAAAAAATCTTATTAATATCAAGCAGAAACTAATGCTTAGCGCAGTACTCAATTCCATTACAACCTTAATAAGGTTAAATATCAGTGCATACATCGTATATGAACTGTAACAGCATCCTAATTTCTCTTGCTGTGTTTTTTCAATTTTTAGACTTCTATTTTATGCAGCATTGCAGCTGGTAGTACTTGTTGCTCACTTTTGGAGTTTATAGCTAAAATGAACTAGTTTTAATATATTTGTACAGCTTCGGTACTTCCTGTTAGAGATATTGCTAACTGGGCTCGTGATGTTGGAGCAAAAGTGCTTGTAGATGCCTGTCAGAGTGTTCCACACATGATAGTTGATGTTCACAGCCTTAATGTTGATTTTCTTGTTGCTTCTTCTCACAAGGTTAGGATTGTTAACTTATTTTTGCTTGTATTTCTTTGGAACAATTATAATAAGTTTGTCAAATACTTCTTCCAGATGTGTGGGCCTATAGGTGTTGGATTCTTATATGGTAAAATAGACCTCTTGCCGTCCATGCCTCCCTTTTAAGGTAAGTAATTAGACACGGTATTTTTCTTACGTCTTCTTGTTCAAATAGAAAATGACTATAAAATAAAATTGAAGCCCTATTTTTTTTTTTGGAACCATGATTAATGATATTGTCTTTTGAAGCTAATATACTGATGGCAACCTCGGCCTTTTCTTTGTCTAGGTGGTGGTGAAATGATTTCAGATGTATTTCTTGATCACTCAACTTAAGCTAAACCTCCATCCAGGTTTGTGAACTTGCTTTTTCTGACTCTTATCTTATGGATAGTCTTATGTGACCTTGGGTGGAGATCACAAGTTTGATGAAGAGAATTTGTGGTTCTATTAATTTGCATGTCTATGTCTAATAATTTCTTTGCTTCTATGTTTTTAAAATTAACTCAGTGGTCAGTGTTACTGATAGATTTTAACTTCTCAATCCTTTAACTTCAAAAGGATCAACCATCTACAGTTACTGTTAGTAATAGATAATAAGTGATAGATAATATGTAGTTGTTGTTCTCTTTGCAACTTTTTTCTGTTTGGCATACTATTAGTTGATTGTGTCTAATTATTCGATGCACTCTGATTGTCCTATATTTGAGGCCGGAACACCAGCAATTGGGGAAGCAATTGGTTTAGGAGCAGCAATTGATTACTTATCTGGGATTGGTATGCAAACCATACATGATTATGAGGTAACTTAGGCTTCAATCCTTTAAAGGACAAGCTATTCTATGATTCAAAGAACAAGAAAGATACATGCTATGAATCTATCAAAAGCATTAGCAAGCTTGATGTTCCTCTTAACTGTTTTCTCTTTCTTTTGGGGGGACAACCCAAAAAGGAAAACTGATAGAAATGGTTAACAAAATACGTTCTAAATGAAAATGATCTGTACTTATGTGAGAGAAACTGCACTGTAAATTAAATTTGATAAATCTTTCCACGCTTGTGCTTAGTCACATATGTTGATATTAACAGTTTGTTTGGTGCAAGGTTAACTATTTTGATTCCAATGAAATGTGAAATTTCACAGGTGGAGCTGGGAAGATATCTTTATGAAAGGCTCCTTTCAATCCCAAATATTCGCATTTATGGGCCGACACCTTCAGAAAAAATTAAACGAGCTGCACTTTGTTCTTTTAATGTTAAAAATATTCACGCAATCGATCTTGCAATATTTCTTGATCAACAGGTAAGAGGATAAAATGACCATCCCCAGTCCCCACACACAAAGTTCTCCAAGAACCATTTTTTTCAAGAAAGAAGCTATAGATAGCAATCATGATGATCTTTTGCAATTGTATGCCTGCTAAAAAAAACGTACTATTTAGCATTGGAATTATGATCAGCATTGCATTGAGCATGTTTGGAAATTATTTCTGGCTTGAATTGCAATTGATGATGTAACATCTTTTCAGCATGGAGTGGCTATCAGATCGGGTCACCATTGCACCCAACCCCTCCATCGGTACTTGGGAATCAATGCAAGTGCACGTGCAAGTCTCTATTTCTATAACACTAAGGAGGATGTTGACAATTTTATCCAGGCCCTCAATGACACAGTCAACTTCTTCAGTTCATTCAAGTAATCAGAATGTATTGTTATGTAAATCAATTTTTCTTTTTGTATGTCATCTCACTGTTAGGTCAATTGGTAGGGACGTGCTATCTCAATGTTCTTGAATTAAATTCCTTCTAATGATCTTAGTGGCGGAGGCGTCTTGTAAATTTCGGGTTTCATTGTCTAAATTGTGGAACACCACATCATCAACCTCCTAAACTTGTATGTATAATAAACTTGATGCTGAATTTCAGTATCGAAACAAAAGAATGATGCCTAAGCATTGTTTATACCTAGTCAATATTTAAAATCAATTGTAGCTTATTGGAAGTTGGAACAGGTTACACATTTGAGCACAAGAGATGTTTATTAAAATTTAAAATTTCTGATACTTTTATCAACTTTATTCGTTCACAAGGATGTTAATCTATACTGTCAAAAATTAAAAAAAAAGGATGTTAATCTATGAGAGATGATGTGTTATATTGTCAAGCAGCACAGGCAATGGAGAGCCCTGTAAATTCAAAGACATGCACCAAAAAATCTATTCTATATATGTTATTGATTTCTGTCGAGTTATTTTGGTTTCTTAAAAATATAATCTCAATAAATTTTTCACGTAAAAGATATTCTTTAACTTGCTAAAGCATCAAGATACTATAAATATATTTTTTAAAGAAGTGTAAAGAATACTTGTTAACATGCTCAGGTTTCAGTACTGTTTAAGCGCATATCTGTCCAATGTTTTCAGTATTATTCTTTAGAGAAACATTAAGTGAAAATGTGATTTTATAATCACGTCTCCAAAAGTTTTGTTTTTAAAACTACTATTTAAAAAAATCTTAAAAATAAATACACAATTTGTTATAAAAAATATAGAAAATTTTATAAAAAAAATACATAAATCTTTGAAGAAAAACACAAAAATATAGAAAATTACATTTTTTTTTCTGTTTTCTATTTCTCTCTCTCAAAGAACAAGAGAAACAGAAAGGAAAAAAAATCATCCTTTTTAAAATTCTACTTATTTTCTTCTATTTTTTATTTTGTTTTCTAAACAAGAAAGTTGAACAAAGAAAAAAGAAGGTGAGGGGAAGAAGACAAATGGATCATGAAGAGAGAATTAGAGGAAGAGTGAAGCTGATCTTTAAGTTGCATATTTTTTTGTTCTTTTGGACTCTTGGTTAAATGTTTAATTAAACAATGACTTATTCACTTAGTACCATTCTATTTTTTTCCTCTCAAATATTGTCTGATTTTAATTACGCACATAATTATGGAAATATATTTTGATTTTATATAAATAAAAATCATTGGATAAATGATCGTTATTAATTTCTTTTATCATACTATATTTTCACTAACAGTTGTTTTTCTTTCTTTTTTTTTTTTTTTGAGAAGGGTTGTTAATGAAAAATAAATATATTACCTAACTTGACAGTTGACATTTAGTGCTTGTTTGGGGTCGTTAAGTTGATAAAAAAAATCTTTTTTCAATAAAAAAATACCTGAAACCTAGTGGCTTTATTGGTGTATCCCCCAGCCCATATAGGGTATCAGGGTAAGCTCTTAACTCTTTTTCATCCCATCTCAGCTTATCAAACGATGGTTTGAATAGGATGTCGGCCGAGCTCCCCTGATCCACCAGGGTTCTGTGTAGATGGGCGTTGGCAAGGATCATAGTTATCACTACCGGATCATCATGTCCGGGAATAATGCCTTGCCCATCTTCTTTAGTGAAGGAGATGGTTGGGAGGTTGGGGGCTTCACCCCCGACCTGGTAGACCTCCTTTAGGTGCCTTTTGCGAGATGACTTTGTGAGACCGCTTCCCGCAAATCCTCCTGAGATCATATGTATATGTCTTTCCAGGATTTGTGGTGGTGGATCTTTTCGGTCTTCCTCCTCTCGCTTTCTCTTGCCATGGTAGTCCGACCTTTCCATGCAATATCTGTCAAGCCGACCTTCTCTGGTCAGTTTTTCTATCATAATTTTCAGGTCATAACATTCTTTTGTTGAGTGACCATATAGCTTATGGTACTCGCAGTATTCGCCACGACTTCCCCCTTTTTTATTTTTAATAGGTCTAGAGGGAGGTAGCCTTTTGGTATGAAAAATCTCCCTGTATACATCAACCAGGGAGATTCGTAGAAAAGTATAGGAGTGATATCTCCTGGACCTTTCAAGGCCAACTTCTTCTTTTTTCTTGGGCTCTCTCTCTTTCTCTTTTGATGACTGAGAGTGCCCAGATCGCCAACTTGGTTCTCATATCCTGGCGTTATCTTCCATGTTGATGTACTTCTCAACTCTTTCCTGTACATCACTCAAGGAAGTCGGGTGCCTTTTTGAGATGGACTGAGAGAATGGACCTTCTCAGAGTCCATTTACTAGGCCCATAATCACTGCCTCTGTAGGCAGGTCTTGAATCTCCAAGCACGCTTTGTTGAATCTCTCCATGTAGTCTCTCAGAGGTTCTCCGATCTCCTGTTTCACTCCCAGGAGACTCGGCGCATGCTTTACTTTGTCCTTCTGGATTGAAAATCGCATGAGGAACTTACATGAGAGGTCATCAAAGTTGGTAACCGACCTTGGGAGGAGGGTATCGAACCACTTCATCGCTGGTTTTGTCAGGGTTGTCGGAAAAGCCTTGCAGCGAGTAGCATCAGAGGCGTCGGTTAGGTACATCCGACTATTAAAGTGGCTTAAGTGATGCTTTGGGTCTGTGGTCCCGTCATAGAGGTCCATATCAGGGATTTTAAAGTTTCGAAAAACTTTTGCCCTCATGATGTCCTCACTGAACGGGTCCTCTCCCCCAAGGGAGAGTCTTCTCGGTCACTGCGAGAGTTTCGACCTCGGAGAGCGGATTCTAGTCTCGAGAGCTTTTCTTTGAGCTCTTTTCACCGTTCAATCTCACATCTCAGGTTTCTCTCCGCTTTTTGCTGTTGCTCCAGCTCTTGTTCTAGTTGTTCCAGCTGCCCTTGGTGGCCGTGGAACAATCCCATGAGCTCGGTTGCATGGGGCTGTCCCTCTTTTTCCGATTCGTGTCCCTCATAGGAGTTTCCCTTTGGGTCTTTTACCCCTGAGGCGCCTTCTCTGTGTTGATTAGTCGCTCCTTGGTGAGTGACTATAGCCCTATCGTTGTTACCAGCGTCTTGATTCTCTTGCTCCGAATCAGACGCTGTGTTTCCATCTTCGTTCAAGTTGTCCGCCATCATAGGTTGAACTCCAGGTCCCTGGCAACGACGCCAATGTTACGTTGGGTAACCGGAGGTTAATAAACTGGACTTGCAAGGTTGGCTCAAACGTATGAGCGAGGTGGTCTCCGACTTGGTTTGCGTCTGGGAGCCGCCGCCCGACTCGTGTGTATGAAGGAATGGGGGGTGGTATCTGCAAAGACACTCCGATACCTAAGTCAGCAAAGGAGTAAAGCAAATTTAGCGAATATTGGAACTTAGAGATACCTGAGGGGTGTCAGTGTATTTATAGTGGTGATTCAATAACCACCGTTGGAGTAGTTCCACCTTTTGAGGTGGATAACCGTCCATTTATCTTAGGATAGTTGAGATATGCCTTCTGAAAGTGGGTTGAGAGATTTTAGGGGCAGTTACTTATTTGAATAAGTGTTATCTGCCAGTTATCTCTCGAGTCCAACTTCTTCGTGAAGGAGTCTATGTTGAATCCGACCTCTTCCGAAAAGGTCGGTGGAAAGCGAAGGTCAATCTTTAGATTGGGCTTCTTTAATTCCTTTTAGACTTGGGCCCTATTGTTGGGTCAGGATATGAACAGTAATATTTGTCAATGATAAAGATAAAAATACTTAAGTTTTATGTAAAAATAAATAAAAAGATGTTTTTTCTCCATCTTTTTCTAATTATGTATAAAAATATTTTAGTATAAATGATTCACATATCATATTTTTATTTGTTCATATTTATATTATACTGATACAACGATACGTATAATTTTACGGGAGTAAAACACTGTATAAAAGGTAAAGACATTGTTATAAAAAAGTATTTTCTATTTTTAAAATTTAAACTTAAAAATATTGGTTTACAACTTAAGATGATTTTTTATTAATTTTTCGTAGTATCTCTTAATCTAGTAAATCAAAAATTGATATATTATAGATCTAAATTTTATTTAGAGATTTATTATTAACTAATAAATGACTAACTTAACCAACAATTTTTTGAGATATTACCATCAATTTATGTAAAATAATAATAATATGATATGATTTAAATTGTGATAACAATTAATCAAATAATCATTGGTAATAAGCTCTGATATTGTTTTTTCAACGCGTTTGTAATTGAGCGATTGTTTTTTAATACATGTATACCGTTTGGTTTGTTAAACACAAATTTTTTTAAGATATAGTAATACATAAGAGTATATAAAATATATGTTTTTAATATTTTATTTTTCTTTTAATTTAAGACACTAAAACATAATTTATAAGGCATAAATTATTTTAATTTTATTTTTTTTTAATTCTAAACTTGTCTTTTATTCGACTAAATTTTCGTAGTGGTTCTGAGATTAACGTCCTGCACGAAAATCGTTCTTGAGATTCCAATTACATCAATTACATTTCTGAGATTGGAAAAATTGCACCATATTAGTCTCTGACCTGTTTTCCGTTAACGACGCGCTGACGTGGCTTGATGATGTGGACCTTTGGTGATACGTGTCACCTCATGGTTTGACCACATGTAACGGTATGATGACGTGTTGGTCAACGACACGTGGCATGCTAACGTGGATGGTTACGCCACGTGTCATAATGCTATTTTGCCACGTGTCAGATTATGCCATGTGTCACAATGCTATTTGTCCACGTGTCATCCACTATGTCTTCGTTACATGTGTACCAAATTGGTCCCTTACTTTGTATCAAATAACTCATTTTAATCCCTGAAATTAAATGTCGTGCACCAAATTAGTCCATTCATCAGTTTTTCTCATTTTTTTTTTATAAATTTAACATTCTCAATTTTTTATACACTAATTTTAATTATATTTTTTATTATAAAAATTTTTCTAATAAATTTTTTAATTAATAATTTTAACTTGTATCATTAGAGCACATGTTAACTAAAATCAAAACTTTATTATTACTTCTTGTGTTTATTTGTATCTGTTTTAATACTGTTCAAGTCATGGTTACAATAAGTACTTATATTGATTAATAGTATAATATATGAAAAAGCCACCTAGTTAAGTTATAGATAAAATGAATTATTATAATCGACAGTATAAATCTATCTTATTAATTTAGTGAGAAGTCAATTATATAGAAAATTAGACATTTTTAAAATGGATGAGAATAATAAATTTATATTAGTTAACAAGTGCCTTATCAACTATTCTTAAAATATTTATTAAAGTGTTAAATATTAAAAAAAATTGTATTAAGGAATATTATTATACTCTTTACTTACACTCTTTACTAAATTAATATCAATATCTCACATAATTCTTTTAATAAAATATTGTAAAAAAAAATTATATAATTAAAACTTAAATTTTAAAAATATTTTATAATAATACTTGTATTTAAATAACTTGTGAAAAGTTAAAATTAAAATTAGTGTATTCAAATATATAATGAGAATTTTAAATTTATAAAAAAAATGAGAAAAAACTAATGAAGGGACTAATCTGGTGCACGACATTCAATTTCAGGGACAAAAATGAGTCATTTGATGAAAAGTAAAGGACTAATTTAGTGCACATGTAACGATGACATAGTGGATGACACGTCGACAAATAGCATTGTGACACGTGGCATAACCATCCACATCAGCATGCCACGTGTCGTTGACCGACACGTCATCGTATCGTTACACGTGGCCAAACCATGAGGTGACACGTATCACCAAAGGTCCACGTCATCAAGCCACGTCAGCGCGTCGTTAATGGAAAACAGGTCAATGACTAATAAGGTGTAATTTTTCCAATCTTAGGGACGTAATTTGTGCAATTAGAATCTCATGGACGATTTTAGTGCACAACGTCAATCTTAGGGACCACTATGGGGATTTTATCTTTCCATCCTCTTCTTTCTTAGATTAAATTCCTTCCGGCACCCCTTTCTTCTTCTTTCTTTCTTCTCTTTTCTTTATCCACCACTATTCCTGTCGTTCAGACGTTGTCCTGGCACAGTCACCCTATTTTCTTCCTTCTTCCTTCTCCCTTCCACCTTTCAGACACTATTTGTGAAGATGACACTATTTGTGAGAAAACTTTGAAACATTCGAACGCTGCTTTTTTAGATTTTAGACACTATTTAACGATTTTTATTTCTGATAAAGCCCTAATTTATTATCTAGATTACCCACTTGCAAATTCTCAATTTTTGAGTGAAGTTAGCATTAGTAACAAAAATAACAGACCTAGATCCCTTTAAAAAAGTTGTCGATAGGTATTTGAAGCACAAAATCCTTTGTGAAGGTACTTATAGAATTGTCTATAAAACTATTGATACTCGTCTAATTTTTTTTTACTGTCTTTTGCTATCTGATTCAACTTTTAAACAAATTTATTGAAATTTTTTAGTGAAAAGAACGATTTATTGTATGTTCAATTTTCTGGGTTATGAAAATTGGATTTTTTTTTTTTTTTAGTTTATGCAAAGAAATTTACTAAAATCAAAGAAAAATACATATATAAATTTTGATTAATGTTTGATAAATTGATCAATTATATTATAAAGAACCTGTTAAATATTGTGTTGTCTTGTTCGATTGAAGTTTTTAATTTGTTAAATAATTGTAAAAAGAATAGTAGTGGTAATAATAGTTGCAGAGAAGAAAGGACAGTGATGGGTTTTTTTTTTTTTATAGGAATAATATTAATACTTATAATTTATTATTTTATCCAGTACATAACTATCAAAGTAAAAAATTTTGTATTTCTGTCTGAATTCATATATAAACCAAACATAGCCTAATTGTACTATTGAGAATTTGAGATGCATAGCCAAAATTAAATTTATATTTAAATTCAATGGCTAAAAATACTAATTTTTGAAAGTATGATATATTTAAAATGCATCCTATTTTTTCATTGCAAAGAATATGCAATGTACGTTTGGTAGATATGAAATATATCATAAAATTAGAAATAAGAAAAAACATGAAGTAAGGGATCTATCTAGCCACATAATTAAATATCTTCTTTCTTTGTATCATAATATCTGTTATAAATATTATATTTGTGTATAAATCACATTATTATTTAGTTATATCTCTCTACATTATTGGTTTATGAGGTAACATTCTAAAATCAATATTTAAAAAAGAAGAAAGAATAATCAGGTATATTTTAAACAATTACTCTAAATACTTTATTCTTCTCCTCTCTCTTTATTTTATCTTATTCTCTCTCAAACCATCAGTTATTTATAGAGGTATATTATTGAAAAATAATTGATAATTATTGTTCATATTTTCTGAAAAGAGTCAAAAGACAGTCTTTTCAAAAAAGAAAAAATTAATGGAAACATCGATTATATATTATATCCAATAAGAGGTGGTAGCGAAAAATCCAAGGTTGTGGGTAGACAACATAAATAATTGCCTTTTATTTTTCTCTACCAATTAACCTATAAGAAAATTTCTCAAAATTTTAATTATATAATAAATTCAAACAGAATTTAACTAACATGGGTTCATAAAGCATAAATTAAAATTGTTAGTAATTAAAAATTTTAAATAATTTATTTTAATAAATACACAATAAATATATTGAGAATTTAAATTTTATATTTTTCTATAAATATTTTTTTAATTAACAATTTTATCATGTGTCAGGGCATATATTTGCTAGATTCATTTAAATATTACTAAAAAATAAATAAAGAAGGACATTTTAAATTATGTGTATTAATATAATTTATTTTATGACAAATTATCTTAAGGACCAGTAAGATATAAAAAGCTGTACATAAAAACAATATTTTAATGACCAATCATATGAGATGTCTATTAAAATTGATTACTAAAATTAATTATTAATATAAAATATATGTAAAATATAAAATACACATTAAAAATGAGTTAAACATATATAGTTATACAATTAAATATATCAAACGATACTTACTTAAAAATAAAAATAAATTGTGTTTTTTGTTAGTCTTTCTGTATCTTTTTTATTAGGATAGATACAAAATATACTAATTTAATGTCTTTGGATACAATGTCTCTGTTTATATCTTATCTATCAAATACAATTTTGTATCTCAGTGTCCCTGTTTCAGTGTCCTATCTCTATAAGCAAACGCAGTCTAATTGAGTTAAGAGGGAATGGATCCTCTCAATTGTTAAAAAAAAAATTAAAAATGTAAACTGTAATTTTTAATCCTTCATTGTTCTCTCTCATATTTGTTATTGGTTTCACTTATAAAACTAACAATGAGAGATCATACTTTATTTTTTTAATTGTTAAAAAAATTGGAGAACATCTATTCCGGAGTTAAGACCTTGTATTCCAATCAGGATTCAAAATTTAGAAACGCATTTAATTACAAATGTGGATTGTACCTTAGCTAAAATGGGGAATACTGTACACATGAAGTGAGGAAAAACGTTGAAGTGAATAATGCGTTGTTAAGATTTAGCTTTCATATGATTATTAATTTATTATGCATGTTGTGAGCACCAAGACATAAACAAAAATAGTTGATGTTCCAAGATGTGGGGTGGGTTCGCTTTTACCAACCAAATAATGCACAAGCACCACGTAACATCAAAGAACTCTACTATACAGATTATGCAGCACTTGTGGAGTGATGATATCCAAGGGAAAAAAAATGATTGTGTGGAATGGAATTAAATTGAATCTAGCAATTATGATAAACTATACTTTACATTAGAACTAACAGAAGGTATATATACCGTAACACCCTATCATATAGAATCTTATGCTTAAGTCATAATTTCGAGATGATAAGGTATTACGACCTCTAAAATAAAATTTAGTACGTATAGTAGTATGAAAATTGAATATAACTAGGAGCCTTTGAGAAGGGGTAAAACAAAATCGCAACTCGAAAGCGCAACACTCCGATCGATAACGTAACGAGATGCATAAAGGATAAGCCATCGCGAGATTATATATATAAAGGAGTGCCAAAAACATGAATATCAAAACTCAAAATCCGGTTGTGAAAATAACCAGTCCGAGCATAAAAAATATATACATGTAAATAAAATGAGAAACCCCAAGGAAACCCAAAGGAACATAAATACAAAACCTATTCTCCAAAAACCACCTCTAAGAGGAGTCATCACAGTTTGTATTATTAGTGGAGATAACAAGTATCTAGCAAAACACATAAACCAAAACAGAGTCTCGAGAACAAAGGATCTTCACTAATCCAGAAGTCTCCAACATGCCTCGGTGAGGAGCCTCACGTTCTGCATCTGAAAACCACAAAATCTGCATAGGTGAGAACGGAAGGTTCCCAGCATGGTAACAGTTCCGATATATTTAACATGTAATATCCTGGGAAAGTCGAAGGCAATCCTAGAACTTCCACCAGATAAATCAAAGCTTATAAACAGTCTAAACCATAAATGGCAACTGACTAAAGATCTTCAGTCTAACTAATACTCCCCTTTCCAAATCCTTCAGACCTTCCAACCACCAGCAGGAGTATAATGTGGCAAACACAATTATATCAGACAAGAGATATACAAATAGGAAGCAGATATGGCATTTAGACAATTAGCAAGTAATATGCAGATAATTAGGCAATCTCAAACAATTCACATAATATGCATATGATGTATGCCTGTCCTAATGGCTGATGAGTCTCATCTGTCGGTTACAAAGCCAGCCCGACAAGTCCCGGTAGCTAACCGTTGGACTGTCCCTCTGTCGTGCATCCCCAACTCGAGTTATACTCAACATAAATCACAATTCATATCCAACACCCTCACTGGTGTATATTCACGGGGGCGAGCTCATCCGGAACTTTCACAGTGTCCGGCCACACTTACGACATAGGGTCAGCAGAGTATCGAGTCTCCACCTAGAGCACGTGGTGGCTAGCCACTGCTTTCACCCAGGGAAACTCGTATCTCAGATAGTGGAAGTGCAACAATTCACATTTCAATCAATAAGCATATATGAATTTCATACTCAGCCATAATTCAATAATGGCTCCGTCGTAACTCGGCAATAACCCAGCCATCAGGCTCATAGTTAAATCCATAACCAGCCAATTCATTAACAATCACAGCCTTTTGTCCCATGGCACAAAAAGCACTTCCACCGCCATCCTCCGTATCTCATACGATCATATTTGATCATCATTGATCATTAGTTATCCCCTTCCTTTATTCACAAGTTACCACATCCCCTAGCTCTTTTCCCATCGCTAGGCATATCATAATAATTTAAGACATAAGGGGTGAGATCGGAGGCTTAGAAGTATGAAATTTGGCTTTTAAAACTCAAAAATCAACTTTGGGATGAAAACAGAGTCACGCGTGTACGTCGCCCACACGCACGCATGGAAAGCCAAAAGTGTATCGACGCGTATGCGTCGCCCACGCGCACGCGTGGATGGAAAAACAGCCAAGGGACGCCTACGCGATAGCCACGTGCACGCGTGGTTGCATTTGTGCCCCACGCACAAGACTAGCACAATTCTCGCACAACTCTCGAAAAGTTGGCTGAGCATTTGGTGCAGCCCATCGACGCGTATGCGTAGGCCACGCGCACGCGTGGGTGCGCGTTCTGCCAAAAATTTTTCTA